>NW_006383011.1:12998882-13001871 GCF_000327345.1 Myotis davidii | reverse complement strand
TTTCAAGGGACCTGGCGTATATGACATGTGTTTTGCTCCCCTTCTTAGCACTATGTGTTTTGAATAGGCCCACCTCCCCGAGACAGGTTGTTTCCCAGGTAGGGATTTTTCCCTGGAGTTACCCCCCTAGTGTTACAGAAATACCATGTGCTGCTTGTGAAGAGCTTGGAATGGGACTGTTGGCAATAAATGTGGGACTTGTTGGGCCCACATCCCCAGGGGTCTGCCCACCAGGGAACACCCAAAAACCTATACCCCTGGAGACCGACCGACACAGGGCAGTCCCAGGGAAGGCAAGCAGCGAGGCTGGGAGGACATAACCTTTACTGGGTAGGATAATCTCCTTCAGTCGCTTCCTTGTAGCCTATCAGTAGAGCAGTGACCTTGGAATAGCCCTTGTAATGGAACACAGAGATTAACCTAGACAAGATTAAAATCAACAGGACTAGATAGAGACAGGATTTTTGGCAAAGGTCACATAAGAAACAAGGAACTATAGAACGTTACCCAAAACATACCATGATGTAATTATAGAGGCACGCTTATAGGATTAAATAGTACAAATATAGATGTAACAGGGCAATAAAGAGAGAACATAGCTATGATGATCAACTGAACAAAGCCTCCGTGTCATTCCTTCCTCGCCGACTCCGTCCACACCTTTGGGAACCCCTGGACCTGCTGGGGATGGATGCCAACACTAATGCAGCAGGGCTGTAGAGCCTGGGCCCTTTCAGTGGTTTCTTCCCAGAATCCCTGCAGAATCATTAGGTCTCCATGGGTTTCTAAGGACAGTACACAAATAGCCTCTTTTTTAGAAATTCGCATTCTCATTTGATTTAGTATTCGGACATGCTTATATTCTGGTTAAATGCTAGACTCCTAGCATTTAGCTATGGCACCAAAGTGGCCACAGTGATGGCTATTCTGGGCCAGGAAACAGTGTTTCTCTTACTGAAATCTATTCCATCTGTAATACAGCCAGGTGAAGATGGCTTAGCATTTGCTGTTTTCAGAGGCTGAATGGGAGGGCGAGGGGGGCGTAAGTGGAATCATTTTCTTAATTTTCTCTTGATCATCAATGTCTTCTCCTCCTCGACTCTATCTTAAGAACCCCTAATGTAAATTCTAAAATAATTTCCTGAAACAAAACAAGGCCCAACATAAAGATGCATCATTAGCATTGGCTGTTCAGCCCTGAGGCAGGTTTCCTGGTTTAATTCCCACATGAACACAGGGAAGAAAAAAAGTTGGTTTTCTTATTAATACCTGTGTCTTTTTTTTTTTTTTTTTTTTTGGTAAATCAAATGCCAGGAAAGGATTTCAATGCCAACCCTTATTTTTACCTAAAGAATCTACCAAGTCAACCTAGCATGATACTAGGATAGTCGGTTTTAAAGACTCTGAGGATGGTCATTTTAATAACCTCAACCCTTCCTGGTGTCTTACTTAGTGGAGTCCAGAGCAGAGAAGACCCACTGCAGGAGACAGGTTAATCAGCAGCAGTTATTTGTGAGGTCTGGTGCCATATGATTTCATAAAGTAGGTAGTCTACACAACAAACCTATGGAGTAGAATTATAGACCTTTTTTACTCTTGAGGAAACTGAGGCTCCCGATGGTTTAGAAACTTGCCCAGGGCCAGTTAGTGGGTGCAATGAAATCTAATAGAGTAATATTTTATCTTGCTAGGAAATTCATAGAATGCCTGTGATGTTATATGTGAAACGAATATAATGCCAGTAAATAAACTGAAACAAAAATTCTGTTGTTAAATTGGAGAAACAAAAGAATCTTTAAGAAAACTTTAGCTAGGAGACTCAAACTTCAAAGCATTTACCATCCTTTCTGAATCATGCTTAACTCAAGAGTCTAATTAGAAATGAGTGGAAGAAATGCCTACATTCATTGTGTAGTCATATAATACCATGCATATATAACCAATACAATTTGTTTTTTTCGTAAGTCTTCAAGGTTTCATAATTAAGAAACCATAATTAAAATGGGGATGAATACTTAGCTTATTAATTGTCAGTGTTTTCTTTATACCATGCCTTCAGAACTATACAATTTTTTAAACCATTTACAGAGGGATTCCTTTCATCTCATGAGATTATAATCACATAATCAGATACATTGCAACTGTTCCCTTTTAATTGTAAACCATGGCTGAGCTTGCAAATTAGTCTATTATCACAGGAGATCTATCAATTTGGTGGGGAATGTATTTACCAACTAGAAGGAATGAGGTTAATAAACATGAATAAGCATCTTAAATCAATCATTCCTTTACCCTTGATGTGGTGGTGGATATGCAGATTAATAAACCAGTCAAAACAAAGGATGAAGGAGGGAGGCACGGGGGGCCTCCTGGTGCCCTATATAGTTAGAAGCAAGATGCTTACAAACAAAATTGGAAGATAAGGATGAGGCACTAAACCTTCAGTGAAAAGACTTGTTGGAAATTAAACCAAGTAGATCCAGATAGTTGTCCTTGGTTAGTCCTTTATGTATCACTGGTGATAAAAGCTGGAGGAGGAGAAAATATATACCTTCAGGATAAATTATGTTTGTTGGCAGCATGATGTAGGGTTAAGAGCATGGGCTTGGAATTGAGCCTACATGGGTTGGAATCTAGACACCATGACTTTAGTTTTGTAACCTGGACATTTTTAAATTTAAGATTTTTAAAATTGATTTTTAGAGATAGGGAAAGGGAGGGGGAGAGAGAAACATCAATGAGAGAGAAACATTCATCAGCTGCCACCTACACGTCCTCTACTGGGGATCAAGCCTGCAACCCAGGCAATGCCCTACTGAGAATCAAACTAGCAACCTCTTGATGTGTGGGATGCCACGCAATCAACTGAGCCACACCAGCCGGGCAACCTTGTCATTTCTTAACGTTGCTATGCTTTTATATCCCTAGGTGTAGACTGGGAGATTACCTTTATCTCCCTCACAGAGATGTTGTGAGGATTAAATGAGTT
>NW_006383011.1:12997965-12998533 GCF_000327345.1 Myotis davidii | reverse complement strand
GATGCAGAAAATTACAATTTTGAAAATATTAAGTGTGGACTTCAAGGAAGGCTAGCTGAGAGTGTTGAGGAAAATCTTTAAAAAGATTTAATCTCAAAATGATCGATTTTCAATCAGTGTGTGAGCATCAGTAGTTCAATATGGCAAGATTTTCAGGAATCAATATGAAACATTAAATAAGAAGACTACTAAACAATGCTCTGGAAAACAAACAGAAAGTTCAGTTTCGATAATACACCTTTCAGGCAAACCTTCCCAGAGGTATTTAAATTATTCATGCTCCAATATTATTTCTCCACAACAGATTGCTACATATTTGCTAATTGAAGGGGATAATTACATATAAAACACCACGGCTATGAACTAGAGTGTTAATCTGAGTAACAAAGTCAAAATCTTGAAAAACGTGAAAGGAAGTTCGGGAGAAGTACACACTTCTTTAAAGCATCATTCTGCAAGCCCAAATAAAAGTGCTAACCGGATACTATTAAATGGAGCACCATCACACTGGCTTCCTTATTGTCCTGAATGTACTTTTTAGAACACACCACAATCACTCACAGTGGTA
>NW_006383011.1:12989407-12997934 GCF_000327345.1 Myotis davidii | reverse complement strand
ACTATATGCTGTAGATAATCCAAGCTTAGTACAAAATTATAGAAATTTCAGAGTCCAAAATCATCTCGATTTTAAGAAGCATCAAGAACACCACTTCTTTTTACCAGGTCTGAATCCTGTAGTTATCCAGAAAAAATGTAATGATTGTCACATGGTAATTAATATCCAAGACAGGCTGAACCACATAAATAATTCCATGGATGGACGTTTGTCCAAAAGCAACTCACATAAGCAACATACTGTGCAGAAGTGATGCCCAAGCCAGGAAATGCCACTGTCTTCTGCTTTACCACATAGTAACACCCACTCCATTACTATTCACTTTAAAGTTTCATTTCTTTCTAGTTGCTTATTTTCTGATAGATTATAATACCTTTTCTCGTCAAGGTTACATAAAAATGTAATGTACATGAAATAAAGTCCACAACCTTGCATTAAATGTGGGTCAGATTACATAATACACTTATATCAGAGATCCCATAGCCAAAAATTCTAATAGTATTTTGAATTTCACAATAAAAGTGGCTACAAGACTCCTAGAAGCTTCATGCAATCTTAGTATGCACATAGCCATGTTCCTTGAAGTTTACTGGAGAAACACCATTGGACACAACCTCAGTTCCATTTCACAAATCGCAGAGATAATAAATTCACACCATCAAAAGCAGGTTCTTTTTAACTACCTGTATCTTTGGTGGCTAAAAGGAAGTTTGTCCAAGAATCATATTTTAGTCACAAAATATTTTACTATAATGGTTATTAATTTATTTTACTAACTTTTATCACCGCCTGAGTACATTGCTTTAAATTTAATTTGAAAATGACCCTCATGTATTAATCTACCCCTACCTTACTACCAATTTTTCTGCTAAGTATCAAAATGGAATATTATCTAAAATTTCTTCCACTTGAATAAAAATATAAATTCCACATCAATATTCACTTGAAATTATTAATAATTATGTGTTATCTATTTTTTTGGTTAAATTTATTCTTAATAAAAAAGGTTTGGGTTTTGGGGGGAGTTTTTTTGTGTTTTTTTGTTTTGTTTTGTTTTGTTTTTTTGTCTGGGAAATGACAATGCTGGGACAAAATTCAGGACTTCTAAATTCAAATGAAGTATTATTTTAAAAACCCTGCCTCTTATCATATTGCAGTGGAAAAGCAAAAGGACTGCGGCTACTTATTAATTAAATGACCCTGGCAGAATCTTCACCTCTCTAAATCTGCTTCCTTGTCAGCAAAGTGGTGATCATAAACCCTGCCAGGATTACTAGGATGATTAAATGAGACACTTTACTTGAGGGCTCTGTGGAAATATATACTTAAAATTTGGCTGTTTTTACTAAGTTCTGTCAAAAGCTTGAGGGAATTGTTATAGGATCAACACTAAAAATAAAATCTTGCATTTTGTGAGAGAATGGAATAGTTTAAAAGGCTATTACCAATTTCTATGTAGAGAGATACTCTACACCCTACACAGACCAAAAAGGATGGGGCAAAAAGCCAAGAAAAGGAAGCAGGTGCTTTTCTCAAAGAGACATTCCTTGGGACCTCAGTTGAGAGGCAAGTACTAGGCAGGTACCGGGAGCCTGCCCCACACACTATGATTCTTATGCACTGAGGTAAACCATCTTTAACTAATGATGAAGACAACTAGATCGCTTAAGGGACCCAAATACAATCTTGGCTAAAATAGCTCCAGTTATGGTCTGTTTAGTTAGAATCAGTAAGACTCAGGGAAAGACAAGAAAGAACATTAGAATCTTAAGAGATCCTATTACTAAAGAAATCTTAGAACTCAAAGTTGGAAATGGTGTTAGCCTAATTCAAAAAACAACAACACAACACCACACATGTAAGATTCACAAAACAATATAAAAAACCATTCTCAACCACTCAAACAGCAACAACTCAAAAACTGTCTTTCATTAAAAACAGGTACACAATGTAATGTAAATGAGGCATTGAGGCGGACTATGGTGATGAACAACAGCAGAGCAAAGATGGTTTTCTCTACTAAATTGCGTTGCTCTATTATCTCCCCCAAAGAACTAGGTTCTAATCCCAGTTTATCATCTAAAAACGACTACCTTAGGTTAAAGAGTATTCCGTACTGCCTCTCCCCACTACTGCAGCATAGGTTTCCTGGCAGAGTATCCTAACTGAGGAGGAAGATAAATTAGAAGATATGGGTTCTACTTCCAACTCTGCTACTAATTAGCTGTGATTATGAATTCGGTTCCCTTAAATTATTTAGAGCTCTGTGTTCACATCTATAAAATGAGAGGAATGTGCTCCTCACATTTTTAGAGCTATGTTCTGTCTGGGAACTGATGTTCAAAGCTGTAAATAAATTCCAGAAGTCACACAGTTAATAACTGGCTGAATTAGAACTAGAAATCAGGTCTCCAGATTTCAAGGTTTGTTCTTTTTTTCTGACATGTGTCTTATCTCTGAAATCTCTTCTTTAAAATGTTTTATTTATTTTGTCCTGTAAGAACCAGTAACATGAGATCTACCCTCTTAATTTTTAAGGTGATTATAGAGTATTGTTAATTATAGACACAAGGTTGTACAGATCTTCCGAGCTTAATCATCTGGTGTAATTGAAACTTTAGGCTCCATTGACTATCAACTTATTTCCTCTTTTCCCCAGCCCCTGGCCACCACCATTTCCCTCCCTGATTCATGAATTTGACTATTTTAGATACTTCATATAAGTGGAATTATGTAGGATTTGTCTGACTTATTTCCCTCAGGATAATATCCTCAAAGTTCATTCATGTTATCACATACTACAGAATATCTTCCTTTTTCTAAGATTGATTAATATTCCATTTTATGTATATACCAGATTTTCTTTATCCATTCAATCAAAACCACAAAAAGGTATCGCCTCACACCTATTATAATGGCTATTATCAAACAGACAAGTCTAGACAAGGATGTGGAGAAAATGGAGCCCTTGTGAAATTGTGAGCAGAAAATGGTGTAGCCACTATGGAAAACAGTACAAGGGTTCCTCAAAAAATTAAAAAGAATTGAAATCAGGATTTTGAAGAGATATTAGTTCACAGTAGCACTCTTCAGAGTAGCCAAGATGTGAAAAGAACCTAAAGATCTATTTTATGGACAAAAATTTATTAGGGGCCTATTATATTCTAGGCACTTATCAAATGCATGATCTCATTTTTCACTAGATGTAATTCAGTGTATTTTCATTTTATATATTGAGAAAACAACCTTAGTGAGGGTAAATAGCTTAGTAAATTTACACAATGTATGCAGCAGTGGCCAAATTTTCACACAAATACATTCCTGAAAATCATCTTCACTAGACCAAGCTGCCTTGATTACTTATATAATAGTAAACATTTAAGACAATGAATCACCTATCTTAAATACATTTGCAAAACAAGTCTTACCTTTATTTAAAAAATAAAAGACTCTGTTTTGCTAGAAGAAATATATTCAGCAACATGGAAGAAAGCAATCGTGCAAGAAGCTCTTATAGAGCATTAATAAATATTAAAGAACAACAGAAAGTGATATAGATACAATTTACCATGTTGATGTTTTTACCAGATCACTTCATGTTGCATCTCAGATGATTGCTACATATACACATGATTTATGCTTTTTGTTTTTCAAAAGCAACTTTTGTTTGTTTAAAGATTAACTCTTTCTAACAACAGCTAGGACTTTGAGAACTAAATTGTAAACTTTTTTGATCGTCATGCCTTCAGTATCGTGGCTCCTCCTCTCTCACCTTTATTCCCATCATCCCCATTATTATCCGGCCTTGCATGGTACCTGGTGTACAAAAGCAAAAATGTGCATATACTCTATATTTACTGAAAAAATAAATGGACAATCTGAGCAATAAGTATATTAAAGTTGGGGGCCACCAAAAAAGTATCCTAGAGTTTTGGGTTATTTGGACCATGACTGATTCAGAGATAGTCCCAAAAATATTACCTGGCAATCTTGCCTAAAATTGCATTGCAGTGAAGCACATTTTTGTGAAAAAAGCCCAATAAGGAAGAGGTGTAGGGTAGGGATATCTACAGTTCAGCAGAACATTCATAGCCAAAAATGTTCTGGGTCACACATATCAATGACAATAAAAGCTAACTGTTTCTTTAAAGCAGCAAAGTCAAACATATTGTGAAAGGTTTTAACTCTCTTGGTTGCCAGACAAAAGAGCACAGGGATCAGCTCCATCAAACAGCAACCTTCTGCCTCTGAGAAAAACAAAAGACAAACAAAAACCTCCTCCGCTGGATCAATGAAGTGATCCCTGGGACACCAGTGAGTTGCCATCAGCCTTTCTCACCGTATTCATTATTGCTAATATGTGCTGGAAGCAAAATTCTCTGCCCTGTTCCTTGTAATAATTTCTACCCCAGACACCAATCATTGAAGCACCTGGTGGGCCCTCTGAGTTCCAGTTTCAAAACCTGTGAGATCATAGAACTGCCCTGGGCTGTGGGCCAGGAAGCCTTGCTTCTAAATCCTCTTTAACTGATTGGAGATTTGGGTGTGTGTGTGTGTGTGTGTGTGTGTGTGTGTGTGTGTGTGTGTGTGTGTATCTAGAGTATGCCTCAGTATCCCTACAAGGAGGATCATAATCACAATTCCCTCCAAAACACAGCATTCCTCTTAGAAGTTTAGTACGTGCACAAAAAAGTGCCTGGGAATGAGAAACATTATAAGCAAGATATTATTATCCTTATATAACAGCACTGGGTTACTTCAATTACAATCCACACTTTTAAAATCTGTTAACATTTCCTTCTGGGAAAGCCCTTTTGCCCTTTAATAGTATAAGCTAATCATGGCAGTATAATTTCCGGAGCTCACAGAATGCCTGGCACTGGTGTGCTGGGCTCTGTGATGGCTTTCTCATTCCTTTATCTCCTGAAATTATTAAGAGGCTCTAAGCTAATTTTCAAAACTATGCAGAGGTACTTAGGAAAGCCGGGAGCAGAGATGGGAACCTGAGCATTGCACTGCCATCACTCTATGCTCAGCACACATGGCACATCACTAAAGCAATCCTAAATGAGCACCCTGCTCTACTCCCAACCTTCACTGGCTTTACGTAGCCTTCTTAATGACAAGCAGGCTTGCTTTGTTATCTTTGACAATCACACAGTCTGCTGTTTATTTAACTGGGAAAATATCGTTTTTCTAGGAGGTATTTTCAACATTTCCTTGTTGAAGTGCATGCAAAATAAAATGGGATCTTGCAGAGATCTCAAATGCTGCTTCTCATGTGCATGTAAAAAAAAAAAAAAAGATCCTTGTCATAATCTCTGCAACTGGGTCAGCTTGCACAAAGATACTCTGGGTAGCCATGAGCGCTTTCAGCACCCTGCAATCCTTGTAAGTGACACCTCATAATAGTGCAAATGAAGCATGGCGTGATGAGAAAATGAAGAAGAATGAGCCCTCAGAGTCAACCCTGCAGTTTTCACAACATAGAGGGTAGACTCATGTCATTCCCCCAAATACACCATGCATGATTTTTCTTTTACACTTTCAAGCATATACACGCTTTCCCTATTACGAGAACAATGTCTTATGATTCCCAGAAATTCTTATACAAACAGGCTGGCTCGTTTGTTCATCTATATACATAACACTTGCAATAGTCTTAAATTTTGAAGTAAACCTCATTTGCACCTGCCTGGATTTTCAGCTAAGAATTTATCATGTTGCCATTCACCTTTGTACTTCCCTTCACCCTCATCTATTAGGCTCAAAGATTATTTCCTTGTGGGCCCTTAGTCTAATTAGCTGAATATTGAAGGAGTTTACTGACCCAACAAATTCAACATCACCTCATCCTTATTAGGTTCCTTTTACCACCACCCTGCCTGCCCTGCTCTCAGCCCCTATGCATCCTCCCACCCCAACACACACACACACACACACACACACCTCTCCATCCCCCACCCTGAGGCTTAGTTCATCCTTAATGCCCCTTGATTATACTCTAGCCAGAGTTAATTCCCTCTTTTCAAGAGAGGGAATAAAGGAAGTAGGAAAAACTCACACTGGGTTTTATTGGGTGGATATTGGCAAGTTTGCTACTCTGATTTAAAAAAAAAGAAGAAGAAGAAGAAGAATCAGAAAGCTTCCGCCCAAAGAGGATGGGGAGTTTCAAAAACAACAACAGAACCTGAAGGAAAGAAAAAGTTCTCTGACTCGAAAGAACGATGCCAAATGCTGCTCACACACCGTTTTCCCTACTTTTCTCCTATCCTTTCTCTTTTTCAATGATGGATGTGCCTGGTTTTCTCATTCACATTCAGAGACAATCACTATGTTCTGGAGGGAGAGAAATGCTTGTAAAGACCAGCAGACGGCGCCTGACTGGGGCAGAGCAGCGGTGGGCAGAGGAAGGAGTGCCCACTCTTGGCAGGGCCCCCCTAGTGTTCTCCTCCCTCCCTCCCATCCCCGGGCGCTCTCCCCAGTGGAGCCTCATCTCCTGGGAGAGAGGCAGAGCCACCGCCAAGGAAAAGTGAATATGTGTATTGGATTACTATCCCAGTGCTTCCCACCGCTACAATTAGGCGCCCCACCCCCTTCCTACCCCCATCTAACTCAGCGCACCCACCCACCCACTCTCTGTCTGCCACTCCTGTGTCCTCACTCACCTCCCTCCCCTGGAAATCACACAATTCTGCACAAAGGCAGGGCAGTGGGTGAGAACTGCACCCAGGTACCTGAGCAGCAGGCTCCTAGGCTACTGGTGAGAGCAGAGAGACTCCTTGCTGCTTCACAGGGATCTATCCTTGATGTTACTCTTAGTTAAGATGCCCCAGTTTGGGGTATCACTTCCATCCTAGCCACTCTAAGCTGGGGAGAATCCTTGAGAGGGAACTGGGGAAAGGAAGGGATCTCTGGGACCCAAATGAGGTGTGTCTCCATGCCACTCCGAAAGAGGGGTTGCTAAGGGGAATTATTCTTTTCTCTTCAGGCAGGTGAAGCTATATGCTTTGCATGTCCCTGGGGAAGAGGGCCATCCTGGTATAACTGGTGGCTGCTCAGGGGAGAAGAATTACTAGGGAGCAGGACCGAGGGTCCAGAGCTGAACCGAGTCTGAAAGAGGGAGGGGCCCTGGAAGGAAAGGAAGGGAGGATGGAATATGAGATAGAGTGTCCACAACAACTTTTGCCCTGCTTTTTAAAGTAGTGGACTTTAAACTGGGGAGCAGATTGGAAGTGGGGAGACATTGACAAACACAGTTTGATACATTATTTACTGTCAGTTCAGGGAATCTGAAATAGACTTTTATCTGAAGATGAGAGGAACCTGGTCTCACATTGCTGGCCACTCTGGAGAAGGAATCTGCCCACCGAGGCTTTCCTTCACATTCTACACACACACGCACACACACACACACACACACACACACACACACACCCAGGATGAGAAGAGCTTCTCTTTGCTCTAAATTCTCCTCCTCCAAGCAGACCTCAGGACTTACACCAACCAGCATTGGCTCACCTTCCCTCCCCAGGAAGCACTAAGCTGAAGAAAGAGAAAGCAAAGACATCCCTTACTCCAACAGCCTTCAGACACGACCCTCAGGGAGATGGGTTGGGGTAGCCAAGCCTCCCTGCTGTGTTTAGAAAAGAGCTGAGCCCAATCACCAAGAAAAATAAGAGAATGTGTGGGGGAGTGGGGGAAAGGGGTGGTGTGCAGAGGTCTTTTCTGAGCCTAGTAGGGGTTGGTCAGCCTCAGTTACCTTCCTACCTTCTCCAATTAAGGGAAGAGGTGGGGGCAAAAGGGACTGGACTCCTGTTGAGTGAGTCCCGGGGGCCCCCGCCTTGGCTGGCACTGCAGTCTGGCACACTCTGGAGGAATGTGCGGTCCGGAACCTGTCCCTCCCCAAGGCCAGGGAAATGGGCAGGAGGTGGGGCAGCCCACAGCGCAGACAAAAGGTTCTGCAGAGCCCTCCTCTCACTGGCGCTCAGGTCCCTGGGCTGAGCACAGCGCCCCATCAGCCACACAGAGTGACCTTCGGGCTAGTAACGCCCCCTTCCCATGGGGCCCAGTTGCCCAGCCAAGAATGGTCCCTTCATAGGTGCCCCACGTCTCTCTCCAGCACCCTCACCAGGGATGCCCCTCCCACCCCTCACCACAAACACACCGGATGCCTTCCCCATCCCTCTTCCATTGTCTTCAAAGAGATCAGTGGTTCCCACCAAGCACACCCAAACGCGCCTCCCTTTCCTGCGCTCCCATTTCTCTGAGCCTTAGGGGCTGAAAAGCCATCCCGGGGTTGAAAGCGGGGAGGCCGGGAGTCATCCCGCAGAACTTGGCATCTCAGACCCACCGTGTCCGCCTCGCAAGGATGCAGGTGACCTGTAGATTGCAATAGGCACTGAATGATGCTTGCTGCTGCCATGGAAATGGTGGATGTGGTGCGCGCCCAAGCTGGACGCCCCCCACGCCACTCCTAGAAGGCCGCTGAGGGTGAGCGGGACGATCCAGAGCAGGGCCAGGCGCC
>NW_006383011.1:12967586-12989256 GCF_000327345.1 Myotis davidii | reverse complement strand
CCCGGGAGCAGGCGGGCGGGCAGCTCGGGGTGGGCTGCGGGGCGCCGCCTCACCGAGCCAGAGCGCCCATCCTCTCCCTCCTGCGGACAGTCTTCTCGGGGTCCTGGAGTCCGCCGCGCCTTGTCCCCCAAAGAATCCAAAACATAGCCGAGGCCGATGCAGCCGACGGGGTGGGGGGACTTGTCCCGAAAGGCAGCCCCCGGGAGCAGCCAGCGCGGGGAGGGCGGCTGCTCCCCGAGTTCCAGGGCTCCGGGCTCTCCGGTGAGACTCCCAAAGAGTTTCGGGCGCGGGCGCGTGCCAGGGGGTGGGGAGCGGGGAGACGGTTGGAAGCTCCTCCCGGAGGGTCCTCACTTCTACATGCCAGCCGTCCGCCGCCGAGCCGCTAGGTCAATCCGTTTAGCATCGTGCGCGGGGACTGGGGAGGCCACTTCGCCGGCCCGGCCTCCTTTCCGGGGAGCAGCAGACCCCATGGAATCCGGGCGCCCCTGCTCTCCACGCGGCCCCGGCCGGCGGGCCAGCCCTCCCGCGGGCAGCGCGCGGAGCAGCGGCGCGCATCGCCTGCTCCCGAGGCGATCGGCGCCCGCTGCCTCCGACACTCACACCAGGCGCGGGGGTCCGAGGCAAGAGGGCACCCCGAGGAGGGAAGCGGGGACCGGACGGGAGAAGCGGAGCGAGGGAAGAGCAGCAGCAGAGGAGTGCAGGGCAGAGAGAGGGAGGGGAAAAAAAAGAAAAGAAAAGAAATACCACACACACGCTGGCGCTGGCGAAGCGAGGGGGCTCTATGCAAATCTGCAGTCTCCAAATAGCAAATCACTGAAGCTGGGATGCAATGCAGAGGACGAGCCTATGTAAGGAGGGAGGCCGGTCTAGCTTCCCACAAAGATCACCCCGTTTTGCCTCTCTCACGCATTCTCCACGCATCCAAGGGACACGTGGATGGCAGTGCGGGGAACACCTCAAAGGCAACTCTCCCTCCTCTGCCAGGTGCTCCCTCCGCCTGCATTCCAATGGCAAATGGCACCCTTCCCCTACCCCTATGGTTTAGATGTAACCAGTGTCCTGAGAGCTCTGAAAAGGGAAAGAATTCTGCTCTTTTTATTGGACCAAACTTGTTCTGCCAGGTATTCAAACCGGGTCTGCCAAAGATGGCTTGACACCATCTACTCAAGCATCAGGTCTGATGATCTGTGAATTACAGATCTGACTCCTAACAAAGAGCCCTCGTTCCACTACAATATCCTATCTCATAAGGCGGTGGAAGTGCAGGGAAAGGAAACACACAGGAGAAACGGGGTGTGTGCACAGGCAGCTGAGGGATAGAGGAAATGGGATAGTGCAAGAGGGAGAGGGGACAGGTGGGAAAGAGGACACCAGAGGAGAGAAACAGGAGGAATGAGCTTGCCTGTGTTTCAGTCAAACACCTTAGGGATATTTAAGAACCCACAAGATCTCTATAGAAGCCCAGCTCTGGTGATTTTTTTTATATATATAACAGCAGAGTTCTGTCTTCTCTCACGCTGTCTCATTAGGAAAATAGCATCAAGAAACAAAAATTCCTAAATCCAGTCAGTATCCCCAAGAAAGAGAGGACATTTATATCCTACTGGTGAAATGCTGTGTCTCTAACTGCGTGTCTTGGATGAAAGACTAGCAAAGCCAACACACATTAAAAAATCTCAAAAGCCAGCAAGCACAGCCAGTGAAGTTGGCAAGGAAGACCACAGTCCCTGAGGCTGGCAGCTAAGATTTGGGATGATGGCGGAAACACTCCTCCAGTTTCCAAAAGATGATAAAAACTATGACATGACCAGTGACTGGTCATTTTCTGCCTTTATTTCTATGTAAAGAGAGAGGGAAACAACTCAGAATAGATATTACTTCCCACAGGCTTTCCTTGTCTATATTATCCCTTGTATCAACAAATGTGAAGTCCATATTGAAAAAAAAAAGTAATCTAGAAGGATTTCACTTAAATCAACCATTCATACAAGTGGCCATTTAGACTTCTATATTGCTTCATAGTCCATGCAGAGAGGGGACCCAGGGACACTGGTGGTCACTCTGTAACAGTGTCTAGGGGCCCTTAAAGTCAAATCCGTCGCAATTTGTCATCTTAGGTTCCTGTCAAAAGTTTATGTCATTCTGCTAAGAAGATAATTCTTCAGTTCACTAATTGAAATGGCTTAGCCATGCTAAAGAAGGTGCATTTATTTACTTAAAGATTCTGTATCTCCTAACTTTCCCCAACTGCTCATAAACCAACAGACTCCAAATCTTGCACCCTCCACTGTGTCCTGTTGCCACCCTTATCCCCGGGCCCCTTCCTCTTCATTGTATTCTTTCTTCAGCCTCTGTAATTTCACTCATAGTCCAGGGTGGTGATTATTCATTTTTGAAATATCAAGCCAAGCTTCCAAAGGAAAGAAGAGGATATCACCCTCCCAGTATGGTTCCAGGACCCCAGGCTCCTATTGTGAACTGGATCTTTCAGTGTTCCCGGGGAAGGAGCAGAGGGAGGGGACCTGTGCTGCCTCCTTGGCACTGCCATTTACCAGTGATGCCCGATTCGTTACTCAGCCTCTCCCTGAGGCTCCCTGGCTTCCTTTATAAAATAGTCATGTTCCTATCTCCCCTAAGAATCCCACAGGGCAGGAAGGATATAATGCGATATTTAATGTGAGAGTGATTTAAAAGATATCAAATGCTCCCCACAATTAAGGCATTATGCTTTTCCTCCCATACAGGTCTCACCTATCGAGCTGATGAGCCTGCACAATGCGTTCAGTTCTTTCCATCTACAGGAAATGCAGAGCACTGCATTGCTCTCACTGCCCTCCTATATAGTGTTAATCTGTCCTCCCCTCACCAACTACAGGAATTCCTGAAGGGGAACAGAGTCCAATCTTTCTTTGTACTCCCTCTAGTGCCCAGCATATGTGAAATGTAAGTCAGTCTCTTAGAACAAGCAGTTAATTCTCATTCTTCCCAGTAGTTATGGTCTATAAAGTCACTGTGAACACTGAATTAGCCAAACCTGAACCAATGCCCCGAGGAATTAAGTTCATGCAAGCCGCTGGCCACAACATTTTTATCAACTAATCAATATATAACCTTGTTTTATGTGTTTTTCTGGTTAAAGACATCTTATTGAATATGTACTCTTGATTCATTAACAGTGAACTCACAGCTGACATCAATATAACTCAAGCCTGAATGAAGCTTACCTAATACCTATTTTCTCCGTAAGGCGTGCCACAGCCTCCTTTGCTTAGGAATGTTAGCACTTCAGCATTATGTGTAGTGGCCATTTTAAACAGCAAAGTGATCAACAAAAAGCATGCAGAAATGTGAAAAATGTGCCACTAAATAGACCACAAAAAGGCCCCTTGTTTATAATACAAGAGCTGAAACAAGGTAGAGTGCTGGGTTGTTTGACCTTAGGTAGCAACATGGGTGTCGGACTCAAATTTTTGCCACTCTGTACATGTCTGTTAATGACCAGCATCGTGCCATGGGTGTTGATTTGGGGAGTGCAATTTTTTTTGATACTTTTTAAAACTGATTTGAGAGAGAGGAAGGGATGAGGAGGAAAAGAAGGAGGTAGGAGGAAGAAAGAATGGGGGGGGAGGGAAATAGAGAAGGCTGGAGGGAGAGAGAGAGAAATATCAATTCATTGTTCCAACTATTTATGCAATCATTGGTTGATTCTTGCATGTGCCCTGACTGGGGATCAAACCAACAATCTTGGTGTATCAGGATGATACCCTAACCAACTGAACTACCTGGCCAGGATGTGGGGGTTTACACATTTTAGTGAGGAGGTGAATTCATATCCATAGTTAATAAGTACTAACTATATTTGTTATTCTCTTGATTACCAGGGAAGGATGGGTCTGGAACTTTGGAGAATTAGCTGTATAAATTAAAGCGATAGAAATAGAATTAAGTAAAGAAACTTCTGATCAACCCTCCCAAGAGAATTCAATGAAGAAGAGGCTCCCCGTCTGTCTTATATTGCCTGGGGCCCTGGGAGATAAAGACGGGTTTAGGGAAAGGATAGGCCAGAAATCTCAGTTTTACTAGCATCTCAAGAGCTAAAAAAGAAATATTTATTGCTTCCTTGACAAAAGAAATTGTAGCTGTAGTGTTTTGGGCAGATGTCTAGGGCACCTTTGCAATACTTAGGAGGTTCTAGCGTGGATGCTGTGATACTGATGCTGCAATATTTATAATAAATGGCTGTAATCTGGTGGAACAAAGAGTGATTCTCTGTACAGAGAGTAGAGAAAAGTCTTGTGAGTAAACACATGCCTAATCTGAGTGAAGCAAATAAAGCCTGCGCGTACTCTTTATTTCTCTTTATGTCTCTTCAGCTGGTCAGTCCTTGTGGCTGGAACTACACTATTTAAAGGAAACTGAGGCAGCATTTGACAAACTGGGGTTAGGTGAGTGAAGAATTGGTTGCAGGAGACAGGGTGCCAGCCTGGCTCTCTGAAATATACTCCTAAATATTTCAGCATAGACCGCAGAGTATAAATGTGTGCTAGTGTTATTCTGTGTCCCAAGAGAGTCAGCTGCCTTCATCAGAAATTTATGCTCCAGTGTCAGCCAGAATTATAGAAGCCAGAGGTGGCTTCGAGAAGCCTTGAGCTATCATCATCTCCCATCATGATGTGGCTTTGCTAATTAATTACAAGGTATGTTAGAAGTAGGTTATCATCGGCTTGTCAATCGGTGTAATGAAAGTTAGAAATGGGTTATCTTTATGAAATCATTAATATTCAAGAAATGTGGGTTGGCTGAAATACCTTATAGACATGCTTTGCTTCTACTTAAATAGAATATGTGAATATAAGAGCCCTTTCATCCTTCATGCTAAGGAATGGCACCATAGCAATAGTAATAATAACTGACACATCTGTAACTGGCACAACTCTGAGAGATGTAAATGTATCAGTTCACAAAAACCACATGAAATGGGTGCTATTAGTGATCTTTAACAGATCTTAGTCACCTAATTCTGACAGATGATGAGCTGGATGATGCCCCTGCAATACTGCCATCTTAGCTTCATGGAAACCTTTTTGGAAAGTCATTTTCTCAGGCATTTAAAATAACCAAGAGCTGGGACTTCATCAAGCATCCAGAACAGGCTCTAAAATCCTGTGCTTACTTAAATGTCTCATTCCGTAGCATAGGTTGGTCTGCATCTTACATTCACTATGACCTGGACTTAGAGAAATTCTTGGAATAGTGGTTAACCCTCATTCTCCTCTAACAACGGTGGCTACTGAGATTTACCAAAAGAACCTAATAGCTGTGCACCGTAAATTGTCCTAGGTCCATTCACAGTTGATTTATGATGAATAAGAAGGCAGGTAGCATAAGTCAGACAACAGAGTTAAGAAATGGAAGATGGATGTGAAAGCTGAGGGGATAAAACAAAGGAAACAGAAGGAGAGAGGAGAATGGATGGAAGGGAGGGTGTGGGGAGAGATAGAAAAGGACAGGTCATTTCAAATTATTTTTTCATAATCCAAGAAATCAACCCTTCTGTCTCCAGAAACAGGGTGGTTGTCAGGCAGACACTTTCAACCTTTCCGTGCTTTTCTTAAACATAATTGGACATTTTTACAGTTCAGTATTAAGCTTTTTAAATAAAAATGTAGACACTAAAAGCCGCAGAGGAGAAGTATATTAAAACCCATAGGCAGCACCGATCTTTTAAAAATTAAAAACGAGGTGATTGTCAGTCTTGCATTTCTCGTTCCTACTGGTGTCAGCACAAAGGAAGGGGTGAGCAGACCCCACCTATTCCTCTACCTGCATTCAGGGCTGGGAATGAGAGAGAATAAAAAGAGAGAGAGACTCCAAATCTTAACTGCTGTAAATAATGCTGCTATAAACATAGGGGTGCATATATTCTTCCTGATGGGTGCACAGGGACAACAAAGAGAGAGAAAGAGAGAGAGAGAGAGAGAAAGAGAGAGAGAGACAGAGAGAGAGAGAGAGAGAGAGAGAGGCTCAGAAGAGGGGGTCATTCATGAAGTTGTAAAGATAAACCTCTGATCCTGTTACCTTTATGAGTTACTCCAGGTCCCTAAGGGTATTCTGAGAAATGAGCAGATTAGAAGAGCCCCAATAGTAAGAGTAAAACATGAAAAATAAAAAATAAAGAAATGCCAGGGCTAAAAGCATCCCTGGAGATTCTGTAGTGCAATCTCTTTCTTATTCAGATGATAAACGTAAGGCCTACAGAAGTAACAATATTTCGGAAAAGTCAGGTTTATGAAGTGTTTACTTATCTGGAAGTGCACTTTCATCTCCTGCCACCTATGATCCAGTCAGAGATATAGATTGTGAATTCAGTCAATTTAGCTATTACCTAGAACTGATATAATGAATAGGAGGGAGTAGTGGGAACCCAACATCAGCCAGCATGATGCCCGATTCACTCAAATTAAAAGCCCATATGTGCAGTCTGACTTGTGAAACATGAACAGATTTATTCATTTAAGGTTAGCAGTGTTTAGGACCGAAGTACTTTATGTTCTCTATCTCTTCTCTTGTTTTATTTATGTAAAATGTTCATTGATGACATTATCTGCCGAAACATCAAGGAAGCATCATAGAGATTTCTCTATAACTACATCTTTAACTATCGTGGGCATTACTTGGGCACCAACCAGACATATGTCATCTTTCAACCACTGTCATCTTACATTGTTTGTATAGTCATTTCAACCAAATTGTGTTGCCAACAACCTCTTTGGATTTCAATGTGCTCATAATGTAGCAGGAGAACTTGCAATGAGTGCCTGGCTATGAGTTTGAATCTGAGTTATTATTATTCCTATGACATTGGATTAAATAGCCCCTTGTCCCAGTTTCCTCATCTTTAATATGATTATAACACTGCATGTAATTCAATAGGAACAGTCTCTAAAATATATTAAGCACTAAATATAAGTGATTGTTATTTATTCATATGTACATATTTTAGACTAGAGGCTTGGTGCATGAATTCATGAACCAGTGGGGTCTCTTGGCCTGGCCTGTGGGATCGGGCCAAAACCAGTTCTCCGACATCCCCCAAGGGCTCCTGAATTGCAAGAGGGTGCAGGCCAGGACAAGGGACGCCACTGGTGCATGATTGGGACCAGGGAGGGATGCGGGAGGTTGGCCAGCCGGAGAGGGACCCCAGGAGAGATCCAGGGTGTGTCAAGCCCATCTTGCTCAGTCCCGATTGGTGGGACCCCAGCAACAAGCTAACCTACCAGTCAGAGCATCTGGCCTCTGATGGTCAGTGCATATGATAGCCCACAGTTGAGAGGCCTTAGCACATTATTAGCATATTGTACTTTGATTGGTTGAACAGAGGACCGGGCACTTAGCATATTAGGCTTTTATTATATAGGATAGGTACTAAAAATGTAATGATACTATGCTGTATGGTTGATCAATTTAACCATATTCTAAACACTCCCCACTTAGTCTAAGTCCATGGTCAAGTTTGGCCATCTCTCCAATAATTTCTTAATTCAGTCTCTATTTCTCTAAATCTGTGGTGCTCAAGCTTTAGTGTGGCTGAGAATCACTAAGTGGGCTTATTAAATCATAGATTGCTTTGCTTTAGATTCCTTGGATCTGCAGAAAGGCCTGATAATTTGCATTTTTAACAAGTTCCAGGGTGATGCTCATACTACTTTCCAGGGAAACCAGATTTTCTGAACCACTGCTGTCTGAATGTTGAAGTCTTTGACACAGGTTTTATTAGCAATACAGGAGAGCTTTCTAATTAATGCTCTCCTTCGCAGTGTACTCTACACATTGATAACCATGTTGTTCTCAGATCTCTTCTTTAAATAACTCTTAAATGCTTCAGGATGTCTACCATATAAACTTGCATATCCTTATCTCACACCATGCAACCATAAAATCCCTTTACTTAGAAAAAGCTATTTTCTTTTTCTTTCCACTATTTGTATTTGAACTCTTCTTTGGTTAGTCTAGTCAGTGGCTAGGGAAAGGAACACAGGCAGGGCACCAGGATTCTATTCTGACTCTACTAACTTGCTAGACATGTGGCCTTTGGCAGATTCAACACCAGTTTTATCATCATTAAAAGGAGTGGATGTGGGGCTCTTGTGTGGCTTAAATGAGTTGACATTTATAAAACATTTAGAATAATATCTGGTACATAGTGTATATGTATTAACACAGCACTTACTTATTTTTAGAATAATTAATTCTTTCTTTTTAGGGGAGGCAGTATGGAGAAGATAAATCAGAATGGATGAAAATGCTTTCTTCCAAATAAAACATAATACTGGCCATCCAAATAGTCAGTCAGTATGAAAATCCCAGGAAGATCCCTTCAGATCTTGGTATATCAAGCTTTGAGTCTGACCAGCATCAGCTACAGAAAACTTCAATGTCAAAAACTGACCAACTGGGATCTGCTTGCCTGTATTCACCAGCACATTCTAACATTTTATCATATATGCCCATCATTATAGAAAAAAAGAAACATTGAGAATGGAAGGACAAGCATAAAGCAAGTTCAGGGTGATATAAAACCAAAGACATAATTTTCAAATACCCTAGTAAATAGATATGTAAATCAGGAACCAGAAATCATGCACATCCCATGAGTCCTAATTCCTGAATGCCTAAACACTTAGAACATAAGCCAATTTGATCTTTATAAATATACTAGTGTCCTGGTGCACGGATTCATGTACATTGAAAAAAAATAATTAGAAGAAATATTTCAATATCACTATTCGCCCTTTCTCTATAATAGAAATGTCAACCAAATTCACGATTGACAATGACAGACGGAAACACATTCATGCGATTGGTGCCAGCGAGAGCTTTATATGTATCATGCATGCGCTAGTTGACTTAGCCTTTTATACATATAGAATCAACTTGCTTAATTAGACCTGCTTTCTGATGTAGCTAAACTTTTTCCAGCCCAGTGAAGCACCGCAACTTCTCTTTCAGGTAATTGTCAGAAACACAGCAGTAAATATCAATACAAAGCAGATTATTATTGTAGATCATGCAGGGAGAACAAAGGGTAAAATACTTAACTGCAGCAGTGTTTGACTATATTCTGCACAGTGAGAAAACCTGAAGTCTTTTTCAAAGTCTACCATTTCTTATTTCTTTTCAGTAGGGTCAAATTTCTAAACTTTCTAAATCTCCGTTTTCCGGCTAATGAAAAGAAAATAGGATTCCACCGAATCTCCTAACTACCTACTCCAGGACTTCTGTGAGGATCAAATGAGATAAGTCATGGGAAAACGCTTCACAGACATTTGGTTATAGTGTAAAATGTTTTCACCTGGCTACACAGCAAGTCATATTCCTGGGCTGAAGAAACTGTAAGGAGACTAGTCGCAAGGGAGAGGAAGCTGAGCGTTGCTATATGACGTCATTACCCAGTGCCCACAGCTACCATTTCAGGACTTGGGCTGGGCTGTAGGCCACATTTTATGCAATGGGGTCTTGGCAGCATTGGCTGCAATTTAGTGGGGTGTCACTCCAGGATGGTTGCGGGGCCTGTATCCCACTTGGGGGAAGCCAAGTGTTGCTTTGTGGGCACCAGGCCTGTGGTGCATTTATTAAATGGCCTGAAGCTAGGGAGAGGAAGCCAGGCATTGCTACATGATGTCATTACCCAGCACCCACAGTGACCATTTTGGGGCTGGGCTGTGGGCAGCATTTTGAGCCATGGAGTCTCGGCAGCACCAGCTGGGATTTGGCGGGCTGTTGCAAAGCCTGTGTCCCACTTTGGGGAAGCTGAGTGTTGCTTTGTGGGTGCCAGGTGTGCAGTGCCCTTTCTCTGTAAATGGCAGCTCCTGCATTGAGCGCCTGTCCCCTGGTGGTCAGTGCACATCACAGCAACTGGTCAGATAGACACTTAGCATATTATATATATACTCTAATCTAGAGCATGCATTGTCATTTAAATGCACTGAAAGGGATTGAATCATACAATCTGAATCAAATCTCTAAATAAGTTTATCTGGGGTCTACAATCTAATCCCCATCCAATTCAGGACAAATATATTAGATTATACTTTTTATCAGAGTTGTATTTTGATGTTAGCCCAAGAGTTAAGTTAGTGTGACTATCCCACTGCAAAGTTGTGTTTGAAGATAAAATCTTTAGGATAGAATATTAAGCCCTTTAAAATTCATCTTCATGCTGCCTTTCTTGGTTTACCTTTATCTCAACTTCTGCCACTTCCCCACAAAGCATCCTAGGTGCCAGCCACATGAACTTCTCTCTTCCTTAGACATACTATCACCTCTTTACTTCATTGCCCTTGTCCATATTATTCCTTCTGTAAAAACTATTTTTTCTCTTTTCTCCCTCTCTTAATTCCCCACTCATCCTTCTACCCAATTTTAGCACGTACATATCTGTTGGAAACTTTTCTGAGCTTTGCCAATTAATTGCTGCTTTCTTAAGTAGAGACTATTAACAAGTATCTTCAAAAAATACCCAAGATATGTGATAATGTATTCACCTTATTATTGTGCTGAAATAATAAAGTATCAAAGCAACTAGTTAAGTGTACCTACATGTTTAGAAGTTTTAAATAACCAACTAAGACCAACAAAAAAAGGAAAAAAATCCTCTCAACTTCTTCTTGCAGGTATTTCGGTTAGTTCTTTTAGTGCCTAAAACATACAATACATTTAGGCCGAACATTAATTTGAAGGCTAAATAAATTGGTTACGGAGAATAATGGAATTCTGTGTCATATTTTCCTACTCAGGCTATAAATGGATGTCTTTCTTTCCCATACTATGTAAAAGAAAAAAAAATACCACCAATCCAAGATGCTTGCTGCCAACTTGAATTGCAGAGCAACCATTTATAGTGAACTTATAAATCCTTGAGAATAGGGTTCTGTAATGGAAATACTGGCACCATTTTAACTATAACTATAACCATTCAAATAATATCACTACAGCAGGACTTATAATCTAATATATTTGTTCTAGGATGGGTAAGGAAAGATTCAGCTCTAGGTATTGGAAAAACTTTCCGTGGTTTGATTCAAAATGTGTGATCATTTCACATATTTCAAATCTCTTAGAATACATCAAAATGAAAACTTACACTCCAAAACATTTATTCTTAAAGTAGAATATATAGCCCTAGCAGGATTGGCTCAGTGGATAGAGTGTCAGCCTGTGGACTGAAGGGTCCCAGGTTCGATTCTGGTCAAGGGCACATACCCGGGTTGCAGGCTCGATTGCCGGTGGGGGACATGCAGGAGGCAGCTGATCAATGATTCTCTTTCATCATTGATGTTTCTATCTCTCTCTCCCTCTCCCCTCCAATCTGAAATCAATAAAAATATATTTAAAAAAATAAATTATATATCTACACATATATGATCACATATTTGATACTTGTATAAGAAATATATCACCTCTGAAGCATTTTGAAAAATCATTAACCAGTGGGTTTTTTTTTAATCCGTCATCTTTTTCTTTCAAGAGAAAATTACTTTCCTCAGACTTTCTCTGTTCTATTACTGAGATGATTCCCCCTGAGAACTGTGAGTTTACCTTGACAGGTGTTAGTAGGTCTGTAGACCTCTGTGGAATTGTTCCTGGCTCTGTTGAGGTACAGTAGAAAACATTACGTAGGCAAACTAACACACTTACCCCATTGTATCCTAAATAAAATAAACCACACAGAGAATAGATTTAATCTACTAATGTCTTCCTAATGAAGCTTTCATTAAGGATATGGTGTGGTCTTCAATATTTAACACATGATAGGTATTGAATCAGAGCATTTCTGATGACTTTTAAATGCATACATGATAATTGCTTCATATATTATTTTCCATTGAAATAGTTTACCCTTTGATTGCTTTAGCCACCCAAACAAAGAGATACAAGAAACATTTCTAGACTTAATATTTTATATCCAAATGGAGAGAAAAAGAAATAAATGTCTCATCTACTATTACCCTTAAATAATGTAAACTAGATTTGCTTTTCTAATTTTTAAGGACAAAGAAAGCTTCTAGTTTTCTGTGCAATGTACAATTTTACTCATTAATAACATTTAGGAGTCAAGTGTTTAGGATGAAACTGTTTTGGCCCAATTCACAGTGGTTTGCTTTAAAATAATGCTACTTCTTAGCACAGCAACCATCACCTTAAGTCGTGATGAAAAATGGACAATTTAATGACCATTGGAAGATTAAGTGTAAATACAATCAGTATTTCTTCATATTGGCAATATTTTGATTTGTCATTTATCACATTAAAAAGGCAAAGCATCTCGCAGAAAAACCTGTCTACTTCAGAAAGATCACTACTTTTGGAGAATTTGCTGTCCATTCCCATCTCACATTTTTTTAAAATATATTTTATTGATTTTTTACAGAGAAGGGAGAGAGATAGAGAGTTAGAAATATCGATGAGAGAGAAACATCGATCAGCCGCCTCCTGCACACCCCCTACTGGGGATGTGCCCGCAACCCAGGCACATGCCCCTGACCGGAATCGAACCCAGGACCCTTCAGTCCGCAGGCCGACACTGTATCCACTGAGCCAAACCGGTTTCGGCCCCATCTCACATTTACGGCAACGTTACCAAAGAGCGACAAGTAAGTCACAACCTCTTGCTACGCTATGCCAAATGTTTAACGTCTCACTTCAGGTTCCCATGTAAATTATCTCCTGCTGTGGTATAATCAGAGCTGTCCAATCCAAACTTGAAGATCCTATCAGACACGTTACTATTACTATTAAAATGTACTCATTTCAACTATTGTTTACAGCCAAGCCTTACAGAGGCAGAACAACAGATTTGGTAGAAGAGCAAAGGTGGGTCTGGCAGCAGCAGGCAGTAACAGTATGAAAGCAATGGATCTTGAAAAGCAATTTCCTATTTTCAAGATTAGACAGTACCCTCTTTTGTTCTGTTAAATCAACGTTTTAGTTATTTTTTCAAGTAATAACTGATTTTTTTCGTTTACATAAATAGTCTATAGAGAAACTGCAAGAGACCCCCAAATGCATACCTCTCAGCCAACCAATGGAAGAGATTAAATTTGTTTATAAAGCTCTCCTTTATGCAGTACTGCTTTGAGAAAAACCTTTACACAGCATGGGGGGGGGGGGATACAAACAACTAGACTAAACTGCCACATAAGCAAAAGATAATTAGCTCAACAAGGAAAAACATGAACTGATATGAAAGGCTGTTTCTTTTCTTTAGGAAAAATATAGGTGATTTCCGTTTTGAAGCAGTTCCCATTTGCTAGCATCAGAAAAGTGAAAATTATGTAAATTTCAGCAAATGTTTGCTTTACTTTTTAGGGTCACAACAATATTAACCACTGTCATCAGTCAGTATTACATTCAGATTGGAGAAAATCCATAGCGCAAAACTGTGCTCTGGAATAGCAATGTGAAAATCCTAATCTAGTTAAAGTGTATTTACATTCAAGGAGGAGACAGGCATACACTTAAATAAAGGCAAATAACAGTTACATGTGTCACATGTGGGGAAGGAAAATCATGAGCCTCTTTTCCGCAGCCCATTTTTTATAGGTTTATTGCAAATGTGACTCACGTTTAAAGAAGTTGCACATTTTCTCTGCTGAAGATTATCATGTCATATAATTAAGAACAAAAAGTCCCCATTGCTAAATGATAGGACTGTGACAAAAATGTATAATTTATTTCAACTTATTCCTCAGTTGTCCAGTTTTATCTGTCTAGAGTCGTGCCCTTCACACTATTAGCTGATATCTGAGCTGCAGTGGTTGATTAGTGGATAAAGCTCCAGCTTTTATTTTAATTGCCCTTTTTTTTACAATTTGTCAAAATATTGATGATATTAAAGCATTTTTAACTCAACTGCCTATAGAGACATTGAGAGCAAGGAAAGCCGTCCATTATCACAGTAGGTATGCCCCGTTGCATATATAACTGGAGTAATAGTTTCTACATTTAGTGACTAATATATTGCACAAATTTGGATTTTTTTGGTGAAAATTAAAGAGAATAAGGAATTATAAAAGAGTACAGATCTGTAACCCAGCAGAATGAAATTTGACTGTCACAACCAAATAATCTTAGAAGAAGGTTGAAGTTGTTCAGTATGGCTGAGATAAGCAGGCTTTGGAGAAATGATTGATATTATTCTCACCCAAGGTACATTCCTCAATCCAATAATAAAGCAATAAAAGCAGGTTAGTTGAGCAAACAAAGTTTGAATACACTGAGTTTCCAAGATTGGGAATTAAAAAATCAAGAGTTGGACTGCTGACAGGTCAAAGAATGGAAACTATGTTGTGATTTCCCAGATAAAATAGTGTAAAAATGATATGACTTGTAAGAAGACTCAGAGCTGGTACTAAAGAATCCAATAGCCTCCCATGACTTACTAGGTGGTACCTATATAGGAATACCAAGATGCATTATAAAAATCATTGCTCAATTGTAGTTTATTTCTCAGGAGTGGGGGAGGAGAGGAGGACAGCCCAGTCTTTGGTTCATAGGTCAAACTATCAATCTAGAAGGGCAGTTGTAACAGATACTTCTAGTTTTTACTCAGTATCCATTTTGCCATTTCCCTGGGAAATTGAAACAATTAATTTTTTTTGGAGGAGGGACTAAAAATACTTGCTTTCCCCAACTTCCTTAGCGTCAGTGCCTTGTGACACACTTAATCTTTAGAAAATGTTAATAGAAGTCACTGGGAAAGGTTATTTTAAAGAGGCAGACTTGGACAGTATGCCTCTTCTGCCATTTTTGCTACAAAATCATCCAATCAGTGCCTACTGGAAAAATCCCTTCTGAGACTATGAATTCAAAGTCACACTCCATAGATGGAGAAGCAAGGAGACAGAAGAGCCTAAATACCTAATGTTCCCCTGAAATAGTTCCACTAGCCCTGTATCATCTACCTCTGGACTTATTAAATTTGAAAAATAAATGATCTTCTGTTTAACCCAATGTCAGTCAGGTT
Organism: Myotis davidii; assembly: GCF_000327345.1. NCBI lineage: Eukaryota > Metazoa > Chordata > Mammalia > Chiroptera > Vespertilionidae > Myotis > Myotis davidii. The sequence goes on along the minus strand of NW_006383011.1, from coordinate 12,974,231 downwards.
ATCAGTCCTTGAAAGCTAAGTGCATACCTAATATATAACTAATTTCTTGGAAAGATGATTACCCAGATGAGTAACTCAGTCACTCTGGGCTCTGGGAAGATATTTATCCTTAAGGAAAGTAGATAACATATCGCCCCGATTCTTAAAGAGTCAGAATATACTTTGGGTTCCTTCAGAACCACATGCATTTAACAAAGTTAAGTTAGTGGTTTTAATAAAGGGGTCCCATTAAAAGAGGATAAATGGGAAACATTGCTATCCAAGGCCCTTGAACAAGAAGAAAATGCCATTGAATAAGTTTCATACTTTGAGAATTTCAAAGCAGCAGTGTGCACAACTTAGACACACTTATTGACCAGGTGCTTACCACCTATTTGGCAAGGGCTGTTTGCGAAGTTTTAAGGAACAACTATTGATCTAAATAATTCCTTTGCATTTAATATTCTGTCATTCTGCAAGGCCACTATTAACTTTGACGTACACATGCAATTACCTGTCTAAAAAGGTTCAATCGCCCTAACTCTTGGGTACCACACCATGATTAAATGCAGATAAGCAACAGGTCGTTGACTTGGGCAGCCAGAAAACCACTGTGGCATAAGATCGATAGTTACATTGCCTACCGAAGAATGTCTTTGTCGTTGCTTTCTACAGTCCTTACAGGCTCAGATAAAAATTTAAAGTTGGACTTGGTGTTGTTGTTGTTTTTCTGTGCACATTTTGCTCATGCAAATGAAAATAAAAATTACCTAAAAAAAAACTTTCAAAGACCTAGAGGAGTGAAGATTATTTACATTATTGTAGAGTGCATAAAACTCATTTTCAACTGGCAGGGCATATTCTTTCTCACACTCCCAAATGCTTCAGAACAGGAAAAAGTAACAAGCATAAACGTAAAATCCTGCATATAGGTTTAAGAAAATCAATAGCATAAGCACAGGGTGAGAGGCCTAATTCCATAGTCCTCAGTGCAAGACAGAGCCAGGAGATTTTCACTGAACAAAGTATATTAGACAATAGTTTGATGTAACTGTTAAATAAATACCCACACAAATTGAAATTTAGTATGCAGTTCATTTTTTCTGAACTTTACATAAGACACATATTGGGGTATGGCTCAACATGCTGGGTGCCCCATTTTAAAAGATACATTGACGCCCTGACCGGTTTGCTCACTGGATAGAGCATCAGCCTGTGGACTGAAGGGTCTCAGGTTTGATTCCAGTCAAGGGCATGTACCTTGGTTGTGGGCACATCCCCAGTAGGGAGTGTGCAGGAGGCAGCTGATCGATCTTTCTCTCTCATCGATGTTTCTAACTCTCCCTCCCTCTCCCTTTCTCTCTGTAAAAAATCAAAAAAATATATTTTTAAAATAAATAAATAAAAGATACATTGATAAGCATAAGAGCAACTACCTGCTCAGAAAGGCCATATTCAGCCAGGAGTGGCAGAAACTAAAAGGAGATTCTTATAGACATCCTCAAGTACTCGAAGGGTTTTCATATAGAAGAAAAGAAGGCTTAATCTTTAATGGTTTTGTAACTAGAGAAAAAGGCCAATAAGTGGAAACAGGTTAATAGAAAAGCAGATATTAACACAGCATAAAAGAAGGTTCCACAAAGAACCTGTTAAAAAGTGGGGATTTAGGACTAATCTTCATTTCCATAAGGTAGTTTCTGATATCCCCTGTCCTGATATCTTGCTGTGAATATTTCCTTGGGCAAATAAATTATAAAGTTTATGGAAAATAATAAACAGAGTTTTAAGTCTAATTGTCAGCCAAGGAAACTGAGAGTAGATTCCTCTGTAAGACTTGTAGGGAAGCGACACAAAAACCACCTTTGATGTATCTGTATCCTGGCTAGGCAAGCAACTCATCTCCAAGTAACCTTCTGAGGAATTAGGTAACTATCCACAGGAAAGCAGACTCATGTTAATCATACATACTTTCAATCACATGCCTTTAACTCCAGGGAAAATATTGCATGTTCTTCAGGGAGGGGTGGGGTAGAGGAGCCCCATAACACATATAAGATACAATTACTCTAACATTAAGAATCTAATAAGAGATGGCCACAAGTTGGGAAGCTTCAAAACAGTCTAAAACAGGGGAAGAGAAAAGACTTCATTGAATAATAAAGAAGAGCAAGGTCATAATGATCTGAGAAAAAGGTGGGTGGCAAATCACTGCAACTACAGAGAAGAGGGCCAAGAACATGTAAAACAAACAAGCGTTAATTTGTTGTACATCATGTATATTCTATGTGTTCTCCATTGGACTCTTCTGCATCCAAATTATGGATTTCTGACTAAGTTTATTTGTGTGCTCTATTTGATCATGAGTATAAAGAGCTGTATCAGTACTCATATTAGAGGTGAATTCCTATCTTTTTATGACAAATTGCTAGGATAAATCTTCTAGATAGGTAAGCAAATCCTACAATTCCAAGTAAATGGGCTCAAATAAATTAAAACAGCATGATGAGCCTTGCCTTCTGTATTCTGGTAAAATGGATACAGAGCAACCTTATGTCCTTTCAATCTGAAAAACTAGCCAGATTTTATTTTTTTATGATTATCTGTTGGTGATGCCCCTCCACAGCAATGCCGGTGGTCTCGAGGCCCACATGTCTGAAGCTAACTAGCATTTCTATCGTAGGTGATTCTGAAATAACCACTGACCCACAGCTCCTACAGGAGTGGCTACTTGAGTGGCGACCGGCATTCTCTCCTGCCCATTTCTATGAGCTCTCACATTTCTTAAATGTATGTAGACCAATCAGGATCTTAATTTCTGGGTATTGGAGGGGAGGAAAGTTGAGGAGCATCATAGAATCACATTGGACTGGAAATGGTGGTATGAACTGAGCTAACAGTAGAATTCAGATAAAAGGCCAAAAGGAAGCAATAACATGTACAATGGCCATGGTTAACAGGCTAAGGTAGAAAAATCTCCTGATAGAGGTTATATATTCTATTTATTGAAGATTCTTCTAAATTTCTACCTCTTCCATAAATACTCCCTTGTCTATGCTCCTACTTCCTTCACTTACTTTCTGCGCCATTAATTAGACACGATTTTAGCCACTGTGGGTTGTTTTGCAATTCTGTACGCAGGCATAGTCCCTCCAGGTATACAGCAGTGACATTAGGGTAGGGCCTATGTCCCATATTGCTCTCTTTCTCCATTTTATAAGTAGTCATTTCTTTCAAAATGCAAACTGCTGACCACTTACAGCACTTTCCCATGAACCATGATTTAAAGCTGTATTTCACCATGGACTTGCTGAATTTCTGGGGATGTGCTCAGGAATCCGCATGCTTCCTAACAGACTGGGCTCTACTAGGGCTCACAACACTTGCCAGCCTAAGGACTCCCACAGAGAAGGTGCTCAGAGTGCCTGCTGCTGCTGTTAAGAATGCTTCCTGGCAAGTCTGTGTGTGTTTATGAGAAACAAAGAAAACTGATTTGTTCAGGGTGTCCTTAGTCAGCCATAAGACAGTAAATGCCTTCAGGGTTCATGTCCTGCCCAGGTAGTTCTCTGTATCTCCTGTTACTTTTTTTTTTCTATAGCACTAGGCACTACCTAGAATGCACTATAAATAACTGTTTATGATAAGGGAGAGAAAGAGAAAGGTGAAGGAGGAGGAACAGATAAAAAGATGTATTTATGGTTGGGAGGCATCGTGGGAAGGTGGTTATTTAAAAAACAAACCTCTTTTACTTTGGTGAACTGGAATTTTAAAATGCTAATGAAGTTTCTATTTAAACCTTTCTACTCAATTCCTTTGCTCTACTCTTGCTACCACTTCAAGTTACTCCCAATAGCATTTTGAGATTACTGAAGACAGTCTGTGTGGACTGAACATAGACCGGACCAGAAACAACTAGCATAAAACACATGTGTACTATAAGAGTAAGGAAATATGGATTGCTATTTCTCCTCCTAAGCTTAATGGAAAGGAAATCATTTCCATTTCTATAAGCACATATGCTTGCATATGTATGTCCGCATGCATTAATTGCTTCACAGGGATAAACTCTGGCAATGATCTCTGCCTGTTAAGGGCAGTGTTAATGAGCTGTAAAATGGATTCACCCAGTCACCCATGCCTTTCGACTTTTATTACAAAAGGCACTCCTCATCTTTCCCTCAATTCTAACTCCCACACAAACCTTCTGTGCTCTTGTCTTATTATTACAAATAGCCAAAAGTCAAAATTGGAAACTGAGACACAAGAACATATTGTTTAAGTCCAAACCAATAGGAAAATGAGGCTTTATCACATGTATTCTTCAGGACTCATTTTTAAAAAATATATTTTTATTGATTTCAGAGAGGAAGGAAGAGGGGGAGAGAGAAAGAAACATCAACGATGAGAGAGAATCATTGATCGGCTCCCTGCTGCACGCCTCCCAAGTGCCCTGACCGAGAATCAAACCATGACCTCAAGGTTCATAGATTGACGCTCAACCACTGAACCATGTTGGCCAGGCAGGACTCATTTTTATTTATTTTTTTTAATGAGAGAAGACCCCTGTTCTCTATTTCCAATTCTCAGTCTTAAATGCAAGAATTGCTTTCTAACAAAATAAAATATTTTATTTTATATTTTTAGAACGTAAGATCTATATACAGAAAGATCTCTAATCACTATACCTTAATTATGAAGGTTCTGTGATTTACTAAGAATTGCAAGTGAATTACATTATAGACCAGATTCCTATACCAGGATCTATAAGAAAACTTCAAAGGGACTAAGAACCTTTAAAACTGTATGCAAATTGTGTGTGTGCATCTGTGGATTTTTAATAGAAAGGATCCATAATTTTACCAGACTCTCAAAAAGTTCCTCAACGTAGCTGGGATAGCTACTGTTGGAACCTAATTAATAAATACTTTTAGAACTAAAAAAGAGTAGGAAGTTCATGTAATCCAAACTTCCAGCCAATAGTATCCTTAGATAATATTTCTGATGAATAGTATGCAACCTCTACCTGGGATTTTTAGAAAACTAATGACTCACCACCTCTCATGTTTGCATGGTTCAAAGCCCTAATCATTAGGAAGGTATTACTATCTCCGTACATTTTCCTTCCTATAATTTCTCATAAAGTTCCAAGTTCTGCCCTTCGAAACTAAAAAAAAAAAAAAAAAAAAGCAGCCAGTTTTGCTTACTCCGAATGCCTTTCAAATCTTTGAAGATGACTTATATTCCCTTGAACCTATGCCTCCCTGGTCAGAGCAGCCAAGTCCCCTTAGTATTCTAGTTGCCTTTCTATACTCAGACATTTAGAGCTGAAAGGAGCACATTTCAGTTGGCCAATCATCTCTAATAAGCATATAATCAAAAATTGAAAACAATGCTCCACTTGTGATATGACTAGCCCATGCTTAGTTCTGGTGGGTATTTTATTTTATTTTATTCCCAGCCAGGAGTACCACAGAATTTTATTATGTATTTAACTAGCTGGGAAGACCAGGGATTAATGATTTTTGTTTGAAGTTTCCCACCTGAAATGCAACAGAGCAGGAGTACTTGGCAATTCATACCCAATAGGTACCTTTTCAAATTTAATAGTAATGATGTTCACATAAATAAAAATTGAAATTAACCAAAGGTAAGCATTAGACAATCTTATCTGAGACATTCTTATGTGAAAAATCTAGCACTTTCTCCACAGGTTGAGTCATAAACAAAGAATGGAACTCCTCAGATTTACAAAGTGAGTAGAGCAAGGATGATTTAGAGCATAAAACTTTTCCATTTCAAATGTCAGAGAAAGTCTTTTCAAGTTTATTTGGCTTAAAATTTCCCAAAACAACCCCCACAAATAAACAACCTCCCCACACACACAATTTCTTGCACTCTATACTCACAGCCCAAACTTCAGTGATATAGCAACAATCATGCAAATAATTCACACTTAGTAAATGTACAAGATGAAAAATGCAGTCCCTTTCCCCATTCCTGTATTGATTTTCTACATGAACGTTTCCCAAAGACTATTATGAGGAAACCTAATTTTACCAAATACTCAGTGAAGATAAAATACAACTGAACACATTTCAAAACAACCTCTACCATATCTGCTTCTTCTATGTGATTCCCACTGCAAAATACTACATATTTCAGGCTCCAACAACCTCCCTTTTGGAAGACACCTATTAACATCCCAATAACATTGCTCAAAACACACTTTGTGTACTACTGTATCACATTGATCCAACTATTCTAATTTCTATTGGATCTCCACTTTCCCCTGTTTTACCATTTTAACAAGTATGAGTGCATTTTCTTTAGTAAATAAGACTTATGAATATATGCTCCTCTTTATGATAAATTCCCCTCCACCTGGTTCTTGGTGAGACGCAACATACCCTAAGGAGTTAGGTCAAAGGCCTTTTGCTTTTGCATGGGATCTAGGTATAAGAAGGACCTTAAAAATCAGTATAGAAATCGTTGATATTCCTATTATAAGTGAATTAACTCCTTCCCCAGCCCTCATATGCTCACTTTCAGACAGACCTAAGAATATTAGTGATAAATAATTAAGACCCAGATTTGTGAGGGTGATTTCACTTAAGCCTAAAGTCCATGTTGGGTGACTGAATTCCAGTTTCTAGAGAGTTTCATTGAAAG
>NW_006383011.1:12964819-12967569 GCF_000327345.1 Myotis davidii | reverse complement strand
AGTGTATGCACACATTTTGAATTGTTCTCTGAGAATCCTGAGGAAGTAAGAAATTCTGGAGGGATAGTATTCGATGCATTTCTAGGTTTTGTCGATAGTAATAGCATTAAAATAGCACCAAAGTTTTTAGAAGTGAGCAATTACTGTTGATGTATGTATAGTGCATACATTTATATCTATATTTATATGTATTGAAAACCATGTGTTCACACTTGGTTTTTAGTACAGTCACTTTCATTTCTAATCTCTTAGGGTCATTTCTGTTTTCTCTCTATAACTTCTTTCAACAACAGTGAGAAACCCGATTCTATTATCCTTAATGTATTTGGTTCCCTATTCTAGGCTATGTTGTATGAATGAATGCCTCCTCTCACTGTGTTTAGGCTCTAGCACCCTATGCCAAGCAATGATATCCTTCTCACCTGGGACCCTAACCCTCCACACTGGGCCATTGCAGCCCCACCACACCCTAGGTTCATGTTACCCAATAACTTTAGGAATGAAATTATGAGGAAGAGGCTTTTTTCTTTCAATTGGATTCTCATGTTAACATTTTAAAACACTTTATAATTTGAATACACATAAAGTAAAAAGAAAAAATAGCACCAAAGTTATTGTGGCCATTTTTTTTTAGTCCATGTATTTTCAACATTTATTTGAAGTATTTGCAAGTGAATAAAGCAATGTCTGGGTTTGCTTTGAAATAATCTAGTTGAAGAGTGGAGATGGAAGAGGTTGAGCTAATAAATAAATCAGTATTTGTCTGTTAGATAATTGTTAGAACCGGGTGATGGATTCATTTGGATCCTCTTTGCTTGCCTGGCCTCTTTATTTTTTTATTGATATTGTCTGTGATTAAAATTAATAATCATAAAGCTCCCAAATCCCACACAGAACTGCTAACCTCTATAAATAAACTTAGAAACATGCATGGAAAAGTTGGAGAGCTTTTGCTAATTAGTCAAGGCATCCACTACTATAACCTTTTGCCGAGGCTACTATTAAACTACAACACCCATACACACATAGCACAACTGCGCACAGTCTCATTCTTTGAGTGACTGACCCCATTGGACCAAAGAAAAAATTATAAAGTTGCCCTAAAGCTATGTAATTACTGATTACATGGCAACTTTCATGTTATGAAAGTTTAATGGTCGATCTAGAGTTAAGAACCATAGTCCATATTTTGAAGCTGCATTTTTTAAAGCCACATTTTGTGAATTGCAAATAATTCTAGTTTGAATGCTAACAAGTGCAACAAGTTTCTGTAAAAGCTTCTGAGTTTTAGAGTTTTCCTTTCGACAGATTTCTTAAGTTATGGAATGCAGCCATCAGCAGTCTGTAGAAAAATGAAATGCTGCAAGTCTATTTTTATGCAGCTGGGATCAAGTTACTAAATGGATCAAAAGAAATAATTTCTTTGAAGAGGTGGTTGTTGACACCAGTGCCCTAAAAATAAGTGCAATTTTGTGGGTACAAAAACTTGTATATATCTCAGTGGAAGTAACTATAGAAATAGTTTCCATATATACACTGCACCCAAGATACACTATATGCCATTCTGGACATATTTTAATGTACATCAGGTCGTTACTGTTATTAAGGGGAAACTGCATGCTAGCTCTTGAATAATTGACAGAGCTAATGACAATTATTCCTATCAAGCCTAGCTTATTAGGTTAACAAAAACCACCAAAATCATTACCCGAGTTTTACTCCATGCCAAATAACAGTCAAATACTTTCCAAACTTATTTCATTTGATTTATGAATTAAAATAGATTTTAATAACCAGCTATTGTTACCATCCTTTTATAGATGAAGGAGCTGATTCACTGAGAAACCGTAACTTGCTAATGGTTTTACTGCTAGTAGTCTCATTGGAATTTGAATGCTAGTCTAGTTCCAAATCGCTAAATTGTATCTACTTCTTCAGGTTAGAGAGTATATAAACTAGTTCTAAAATACAGGAAATAAATGTTAAGAAACAGCATTTTTTTAAATCTCTTAGCATGTTTACTGAAAATTTGGTAAATTGGGACCTTGGTCTCAAGAGTCAATTAAAACCAGGCGTAGACAAAGCAGGCACGAAGCAGAGGAGAACTGTGCAATAGAGGTATTCCATAAGGCAGACTGTCCATATCAATATTCATTTCCAATAAGCCTGCTACCTAAAAGAATGGGAGACCTGGCCTCAGAACTGGTCTTTTTTTTCTTTTTGGGTGAGTTTGATGGGCAATTATGTTTATGTAGTAATTCCAAGATAATTTGCTGTAGGTACAGCTGGTATTCATAAAATATATTGATTTCAGGCTATTAATAATATATGACTAGTAAGAGGAAGAAAAATAGAGCAAAACAAAATAAACTAATAAACAAATAGAAACAGATTCAGATACAGAGCTGCCAGAGGGGAAGGAATTTGGGGCTGGGTAGAAAAGGTGAAAGGATGAAGCAAAAATAAAAAAACAAAAACAAAAAGCAAAACTCAGAGAGAAAACAGTATGGCGATTACAAGAGGAAAAGAGGGATGGGGAGAGGCAGGAGAAGGTAAAGGGAGGGTAAGTGTTGATGGAAGGAGACTTGACGTGGGGTAGAGCACGCACAATACAGTATACAGATGACGTCAGCAGAGTATTTGTCACATAGAGTGTCTGACATATAGCAGACATTCAATAAATGTTTGGTAGAAAAAAGAAATGTCCCTACCAACGTGAGTTTGAAGAGAGGAGAAGAATAAAAAAGAAA
>NW_006383011.1:12952851-12964783 GCF_000327345.1 Myotis davidii | reverse complement strand
AAGAGAGAAAGACAGGTCAGAAGAGGGGAGAAGAGAGATGAACAAAGATCAGATCATTGGGATGACTTTCAAAACCTACCCTTTGTTTCATACATTAGGTCAGCCCGGTCAAATCCCTGAAAAGTCATTGTACTCACATTCTATCCCTGATGCACATAATTTTCTATCCCTGACACATACAGGTTTTCTTAAGAATGCTTGCAGAGAAGGGCTAGGAAAAAAGAGGATGGAAAATGAACATGAGAGAGACTAACAGGGGAAAGTAACAGTGAAACAGACAAACTCTACTGTATACAACCCTCTCCCACCCCCCCAGTCAGTGAAACAGATAAAGTCTATTGTCTACAACCCCACAGTCAAAGATTTTCTACCTCCCTGAGAATAAGTCTGGCTTGCAGGTAGAATATTGACTGCTAGGCAGAGCACCAAGGCTATAAAACAGGCCACTGAGCTAAGCAATAAAAGAGAGAGAGAGAATAAGAGGTCTAATGTCTTGTTTATGTCCCCTTTATAGCATCTTTGAGATGCTCTGCAGTCCCACAGCTGGCTTTAGTTCATATGCTTTTCTGATTAAGCCAATACACACCAAAGCAATCTAATATTAATGTGCAATTTAGAAAAAAAAAAAAATAGAAGGGTGTAGGAAAGGAGGAAATCTTCACAGTGTAACCAGACAATAACAGGATACAAGACACGCTTAATTCTTTATTAAATGCATGCTTTATTGTAAGTCTAAAACATTTGTAACTCATTTTAAACACCCAATTCTACCATATTGTGTTTAGTGACACTAATCCTTGTTTATAGCCTAAACCCTTTGAGAATTAGATAATGTTCCCAGTGAACAGTTATAAGTAGGGACAAGTTTTATTACAAGAGTCCTGATCACAGATTTACAAAAACAACAAATGAAAAAATAGAAATCTGATCTTTGCTTACAATGAAGTGTAAATCTTGACTGATGAAATGCTTGTGAAAATGCTTCCAAGAAATGTCTTATAAACATTTCATTAAAAACATAGGCACTGTTTGTAATTTTAAACACTGGTTTCATGCTTTACCACTTTACCATTATAAAACTTTTAAAGACTAGGGAGGAAGTAGTCAGCATTTCACATCGCTGGGAAATGATTCTAAAATTATATACATAAATTTATACATTATGTCTATATTTATATGTTAACATAATATATAATAAAATAAATAATATATATTTTCCTAAGAGATTCAATCTTAATTCTGCTGATAATACTAAATAATATATCATGACTATGCCAACTGTCAAAATGGTCTTTAGGTTTTGGTACAGTTGTTTCAAGTACATAGTTAGAAATCTTTCAACATGCTTAGTGTCAACCTTTACAGTTATGGTAATAGTAGAGTGTTTAAGTGGAGAAATTTGGAAGATAGAGAGGGTTATAATTCTGGCTCAGCTCTTTACTCTCCGACTGAGCCTCTGTTTTCTCATCCACAAAGTGGGAAAAACATCCAACCACTAGGGACTGTGTAAAGATTGATGTGGCAGGTGCAAAGTACATAGCATAGTGCCCAATATATAATGTGCACTCAATAAATGGTAGCAATTTATAACTCAAATATGTGATTGCCAGTATGAATAATAAAAGCCACCCATTACTGAGCGGGATTCTTACCATTACGGGGCTTGATATCTTATCTCAATTCTAAGAAAGGCTATTTTCTACCTCCTCTCTTCTCTGAATTTCTACTTATGCCATATTATCATCACCACTAAATATTTCTTGTAAGTCTAATAAGCATAAGGTACTACTTTAGGCCCTCTAAAGAATACAGCCAAAATCAATCTTCTTTTATGCAGGCCACTACTGGATTTTGTACTTCCTCTATCATGGCAGTAAAATAATATTTGATTATCTATTTGTATCTTATTTAACCCATTGGAGAGTGAGCTCTTGATGGATTCATCTTACTCTGTACACCCAGCACCTAATAATGCCCAGCTCATAGCAGATACCCATCCAACATTGAATAAATGGATGGAACACTCCTAACCTCGAAAAGTTCATGTTGAGGAGAGACAATATGAACATTAAAAAAACCTACAGGATTAGACAAAGTTTCATATATTTACAAGGATTGAAATGTGTCCTCTTTGCATTGGTGGACTGCTATTGTTAATTTAGGAGTAAAGTGGTATTCCATCATCATGACAGTATTCTGAATGGTTACGTGCTATGCTGTGTCTGAAAGACTGGGTTGCAAGAGAAGAGGGAGGAGGAAACTCCTGTAGAATGAAATTATCAAAGAGTACCTAGGGGAAGAATGTGATCATTCACTGGGCTCAGAGTGAGCCAGTCTTGTTCATTTTGTGAAAAAAACTGACAAGTAGAAATTGGAATTTAGTGAGAGGTCTAAAGGGAACTCAAGATTTTAAACAGGAAGAAATTCTGCTTTTAGCTATGGAAAAGAGCTAGAGTAATATAGAATGGCACTCAGGGGAGTGATGCCCATCAAGGGAAACTAGCTCCAGATACTAGTTTTAAATGAAAGGTGAAGGAGTCAAGCTTAACCTAATGGTAGAACCATTCTCATTGGCTTTTATCAATTAAATCGCAAAATATGCTCTAATATAGGCCAACTGATCTAAGGGACTTTGGCCAGGAGGCGGTTCAGAGATCCTAAAGTCTGGAGCCATAGATGTGTCCTGTAGTAATGTCTTAAGATGGGTCTTTAGGGTAACACAGAATTCTGTGCACCCCAGAGAGGACTGTTAAGAGTGAGGCAGAGACATTATTTAGTCATCTGACCAACCAGGACAGGATCTGAGATCAATTCTGAAGAGTGGATTCTGCAGGACCCAGAATAGCCATATATGTCTGTATGGTAAAGCTTAGGATCTGGGAAGGCAACACAGAGAACTGATTCTTCATTCCTGAAAAAGAGGACAGTTGAATTTATCTTATTCTAACATCCGAGAAGATTGGCTTGGCTTTCCATATAGGCAGAATAGAGAATAACTCAATCTCTGACCAGAACTAAGAGGATTAGCTAAGAAAGGGGTGTATAATATACCAGTAACCCATAACTTTTATTTCAAGGAAGATCAGGAATGCTTATCAGTCGTACATAAAGCCTGGTACATAGAGGCACACAATATCTTCTTGTTAAGTTGATTTCTTATTACTGTTACTTCCCCATTGTATTGATGTGTCTGTAAGAAGGTATCCTGGTTTACATTCTAAAATGAAATTTTCTTATGATACTGTGTCATCGTAAGTGAGAAATAGCAACTAGCAGCTAAGTAAGCGGTAGTCTTTGAAAACAATCAAAAATTTTGTATATTCCACTTTGTTGTGAATTATCAGGAGATATGAGTGGAGAAATCTACACCAGTAGATACTAGAACAATGAAAGGCCAACACTAGACTGCCCTTCTTCAAAAGGACAAGGAAACAAGGAGGAAAGTTTTCTCCTGGGCATCATCACTTATTTTTCTTTGATGTTTATTAAGTGCACACAGCATGCCAGTTTGGAAATAGCTTATCGGCAGGAAGCTTTTCCTCCTGGATTGGCACCATTTCTCCCTAGGTAGTGATTTATCAAGAAGGAAAAGCTTAGCTACAAAGGCATCCACGGGCAGCTCCCCAAGGAGCTGATCCAACTCCGAATGGGAAGGAACGAGGCAGTGGGAGGGTGGACTGACAGAGGAAGTCAGTTGTTTCTGGATGTCTATTCTAATGGAAAGTCAGGGCTTTCATGGGTAATATCCCCAAAGCTCAGATAACTGAGAGATACCCTTCCCCCAGGAAGATTTCTTGAGTTGCTTCAGGCTCACTGTACTTTTTCTCCTACTCAAAATCTTCCCACTATTTTTCTCCCTTTCAGTATTTAGATAAGTCAGAGCATTTTCTTGCTTTTTCTTAGAATTGTTCCCATTCTCATGTATGTTCTTGGGCATGAGCAACCTCAGTGTGGGCACTATTCAAGATCCTTTTTATGTGATGTTTCAGGGCTAATCAGTGTGTGGAATGAATGAGTATTATTACATTACTTCCAGGCCAGGCCAGTGTGGTTCAGTGGTTAAGTGCCGACCTGTGAACCAGGAGGTCATAGTTCCATTCCTGATCAGGGGACATGCCCAGGTTGTGGGCTCAGTCCCCATTGTGGGGTATGCAGGAGGCAGCCAATCAATTATTCTCATTCTCATTTTCTCTTCTCTTCTCTCCTCTCCTCTTCTCTTCTCTTCTCTTCTCTTCCCTTCTCTTCTCTTCTCTCTCTCTGTCTCTCTCTCTCTCTCTCTCTCATCTCTGAAATCAATATATTTAAAATTTTTAATTCAAGGGGCCGTTACACTGTGGCTCTAATGCCATGGCAGCCTACTTAAGCAAACCAAAGCCTATCCCTGTGAATGCCTGAAGTTAAGAAATCAAAACCCAAAGACAACCAATCACAAGTAGCCAACTAGGTTTTCTGCTGTAACCAATAAAATAATTTCCTTTATTTTCTTCTGTATCTTCCTTTTATAAGCCTTTCTCCTGGCTGGCTATGGTATGCTCCTAACCACTTGTAGTTTGGTGTGGCTAGATTTGAACAGGTTTTTGCTCAACTAAGTGCTTGAAATTAATATGTCTCGGTTTATCTTTAAACAGTATGGATCGGGATTTGCCTAAAGTTTTTACAATTACGTTCTTTCTCTCTCTCAGGGAATAATCCTGACAAAAGAAAACTGGGTTAAGAGTGGGAAGGAAATGGGTTCTGGCACTCCCTGAAAATAACCTGTTATACATTGGACAAATCTCTTTCAGTGCTTCTTTCTTTAACCATAAAATTAGAAATCTTGGGCAGAATAATCTCTTATGAATTCTTTCTGTCTAGCCGTACATGTTTCTATGTCAAATCTTCTGACACAGTTTCTCACCGTTGGGGAAAGTACCACCGAAAGACTGGTTGGTAATGGCAGTTCGTTTATGCTTCTGAGAGATCTGTTGTAAAAGCCAATTCAACTTGAGCCTCCTTCTGCATGTTGTACTAACTTAGACAACTGACCTTTGTCAGATTTTGAAATTAAGAAAGGAAGGGAGGGGAGGAAACCTTTGTATATCCTACTTCTACACATAAAGTGACAGGTAAGCATTAAATGGCCTCTTGGCTATTTCTGCCTTTTGCCGAAGAGTATGGATTTTTCTAAGTGAGATAAAGTTTTTAAAAGAAATTAGCTAGTAGATGTTTTTCTTCCTATTGACACACAGTAAAATTATAGTGGTTGAAAAAAATGCATCCTCTTCACAGACCTGTTAAGTTGCTGCTTCTCTCCTTTTCTACCGAATTCTTCAGGTCTATAGATCAGCAGTCTTTCACAGGAAAACCTCGATTTTGCTTCCAACCTGGAAACTCCACTAATGGCTTCTTATTGGCTAACATTTCTCATTCTATGAACTCCACACTGTCTGCCTTTTTTGTCCAATGCCTTTCAAAAATTATTATTACTTTTAGAGCCACACAGAAACCTGTCTTGTGTCTGTCTTTTTCTCTGTCTACACAGAAGGGCCTGTTTGCTTTGGTCCCCCCTAGGTCTGGCCCAGCAACTCCATATTATCAGTTCCTTCACTCAGCTCTTGGCAACTTCTACATAGATGCTCCTTAATCTTGGAACGGCATTCCCATCAATGTGTTTTGAGCTAACTTCTTTACTTCAAAAAAGAAAAGAAATCCCTCCAACTCCATTTCTTTCAAGAAATCATCTAGTTTCATGATCATTTCCCCCACAATTATAAGAACTCTCCTAACACTTTAAAAGGCAAATACTGTTATTTTTTCACGTACAAATCAGCAAACACTTAATCCGAACACTCACAAGGCACACTAAGGATGAAAATTTTCAATTCTTCCCCAGTTTTTCCATTTAAAAATGGGTTTGTCTTTATGCCAAAGCTCGACAAAGGACTCTAAATTGCGTATATACGTCAAGGTATGAGTAGAGCAACATCTGTACTATTTGGGGTAGTTTAGAAACAGCACACTGTTCTTGTATCCGCAGTTAACAATTTATTTCTCTCCTATAGCAGTAAATCTTCTCTTGTCAGAGTCTAATAAATCAAAAAGTCTGTAGGCCACAGCAGAGTTAACTTACTCAGATGGCTTCCTTAATTCCATACTGCCGAAAGCATTTGAAAGCAGCAAGTCTCAGTGCCTCCTACATTAAGCTAATGAAACTCATGCATCCATGCTACCAGGGAATGCTGGTGGCCTGTGGCTTCCACCTCAAACCAGCATTGTCAGCGGGTAAACCAAGTGGCAAGATGCCATTTTCCTATTTCTTTTTCTGAGCTGTCACTTACCACCACTTTGATTTCTAGCACAGCTTACTCCCTTTCTCGGAAACTTTCCAAGCTCTTTCCCACACTGCTGGGGAGTTATCTCTTCTCCCCCTGCCTTACTTAGAATATCAATCATCAACCTTCATCTATTTCCCATACTGGTCAATAACTTTATCAATGGCTTTGATAAAAATAACAGGAGGCATGGTTCATAAATTATAAAATGACCCCCCTGCATTGAAATCTTAACGAAATGAAATTTTATAAAGTTCCTGAGAAGAAGTGAAATTTGTATTAAAATTATGTAAAAAACGTATTCAAAGTATTTATTGGAAAAGGTAATATAAAATATATCAAAATGTAAACGTTACATTGAATCACTAAAATTATTATTTAATACACACATATTTATAGGTATGTGTATATATGGCTATAATTATACTAAAGACTATAGATAAAAATCTGTACATAAAATCTTTCAATACTTTCCAATTTCTATTTAATCACAACTACTCTGATAAATTATTTTTTTAAAATCTCTCATAATCAAAATTCACATTAAAAAATTAAAGACACCAACCAGAACTGATTGTTCTAAGCAAAATAGTTGACAGAGATAAAATTTTAAATTTCTGCAGTTAAGAATAAAAAGATAAAAATTGTATATGTAAAATATCAGTGATTTCAACTATTATTATAGTTGAAAAAATCTTAGAAATGTTAATTAATGGGGATCTCAATGACGGACAACGATAAGATTTCGTTGTCAAGAAAGCTGATGGTTCATTTAGGTTATAAACATACATATATATATTTTTTTTAATTAATGAGTCATGGAAGAGCGAGTTTGTTCTTTTCAGCAAACCCAGGATGAAAAGGCACAAACCATGTGATAACATTACAGATAAATAAAGTTAAGATGAGCAAATATATTTTTAAAAATCCCCCAAATTGAGCCACTCAAGCAATTTGTAGCGACAAATTTTTAAGGGAGCTACCCCTATATGGGAAGGTTATTAGAGGTGGTTCTCAGAACTACCCTGTAACCTCAAGTATTTATGATTCCAAGTCACAATGAAATCCTGCTGAGTCAGGCATATATTCTCCAAGGATGGAGGGGCATCAGTGCAGTGAGAAGGATACTGGAGCTGGCAGGAGAAATACTGGGTTCCAGTGGTGGTCTTGAGTGTTATGTTCATTTGAGTGTTATGGCCACAAGGTGTAGATGCTGCTGATCTACAGTTTCTTCAACTGTGTCCATTCAGTGTTATGAATCCTAATCGCTGGGCAAGAACTGAATACATATACAATTAAGTTGAAGAGAGTATAATTTGCCACTGCAAAATATGTCTCTCTGGCATAAGGATTATTTTAAGCTGATTATTTTAAAGGAAGAGTAGGTATAGGGAGAGATTTGAAAACTGAGTAGAAGTTACCTTTTGTAAGACACACTGGTAGGGGAAATCTCCATATGTAAGGCTGTCTCCTTCTCTGTGCCAAAAAGAGGATGCTCTAATACCTACAGAAACTCTTATCAATGAAGAAGGTGATGACTTAAATCTGTATGATAACCTTACCATTGTTTACTGTAATGTTCTTGGTAATACCCATAATTGACCTCCCTGCCACCTGCCCTTTCCCTCAACACACACAGTCTTTTGTTGTTAGCTGGAGAGGTTATTTAAGGTGGTGTCTCCGGCCAGTTCAGAGTTACTCTGTTCTCTTGGCTATCTCCCATGTATACAGGAGGTGTGCATGCTATTAAACTTCTGTTTTTCTCCTGTTAATCGTTTTATTACAAGGGTGTCACAGCCAAGAACCAAACAGGGTAGAGAAAAATTATTTTTCCTCCCCCATAATTTCTATTCCTGCATGAGAGAGATCATTACCTTTAACTTATGGTAGAAAATGCCACCAGTACTTTCTAGACTTAGCATTCCTTGACTCCTTGTAAAGGAAATAGTTACATGAGCCTCAAGTTGCCAGTCCAAGCAGACAGGGTCTGATTCATCCAATGGTTATTTATATTTTCTATCTAATACTATCTATGGATATGCAGCTTCCTAGCATTATTAATAAAACAAACTTTATCTAAGGAATAAAAATGAGATGGTGCAGGAGCAGGGAAAGTGTCCTAAATGATGTGGAGCTATAGAAATGCAAAAATTTCCCCCCACCCCCACCCCAGTTTGCCACTTTTTGGCAGGAGGATTATTTTAGGATCATTATTTTTAAGAGACAAAAGAATAAAAATAAAAAGCTTTGACCGTCCTCTAAATGCCTAAAAGAATTTAGATAAAGGACTACTCCTGGAAAGGAGGTATCACCGTAAATAACTATAGTATAATATAAACTAGGTGTTATAAGCAGGGAGGAACCTAGCAAGCCCCTTTGATCGAAGTCCTCTCTATGTTCCAGTATTTTTGTACGGCCCAGAAAACAGTTTGCTAAACACTCTTCTCATTCTTTCTGTGATTTGTCTTCCTTCTCATCTGTGGACAAAAGGGGCCACAAGCAAACCTGGGGAGGCCTGCATGGCCATCTTGCAAACTCCAAGGCCCAAAGTAACCACAAAGGATGGTCTGAAATTGAAACGTCAACTAAAAGCATTTTATAGTGGGTAGTCAGTCACATGCTAGTCTGGTATCTTCCCTTAACTGAGCCTTTTTTCTTTTTGCATCTATGATAACATATGGTTGAAATGTCAGGGTAACTTGTAACTTCCCCTTTTTGCTGGACACCTCAGGACACAACCAAATGCCCTGGGCGCCAGGACAGATATCACAAAATCCCTTCATTGTTACTGTTATCATGTTAATTGTTGACTGTTAACTATCCTGTATCCACCTAAAAGAAGTGCCTATCATTTTACTCTTTATCCAATCCCAGAAGTCCCCCACCCCCTTGCTTTCTCCCATCTCTGTAATCTATCACCAATGGATTTCATGGTCTCCTCTTGTGATTGTAATGTATAAAACAAGGTGAAAAATTGCCATTCTCTGGAGCATTATCTCAATTGGCTGAGATTCTGCTTCCTGTCAAATGTCGACAGTTTGGCTCAAATAAACTCACAAAAATCCTTTACAGTTTTGAATGTTTTTATGTGAACATTTCCATGTCCCAATATGCTCAAAATGGCATATTAAACTTCATTTTGCCTGATGCTGGAATCTCTCATCTTTATGGGGATTTCTGTCTGTATATAATTAAATTGGTTATCGTGTCCAGTTAATTTGTCTCCATATCAATTTAATTCTTAGACCAGCCAGAACTTAGAAGGTAGGAAAAAATGGTTTTCTTCCCCAACAGAGCTAAGTGATCTGCTTGACATTCCTCACATATTTTAAAATATATCCCATTTGTAACAACTATAATGGGGGGAGGGGGGTGAGGGGAAAGTAACCTTACAAGAGATAATAAAGTAATTTTGTATGAAAAAGAAAATCCATTTCTAATTACTTAGTATCAATTGGATTTTTTCTTTCACAGGGGTACTATTCCCAGTGTCCTTGGGCCCTACCCAATTAGAAGGAGCGTGAATAGACTAATAGCAGTCAGTTTAGTTATGCCTCCTTAACAACATAGTAATATACTGTAAAATATATATAATTTTTATAACCTTTGCATTTTTCTATTCACTCAGACCTACCTAGAGAGCTTCTGCTAAGGTAGGAGAAATGAATGCCAACTTCAGCTCAATTCAGTTAGTTGTGCTAAAGGCTAAAATTACAGGAACAGCATGAAGAAATAACTGACAGTGGAAGTCCATGGTCCTATGAATCCTCTCTTCAGGGAATCTGCAATTGCTCTTAATGGCATTTAAAAAAAACCCAAAAATAAAGGTCCTGTTAATTTTCAAGATATTTTTAAACATACCATTACTTTTAAAACAATCAGCACCATTATGAACTCCCAGGAAGCTCTGAATTAAGAAATGAATATCTTTATTTCATAACCTTTTACAAAACACTAATTGTGGACAATAAATATCAAATCTACTAGAGGCCATGGTAAGGTAACTCAAGTCCTAAAAAAAGTAAAATCTTAAGACGATGGGATAATTAATCAGAATAAAAATTTTCAATCAATCTTAAAGGAGCTAAATATAAGCTCCGTCCATAATTGTATCTTCTTGCAGCCTTTTGCTGCTTTCAACCCGTACAGAGTAAAGGTCCTTGCTGAGTCAGCAGTTTTGGAGAAGAACCAACCATGACAGGTGGGACGACTACATTTTTTTCAATTAGATCATTCATAATACAGTGAAGTAAAGTTGACTGATTATGAATTTTAAAATGCACTAGAATTGTCTTTTCAGGTGCATAGGACTGTTATACACCTACTCATCCTCATACGTGAACTATAACACATTTATATTTGTGATTGTTTATAATTACCATCAAACATGTCTCTATCTTTAATCTCTTTGATGACCTTGCAGAGGTCATCATTCTGTAGAGGACCTGCCTCAGCTCTGTGAATGCTCAGAACCTGGTGTACGTGTGCACTGGCTCTATCGTTCCTTCTCGGGGCACATCCAACTGCCATATTTTATCTTTATTGTCCTATATACAAACCAGTGTTTGGTTTTCCTGCATTCTGACAGTGAAAACATCTTCCCGAAATGTTCCCCATCAGGGAGTTGGCAGCAACTTCGAAATCTGGCTCCTGACAGAAGGGCATTCTCGGAGGAGTGCTGCTGCTTTGGAATTATAATTTTATGCCCCTTCGATTCCATTCAATTATATTAAAGTTCAGGGAATTTGTTAAAACCAACCTTGATTATCTGGGACTAGAAGGACATTCTTCCTTTATCATTTTTCAAGGATACCTTTCAATCATTTTTATATGAATCCATTTATTTGACACCCTTTTACTGAATATATTTCTCACTCACTAAAGGGTATGTGCTAAACTTCATTGTTACAACAGAAAAAAAAATATGGTTGCTACCCTTAAAAAAATTATAGATAGTCTGGTTACTTATGGAGGCACTGCATTAAACAAAGAAAACGTATCATTGTGGCTTTAAGAGTATGAACAAGGAGCACAACATCTGACCAACTTAATGAGGGGAATATGCATTGTCAGTTATTGGACGCCATAAGGACTATGGAAGTTTTAAATAAATTAACCAGATATATTGGCAATACAGAGATTTAGTCATATATATGTATACATATATGTCTAGTGCCAATGCTCTTCATTAATTTTATCTCTAAAATAAGAAATAAAATAACAACATCATTCATTCCAATGAGAAATTTTAAATGGTTTACAGTTAGAGTAATCGGGAAATAAGTTCTGAAACAATGTCCACCATAATACAACCTATTTATCATCATAAACAATAAAGTTAGATTTCTTGGTATCAGTAATATTTGAACATCTCACTGATATATTAAGTAGACCTTTTGATTGCACCCAAAAGTATGAATTTGTAATATTGGCCATTTCCCTTCCCCCTCTTCTAACTATTTCCAACTATTTTAAAAATAGCCGAACTGCCCTAGCCCATTTGGTTCAATGGATAGAGTGTCGGCTTTCAGACTGAAGGGTCCCAGGTTCGATTCCAGTCAAGGGTACAAGGGCTTGATCCCCACTTGATCCCCAGTTGGGGGCGTGCAGGAGGCACTCCC
>NW_006383011.1:12939662-12952735 GCF_000327345.1 Myotis davidii | reverse complement strand
ACTAAACCAAGGCAGAAATAAGAAGCATAGGTTTTCCTGTATTTATTATAGAAATCCTTTGTAAGTTAATAAGTCATAGGTATGATTTTTTTATAAAAGGAATTTACCTAGTGAATAATGGTTTACATGGGAAATATAAGAAATCCTCATAAAGAAAAGTCCTCCTAGACTCACCTCCCACTCCGTTTAATATCATTAATATAAAAAAGTCAGGTTCCCTGGTAAATTCTTTTAACTTTAAAAATCTATTCAGTAACTCATATATTTGAGAGAAGACATCTTTGGGAATTGTGGAACATTTGTTCTTATTCCTGAGAGTGACTGTTTTACACAGGCTGGCTCAGCTCTCACACAGATTTAATAAAAAATTCAATGCTGTCCTTCCTGCACCAGTACTACAAAGGGTGGTGGCAAGAGTCCTTGTTAAGCCATATTAGTATTTAACTACCCGGACGACGAGGAGTTTTAAGAATAAACCGATGAAGTGCAGAGGTGATGTCATTTTCTCTAACACACTCTGAATTTTCCAGGATTTTGGAAATGTGTCACCTTTAACTTCTGGAAGAAATTTGGTGAAATTTGGCCTTTCAAGTATTACTCAGAGAGCAAGAGCAGCAGAATTATAAGACCTGAGGGTGAGGCAGGAAGGGAAAATACAGAGCAAATTGATTCATGTATTAGGGAGATAAGTTTGCACAAAGAATGAGTAGGAAGAGTTAACAGAAAGAGATAAGAAATTTATAAGACAGATGATATCCTAGAATGCAGAAAAAGGTCTCTGGTTTGACTAAGCATTAATATGGAGTAGGAAGGAAGACTCAAAAATAAACCCTACAGAACAAAATCTTATTAGATAGAAATATCATAACTTAGTGGCTAATTCTAATTATATGCTTTAAAAACAACTCACTTTAACCCTCACCAGTTTGGCTCAATGAATAGAGTGTCAGCCTGCAGCCTGAAGGATCCCGGGTTTGATTCCAGTCAAGGGCACATGCCCAGGGTTTCCAGCTCTATTCCTGGTTAGGAGGCTTGCAGGAGGCAGCCCGTCAATGATTCTCTCTCATTGTTGATGTTTCTCTCTCTCTCTCCCTCTCCCTTCTCAGAAACCAATAAAAATATATTTAAAACAAACAAAAATACCCAACCCACTTTACTTAAGAGAAACCTTGTGTTTCACATTGATATTTTATTAAAAATATAATAACAATAATCTCCTTTAAATATACTTATCAGCAAGTCTTCTATCATTTATTTTAAACATCCAACACATGGCATTATGGATTTAGAAATATAGGGATAGTGTCAGTCTATGTTAGAATAGAACTTTCTGGCAAGGGCTGCTATTCTAGTTTAAGTTCCAAGATACTAATAAGACAGGCTGGCTTTTACCAAATGAATCAATGGGTCTTAATCCCAGATCTGAGACTCTCTGATGGTTACTAAGCTTCTCATTTACACAGGATGGGAATTAAAATGGTCAGACAGCAACAAACACAGTTTAGGGAGGAATGAGAAACAATTGAACACATTTCCTCGATCATACCTGTTCTCTTCTCTGTATACATGTGGTCTGTACAATTCAGAGAGGGATATAGAAAGGGATTCCCTCATTTAATATACTTTTCTGATAATTAAAAAAAATCTTATGAGCAATTGACTTCTTTACACTTGTAAACATCTCTGCAGATTAATTTTAGTTCCTGCTTAATGAGGCAGATTATGAAACTTGCTTATCAATTTATCAAACACTTGCCATCTCTGATAATTGTTGAGGTGTTTCTTTCTTGAATTAGTATTCGTTCATCACTGACAAAGCCAATTGTGCATTTTTAAATGTTTGATCACATATATTGTTTATACAATAACTAGTGATAAATTACCAAACCAAACCTACTTAATAGTGCCAGACCCAGCAAAAATACTGCAAAGAGAAAATTAAAGTGGAAATGCTTTCTTAGGTAAGCTTTTTATATGATTGCTTTGCTCTCTGCTCTCTCTCCAGCCCCCCAGCCACCCCTATTGTCATTACCTGCTAGATAGAGAGTTGACTAAGTTTAGATTATTTACAGAATACCACCATTGGATGCCTTTAATTTTACTAGTGTTTTTCCAGCACTGCCTCTAAAAAAATAAAATTGCCGAATGATAGGATCATGGAAGAGAAATGGAAATGACACTTCATGGAAGTTATGAGGAGGTCAGCTAGATTTCAGTAAGGTGAAATAAAACGTGATTATTTTACAAAGACATCTAAATATCAATATTATAAATCAGTACTAATACTTGAGATATATTGTCAGAACAGAATTATGTGATCATTAGGGGAGAAAAATATTTGGACAAGTGAAATTTATGACAAATAAAAGAAAGTTAGTAGTGGGAGTCATATTCTTTATATTGGTCCTAGTTGGGACTTGGTACATATATATAACCTATATAATAAAAGCCTAATATGCAAATTGTCCCCTTGGACAGTCATTCCACTGGGAGTTCGACTGGTAGTCCTAGAGTTCGACTGCTCACTATGATGTGCACTGATCCCCATGGGTGGAGGGGAACATGGCGGGTGTTGGCAACGCTGCACTGGCAGTGGGGGACCTGCTAGTCCTGAGGGGCCCTGATGAGAGCAAGACAATGGTGGGATGATGGAACACATGAGCGGGAGGTGCCAAACCAAGGCATGTGCGAACAGGGGCCCGACTGCCTGCCTATTGCCCCATAGATGGCAACAAGTGGCAGTGGTAGGGGGCAGGTCGCCGCCCAGCTCCCAGGAGCTGAAGGAGCCTGGCTGGGGGCCTGGCCCCGACCCATCACCCAGCAGACAGGGTGGTGGAGCAGGTGAGGGAGTGGCACCAGGCCAAGGTGGGGTCCCAGGCGGGGCTGCGGGGCTGTGAGGCTGGGGACGCGAGCTGGGGCCCGATCTCCACAGGTCACCCTGAGGGACCCCACCCATGCAAGAATTCGTGCACTAGGCCTCTAGTATTTTATAAATGAACTAGAGGCTCAGTGCACGAAATTTATGCACTGGGTGGTGGGGTTCCCTCAGCCCAGCCTGCCCCTCTCACAGCCCGGGAGCCCTCGGTGGATGTCCTATAGATGGCCACAGTCTGGTAGCAGAGGCTCGGAGCAGGCGCTGTGTGTGTGTGTGTGTGTGTGAGTGTGTGTGTCTGCTGGGGGCCTGCCCCCAGCCACACTCTGAGATCGCCATGGGGTCCCAGCTGGCAGCGGGGCTTAGGCGGCACACGGGGGTCCCAGCTGGGGGCAGGGCTTAGGCACAAGGGGCTTAGGCAGCACACGAGGGTCCCGGCTGGGGGCAGGGCTTAGGCGGTGGGGGCTTAGGCGGCACACGGGGGTCCCGGCTGGGGCGGGGCTTAGGTGACGTGATCGCGCTGCCTAAGCCCAGCCGCCCAGGGCTGCATACAGGGCCCAGATGGCATCTGGCACTGGCCAGCCCTGCCTGCAGTATGCAAATTAGCCGATGGGAAGCATAGTGAAGGTACGGTCAATTACCCTTTTTGTCTTTTATTATATAGGATGAGCATGTGAAACAAGAGATTTCAAATAGGTAGCCCCTAAGGTTAAATCAGACCCACAAACTTGAAGGTTTGGCCAAAGTAATGGTTTATAAAAGAAAGTGACCAAATTTAAAAATCAGCATGTGTTCCTTAAATTCTCCATTTCTTTAAAATTTGGAAGAAATGCAACATTCCTAGGAAGGACATAAGGAGAGAAGTACGATAGAGAAAACTGCAGGCCACATCTCCATAGAGAAGACATTTTGTTGTCTGAATGTTATCATTTTCTAAGCTTTGTAATTCAAGGGCTGTTTCCCTGTTAAGATAAATTATCTGCATAGATAATTTCCCTCTTTGAAAGAGTTATTTCCTTCTCTTCCCAGACTATATATTACCTCCATTTTTCCTAACTTACTGTCAGTTATTCTCAGAACTGAGGAACCTCTTCAGACAAAGTTGCATTTCTAATGCTAACTAGCCTGTTAGTCATTTAATTTATCTTTTTTGTTGGAATTTGAGCTTTGGGGCACCTCAAGTAAAAGTTTCCCAAATTATTCCAAGGAAATGGATTAGAGGATCGTGAGCTATTTTCAAACCAGGCCAAAGAGAAAACTGCCTGTTAATTTAAGGGAGTAAAAATATCTTGGCTTTAAAAAATAGGTAAAAGGAATTTACAAAAACAAAAAAAATGAGAAAGGAGGGCAAAAAAGTAAGCTCTTCCAAGGTAGATCTTTTCTCCTTTTTAATTTTTTGAAAAAGTGGGGCAAAAAACACATTGTTTCTCACTTTCTTCATAACAGCTTCATGTTTCCTAGTATTTCATTCTCTGTAGTTTGTTACATGAAAGAGACAGATTTGAAAAATAGGCTTAATCTAGTATTTTTTCATGACTTTCGAGCCACATACAGATCTGACAAAATTACTGCTCACTTGCTGCTGACACATACAATTCCCAGGGAAAAAAAAAAAAGAAAAGGGAGAGAATTATGCTGGTCAATTCACAGGTAGCAAGGAAACCTAAGACATTTAAAAATCAACAAGTGTCATCTCACGGGAGAATCCACTTGGTTGTCTGCGTGCTGCCATTTCCCAGGATTCGTAATTTGAAGACTATAAATAAAGTATTTGGCATAGTCCATTTTCCCCCCTTGAAACACTTTATTTCCTTGGCTTCCAGAATGCCAGAGGCCAGTTCTATTTTTCCTACCTTGCTGACCATTAATTCCATCTCCTTTGCTAGATTCTGTTCTTTTATGACCTCTGAATACCACAATACTCAGCTTTCATACCTCTACCTCATCTAAACTTATTTTCTAAGTAACTGCACCTGTTCTTATGTCCATCCAGCCACCTCTGATGTGGCTGCTAACATAAGTACCAGTTCTAGGAATAAAACAGATCAGGCCTTTGTATGCTTGCTGGCTTTAAAATATAGTCTGATTTCATCCACCTCGATGAAACACACACACACACACCACTTGCATGGCTCTCTGCTGAAATCTGTGGAAGGTGAACAGACTCAGAATAGCTCAAGTTTATGAAACAACTTGTATCAGGCAACGTGCTAAAAGCCCCAGAGGCATTATGCTATTCACATTCCTTGTGAGAGCCTCATGAGTTACAAGGATCCTATTTTAGAGATGAGAAACTGAGAACATTAGGGAACTTGTCTGAATTCAGATAGCTTTTAAAAAAGGAACTTGAACTGTTGCCTTTGTGATGGCTATAGGTCTAGCCCACTGAGGTGATCTTCAGTGTAGAGCTCATTCCCTCTCCCAAGCTTCGAGGACACCCCTGAAGACCCTAAAGTCTCAACCAACCCACAGATGAAAGTACTCTGATAGCTCCTTAGGAATTAAAAATGCAGGAGGCCATTTACTTCTATCCATGGTGTTCTTCCCAGTAATCCATTAAACGGTTATTGAATTACCAAAATGTAGTGTTCATAAACTAAAATTAGCACTTAATAGAGTTTACTGAGATTCTAATTCAGTATTCTAATGAGAAATCTGGCTGCTGCCCAACACCTGGGACTAATGCAAATAGCAAGTACCCCGTGTGTGAACACATGTAGATAGCCGGACTTGCCAAATTAAGCAGGGAGATACTTTTATTTTATTTTATTTTTTACCAAAGCATCTTGGTCACTGATAGCAGAAATGGTTTTCAAGTACCATAATTATTTTTTTGTTTGCTTGTTTTAATATGTCTTTATTGGTTTTAGGAAAAGAGGACTGGCTGCCTCCTGCACACCCCTTTCTGGGGATCAAGCCCATAAATGGGAATCAGACCAGGGACCTCTTGGTGCATGGGGTGATGCTCAACCAACTAAGCCACACCAGCCAGGGCCCAAGTACGATAATTCTTGCTTTAAAATACTAATTCCTGTTTATATAAACTTCATTATCATCAATTTAACTCATTAAAGATTTTTTGCCTAACTCTGCTCTGGGTAATGATGCATATTTGAATCAAAACTCTTTGTGACCCACAATGGTATTAAGGGCTAGACTTGCCAACATGCATACATAGTGAACAACTATGAATCATCTACACTCCTGTTACAAAGCAAATGTAAACTCAGAAACAGTAAGGTACTCTATCCAGTAAAACAGCTCAGAACCTATATTTCATTAAGCTTTTCATTTTCCAAGGCAGGTTTCTGAACAGTTTTACATGGAAAAGGTGTATTTCAGTCTCAAGTTTGGAACCTGAGGTCAAAATTGTTGAAGGCTGTGGCTGTGTGTGAGCTTAGGGCATTTTTAAAAGGGAAAAGAGAAGATACTGGCAACCTTGATTCCTTTGAGGAGTCTCAAGTTCTAGTCCTGATCCTCTCCTGGAAATGGCCTCAGGTCTTCAGGAGACACTGTGCAAGGGCCCTATCCACACCCTGATGACTGCTCTGAGGTCAGACCACAAGGCTGCCTCTACTTTCCGTGTCATTCTGGTCTGGTGACAGCAACCATGGGGAAGGTTTGGTTTCAGCATTGTGTAGTTAACATCGCAGATGACACAAGAACATGAGCCAGAGGGGATCAACTACCAAAGTGCCATCAGTGTCACACTGCCCCGTGCCAAGTTTCTCTTGTGCTTCAGGACAAACATACACAATGATGATTTCTCAGCCTTCACTAATGTAGAAAGCCCTCTTCTGGGGCCTCTGGCTGCTGTACTAAAGTATAAGCAGAGAATGACAAAAGGATAATGAGTGTTTACTGGGTGTTCACCATGGGCTGTGGATGCTGCTTAGCCACTTGCATATGTTGACTGTTTATTACTAACAGTGACCCGATCAGTAGGTCTTCCTGTCTCATCCACTAAGGTACACAGTGAGGCTCACTGGCCACTTCTTGACCAGGACACAAGCACCTAATATTTTCCTCTTCTGCAAATCTGAGATTTTCAACAATAATTGATTTAAGAACTTATCTATAGAGTCCTTCATTCACATTTACTTTCTGGTGATTTTCAGTAAAAAGAGTAGTCTTGGAGGAAAACAGTCATGTTTAGAGTGGTAGAGGTAGAAACATTTCTTTTTTTTATCTTTAAAAATGTCTTCACTAGTTTTACTGATGTTATTGAGCCATATCATATTCCTGCAGAGGAACATATTCCATATTTATGCAGGAAAGGTGCGTTTAAAAAGTCATAATTACAACCAATCAATCAACAAAATAGTAAAATCACCAACCAAATCAACCCAGCAAAGTTTTAAAAATATGGCTTTCACACACTCAAAACAAAGTATGTATCATAATTCCGTAAAAAACACAAGGGTGTTCTGAATTGTTTAAGATAGAAAGAGAAGAAGTTGCAAAAGTCATGATCATCATCTTAGTTTAACGATCGCTTCACACACAAGCAAGACTTGGTGACGACACAGGAAGAGACACTGACCTTTATCAGGCCCACAGCCATTTAGGTGGTTTTTCTCTTATTAGTGGAATTGATTTATTGGCTAAGTTTCCCAATAAACTCGAAACACACACAGAACTGCTGAGCAAATCTGCATTATTTGGAGTCTCCACTGAGGTCACCCTTCTTCGTAGAGTCTCCCACCACAGATTATATTTTCTGCCTCTGCTAACGCCTCCTGGCTATTGCTCTCTTTATCTTAGCATTCTCGTTTTCTTCTGAGACAGTACCTCTGCTAACGGCAGGCAACTAAAGAGTGCATACTATTTAAATGTAATGTTATTCAAACATTGGACCACTATGTAGGTTAAAAAAAAAAAGAAGAAGAAAATGCATCCAAGGGACTTATTGCGTTAGTTTATAAGAAAAAAACAAATCCTGGACAACACATATATGTATGCATCTCATGTAGGATACACACCAGACCTCTACCATACATCACAGTGTGGAAATGTAAATGATTTGTTGCAGTGGATTAAACGGGGAAGGGGTTCTTTATAATTAACCTGCATACAGTCACTTCCCGAGAGACATTTCCGATCGCAGAAGTGCGGTCACCGAGAAGAATGGGCACTGCCTTTGGACAGGGTTTACTCTCCAGCTGGCTGGTTCAGAACTGTCCTTGTTCTCCACATGGGTGGCTTGCCCATGTGTGTTTTCTATTATAATTCCTACAGTTCCACCACATGTGGCGTGGAGGTGTAAAAGTAATATGCTGTTCGGTTATCAGCCTAATGGTAGGGCTCAGACACACCCTGAGTTTCAGCCAGTCTTTTCTCATGTGGTGGTAGGGGGTGGGAGAGTGGGTGTGCAAACACGTACATGAAATAAACTTTCTTTTCTACTCAGTTGGAATAAATTATAACGTGTCTGGGCAAATATGTACATGACTATTTTCAGGACTGAACTGAGGCCATAATGGATTTTTAAAAGTACAACTCAAACAGAGAATAAGCTTGAGTATTCTGCTCTCTCTCTCTCTCTGATTTTTCATGTAGATTTTACAAGGTTGAGTTTTAAAAGTACAACTCAAACAGAGAATAAGCTTGAGTATTCTGCTCTCTCTCTCTCTCTCTGATTTTTCATGTAGATTTTACAAGGTTGAGTTCTTAGAGGACCTTAGTCATTTTTTTTTTTTTTAATGGCTATGACATGTGAATGCAGGAATAGACAGAAAGGCTGCTCCTAAGTTTTGCATAAAAACCAGGTTGACACAGGAAAAGTCTGGAGGGAAATATTTCCAATTATTAAGCATGGGTGCCTCTCATGGGAGAAAGGGTTATTTGTATTTTATTTTTCCATGGTTTGGTGTGTATTCTTTACATTTTCTGGTAATGTTTTCCAATTATGTTAGAGAATATATTTTCCCTATTCCATATTCACGTATTCATCTATCCTATGAGGAAGGACTTTACTTTTTCTTCCTGGCTTCTCTCTATGCCTTTGGTTGGCAAATGTGGCAAAAATAATCAGGCACGCTGCACTCAGTCCGAGACTTCTTCCTCTGGGAGAGCTTCTAGCAGGGAACACAGGTCCCTCTGCTATTCAAGGCCTCTCCCCAGCCCCATGAGTGCATCTGTCATTCATGTGCTTGGGAGCTAGGCTCGCCTAACCAGGGGTTCGGCTAGCAGGCTCCTGTGGCTCTCACAGCGAAGTCCCATTGTCCAAATTGGTTCTTTGGGTGTTCTTGAAAAATCTCGTTTCCTGCAAAAAATTACGCTACTCCAAATCTACGCCACTGTATAACCAGAGCACTTGCAAAAATAATAATACTCTTAATTAAAAAGACCATCACCAATAGACATTTCATTTTTAATAAATAGATATTCTCAGAATCATTGTTTTTTTAATTTAAAAGCTGAATGTTGCTTGATGGATGGGAGTCTGAGAAAGACATGAGGATGATAAGTTACAGAGACATGAGCAAAATGCACAAACATCAAGAAGAACAGTACAACCAACACTTGCAGACCAGAGCCTGGGACCATCTGCACCCCGTTAAGAACAGGGGTCGAATGGGCAACTATACTTGGCTCTTCACTGCTAGTTGTCTGCACCAGTTTGCATACTTCATATGCAACTTGTGCTACTTGCTGGGGTAAAACATTCACATGCCAGGAAAAATCACAGAGAAGGACGCACTGCGACTCTCCTTTCCGCCGACATAGTGCCTGTATCCCAAATGTATGCGCTTCTCTATGGCACAGAAACAGAACACATAGCAGAAAAGACTCAAGCAAAGACAGGATTTTTTTTTAAATTACTCTCTTCCTCTTTTTTAAATTCTTTAAATTGCTAAATTCCTTAAGTTGTTCACAGCCCTGCAGGGAAAAAGGATGCCTGGGGGTGGGGGTGGAGGTGTGGGGGAGGAGGCTGCTGAGACTGGTTGAAGCCAGCCTGTCTCTGCATTTATCACTTTGTCCCAGAGGAGAAACAAACCCGATTACTTATATAAACGGTATAAAGTGGGACATATTGAAGTACACTTAGATTTCAGGTTGTCATCAAAAAGCAAAACTTAAATGAATAACTAAATTTAACATAATTTGGTAATGTTTATACTAGTGATTTTTATGCTGCTAAAATGGCAATAATTTTAATCCTTCTTTTAAAGATAGAAAGTAAAGTTTTCTTAATGTTTACATTTGAATCCAATATTTATATTGATGGTGGTTTAAAAAAATCACTGCTGAAGAGAAAAACTAACCTCAGGAGAGTCATAAAATGAGGATCTAGCTTCTGTCTGGAACTAGACATGTGTCCTTTGGCAAAGATGTGAGAAGTTCCTCACTGGAGTTGGGGGGGGGGGGGGGCTTGAGTGATGTATAAAACATAAATCTCTAAGATTCTTTGCAGCTCAAAAAGTTTGATGATTCCATTCCTTCCACAGCGTGATGGATGTGTGGTACCCAATGGGACACTGAACTAGCTGAGAGGCAGCTGGCTCCCTGCCTGACAGTTCTTCCATTGGTTATATCTAATGGCAGACAGAAGGCAAAGGCATAGGGGAGGATGGAGCAATTCTTCCATACTGATACCATCTTGGGTGGCCACGTTCTCATACAAGTCTGCAGTTGACCTCTAATTTCCTTAGGGACAAAAATTCTCATTTAAAAGTGTCCTACACACAACACCACCAGGGAACACCACCAGGGAGATTTTTCCAATATCCCTTCCTGACATTTCAACATCTTGCTGCTTTATCCAAAGCCGAGGGGAACCACGCACCCCAGCCCCAGCCTGTCCTCCCCTCCTAGCGCAGACTGTTTGCTTCTAGTTGCTTCTAGAAGGTGACTCTCTGCCCTGTTGGCCTGGGCCTGAAGGAGGGGGAAGAATCCCAGTAAGGTGTAGGTTTGACACAAGAAGCTGTTCAACCTTGGACCTACCTAGAACAGCAGTGTTTTATTCTGATTGGGTCTGTGGGAAATAATAACCCCGGGAAACTCAGACGGGCGTGGCTTATCTTCTATCTATTGCTCTGTTTGCAAAATAAAATTCATCTGTAGCAGAAGAATACGCCCAACAGGCTTTTGCTGCAGGTACAAGGGATCAAAGTTACAGAGCCTTCATGCCTTTAATTTTTCCACAATCTAATTCACTACACCTATTAATTAAAAAGTATAGATACTAAGGAAACCACTTTTATAGGAAGCCTGGTATTTCTCTATCAGCCATAATTTTTTTAAAGAAGTATTTAAAAAACTCTGTTTAAATGATAAAGTATGTTGAACTGTTACCAATGATGAATATCGGCTGCCAGTCTAATAAATTTGAATAAGGACCTAGTGAAAACACATTGGGTGGTGGGGGTGGGATTTAAACACTGGAACCATTAACAGCAAGCACCGCTGATTTCTGATGCCACAGTGCCCCCTGCTGGGAATTATTGGAAGTGGTTTCATTCAGAGATTAAATCCACCTCCTTGGACAGGCCACAGAAAAGGGACTTTGCATTTTGAATGAAAGTCACTTTAGTGAAAGTAATGTATACATATTGCTTTTACCTTTTTCTTCTTTACCTGCACCCAGTTGGGAATGGGATAAGGGGACGTAGGACTGGGTTTTGCATAAAGAATCCCAGATCAGCCCTGGACGGTTGCTCAATGGTTAGTGTCAGCCCTGCACACCAAAGGTTCTCAGGTTTTATTCCTGGTCAAGGGCACTAAGTACCTGGGTTGCAGGTTTGCTCCCTGGCCCTGGATGGGGCATATGTGGGAGGCAACCAAGCAATGTGTCTCTCCCACAGAGATGTTTCTCTCTTTCTCTCTCCCCTCACCCCCTTCTACTTTCTCTAAAAAACAATGGAAAAAACATCCTCTAGTGAAGAACTAGGCCCAGCAGCCTTGTCCCTCATTATGTGATCTTGCTCAAAGCTCTCTACCCCTCAGCTCCTCATCCGTCAAATGCAAATAACAAGTCATGCATTTACAGTAGAGGACTGTTAAAAAATGAGATTCCACACAAGAAAGAGCACTTTAAATGCTGTAGTAATGACAAAACAAATGTGGGTGTAAGGACGAGGGTGGGTAGGATACTCCTTTAACATTTAACTTCCCTTAGATTCATCAGAAGGTAGTTCAGGCTGGACACACCAGGCAATGCTGATGAGTGAGCAGACATTCAAATCCCCCAAACATCACCGGGTTACCAAGGACTCATTCAAACATCTTTGACATCCATATGTGTTGCTCAAATGCTTCATATTTCACAGAATAGAGTGCATGCTTAAAGAGGCCACTACTGGCTGAGAGAGGTGGGGACAGGGATAGAGGAGATGAAGACACCATGCTGGTTACTTTGGAATCATTAATACCTGGTTCTCCAGTTCTGTGTTAGTCTTCAGACAGACCAGCAGCATATGCATCGCCTGGGATCTTGTTAGAAATACGGAACCTCAGATTTCATCTCAGACTTACTGAGTCAGAGCCTGTATTTTAGCAATTTCTCCAGGTAACACTTATAGGACACATTCAAGTTTAAGACACTCCACTCTGGGTATACATCATTTGATATTTAGTATGACAGTATTTTTTGACGTGGCCTTATTTTTAACAATATATTTACAACTACTTGTAAAAATGAAATTGGGAAAGGAAAATGTGGGTGGGGATGATTAATTTTCATAATCCTCAAAAGAAACTATAATAAAATGGCTTCTTCAAACACAATATTGTATAACATTACCTTGTACTTTTTATTGCTGTTTAGTACTGATCTTCAGATAATTCTGTGTATTGGCAATAATGCATGCATAGTTTATATTTGCTCTTATTACCTGTGTTGATAGAATTTTCTAATGCAAATTATTTAATCAGAAGAGTTTTTAGAAAGTACACTGCAGTCTCATCAGAATTTTGAGAAATAGAATAAGGCTGTAGCTTTCATTAAAAATATAACCCACCCAACCCATAAGAAGATATTCTGAGTTGTTAGAAACGGACCATTGTACTAGGGACGAGAGTTCCCCTCCAGCCACAATTTTAAAGTGAACCAAACTTGTGAACCAGCATTACCCCAATAAATTCAATTAAAATATTAATAAATAAAGTGAACCACACTTGGAAGATGAGTTGACAGGTATAAGAAAGGAATTCCTTCTTTTTTTACATCCTCCCCACATCCCACATGCCTCCTCCCACC
>NW_006383011.1:12937910-12939637 GCF_000327345.1 Myotis davidii | reverse complement strand
GCATGCCCGCACGTGGTATTTTGTGGAAGAGCCACACTCAAGGGGCCCAAGAGCCGCATGTGGCTCGTGAGCCGTGGTTTGCCAACCACGGACCTAGGAAAACTCATATGCTATAAATTATACATTTCTCTTTCTTTAGTACACTGGTTGCAGGTGAGGGGAGCCATCTGATAAACCAGTGCACAATAAGGTGTGTGAACTCTAACCTCCACATGGAGACCCACTGAATTTTCAGGAGAACAAGTGATACATCGAAGTGAAAAGCTCATGAGTGGGATTTCCTGCAATTTAAGGAGTGAAGAGTTGTAGGTTTGATGTGGGAGACACTGCAAGATCCAGGTATCTTCTTGGCCCACTGAGCCTGTCTAATCTTAGCGACCTAATCTTAGTTGGCTTATTTCCCACCAAAAAATGTAGGCTCTAGCTACACAAGGAATGTCCATGGGTTACTTCCTTGCATAAGAGTATAAATCTCTAAAATTGTGGATTTAAGAATTTGTGTAATTTCTTTTTCTCAACTCTCCATTGAAAACGTTAAAAAAAATGGTTTTCAGGTACTGAAGTTGGATGTTGAGGATCAGTAAAGGCTGGAGGAGGGGATCTTAGAAGCATAGGAATTCTGACTGTTCTACTGGTGGGAGGCTATATTAGTAGGAAAAGAACTTCACTGGAGAAGAGTACCAGGGGTCCCAACCTATTCACAGCCCAACGCAGACACGGGGAGCCTCTCTCTTAGGCTTTCCATATCGATGCAACCTTCTCTTCCCATAAAGCTTTGTTTCCAGATACTCTTGACAAATGTTCCCGTCTAGAATAGCCACCTCTTCCACCAACTTACTCTGCCAAGAAGGGAGCTTTAAATAAAGAAAACAGGATGTGTGTGATATTTTCTATACCTGCATCCTTAACAAATCTTCAAAATAGACACTGAAATATAGGACATTTAATGTTTTTTTTTGTACCTTCCATGTAGAGTAAGATCCTGGGGCCCTAGCCTGTGTGGCTCAGTTGGTCAGGACACTGAAGTGTCCCGGGTTCTATTCCTGGTAGGACTGCATGCCTGAGGCAACCGATCCATATTTTCTCTCTTTCTCACTCTCTAGAATCAATGAAAAAATATTCTTAGGTGAAGATTAAAAATAATAATAAAATAAAATAAAGTAAGATACTGGAGGTCTTTTCCACTTGCATACACACAACTAGATACTCCTTGCCACACACAAAAAAATGTTTTGCTGCTGATGTTTAAAGGAGATGTAGGCTCAATAAGTGCATGCCAAACACAGGAAGTAATGACTCTTTTGAGATGTGAATTAGGACAAATTGGAAAAGACAATGCCACTGCAAACAAGGGTGTTTTTTCAGCTCAAGTGCTATGTTTGGCTTAGGCACTGATGAAGTCCAAGAAGTGGAAAGAAAACTAAAATGCTTTAAAGGAAACACAGACTTGCAGAGACACTGGGATTTGCTTAGCGTATAGAAAACATTGAAAAGAAAATAAGTCAAAATGCCTTTTCATTGTGTAAAAGTAAGTCACATTTTGTTTAAAACCCAGTTTGGGGACTAAGCAAGTATGATTTTCATGGAAGCAAATGTTCCATTTTCAATCTGCCTTCTTTCTTCACTACCTTCCTTAATTTATCTTCTGCCCCATGGAACAGTGGGAAGCAAATGAAATTGGGAACCAGAAGACCTCGTTTTGGATAATTTTTACTTCTGAATCAAAG
>NW_006383011.1:12927949-12937534 GCF_000327345.1 Myotis davidii | reverse complement strand
GTGAAAACTGAGGCACAGCTTAGGAAAACACTTGTTCAATACCACGTAACTGTTATGTGGTGGAGTAAGGATGTGGATTTAAGCAGAACCTATAATTTGTCATGTTAATTCTCCTCCTCTGATAATTTTTCAACCCAAATTTTATGTCCTATTTTCCCCATGTTTTTGCTTTTGATAAAATATTGATACCTATGGCAATGTGTTTAAATAATGATATAATATCTACCAGGAGGAGAGATGATGGGAAAACCACCATAAAACAAAATGGAACTTTCAATAGAAGACAGTCATAAATTTGACCTATGGAAGGAAGGAAAGAAGGAAGGAAGGAAGGAAGGAAGCTGAATAACAATCAACAAGATGTTAAAGAAATTTGGGCCAATTTCCTGGAAGTCTATGATTAATCTAATTGCTGGGTTTTCCTCTGTTTTTGTCTCCCACTGTTAATTTCATTTATTTTTCTCTTTCTTCCCCGACACAGACTGCCTTGTCTCTGTGCGCGGTTTTGTCACTGTTGTTGTTTGTCCGTACATAGTTTATCATCGGCAAGGCATTCAATGGGATTTTTGTACGGCGTGTTTGGGGGAAGGAAGGGAGGAAGGGAGGGAGGGAGGGAGGGAAGGAGAGAGGGAGGGAGGGAGAAAGGAAGGAAGGGGAAATGTTACCCCCCCCCCCACCTCCGGCCTTCAAGGGGTTAAAGTCTGTATGGATCTTTTGTTAAAACTTGAAGGAAATTTAAATAAAAAATGGTTTGTCTTTCCCAAAATGTTTTCCTTACTTCTGGGGCATTTTGATGACAGCACCCAAGTCCCACCCTCCTTAATGACCTCCACTTTTCAATGAGAAACTACCTGCATATAATTTTATTGTTTGACAAAAGATGCCTCAGGCTATGTAAGGCAGGAAAAGAAACTTATGTTCATTACAAACTAGTGACATGCCAGGTATTACCACAAGGTAGGTATGTCCACATGGTAGGTATGTCCATATGCATAACTAATAACTTTGGATTTGGCATTTTCATTAAATACAGAGAGAGAGATTGCTTAACGTTTTTCCTTCAGTTTTTATCCGATAACTAATTCTGTGCCATGTTCCTTGAAACAATTAGCTAAAGAAATGATCTATTTGATGGTGCTGGTACACCAACCAGGTTTGGAAGTCTAGGCCTCAAATACAATATTAACCAAGGTAGTACTCATTTTTCACAGTAAAATTTATAAAGTTCAATTTGCGCATTGATTGATCATCCTGGGAAACAGAAAAACCTCAACTCAATCATGAGAACTTAAATCACTGACTCTAATGCCTCCATCTATCGCCTCTGGATGAAGAGAGAAGCCATTTTCTGCAACGCTATGATTAGTCTACGGCTATTATGAACTACATATCTTTTCTAAATTGTTAAATTCCCTATTTTTAAAAGATTAAACTCCCATGGTCTCAATATTCTCAACTGTCAAATAATGGGAAAAATCTAGATTGTTTCTACCATCTCCCCATCTCTATAAAGTTA
This sequence comes from Myotis davidii, assembly GCF_000327345.1. Taxonomy (NCBI): domain Eukaryota; kingdom Metazoa; phylum Chordata; class Mammalia; order Chiroptera; family Vespertilionidae; genus Myotis; species Myotis davidii. Next base: position 12,936,018 of record NW_006383011.1, on the reverse strand, counting down.
AACGATTCACTTTTAAAAACATGCGTAACATTTTCTTTCTTTGCCCCGAGATATTTTTAAAGGTTTTATAAACTAGTCGCCTTTGAACATTTCTGTCATCAACCTGCCATTTTTATGTTCAGAAGTGTGTAATGACTTCTCACAGGGAATGATGCCATTATCCCCTCTGCATATCTAAGCTACCCATCCTTCAAGAGACAGACACTCTGTTTCAACTCATGGTCTTCAGCCTTTTACTGACCCTCGCCTTTATTCTCCTTACCTGGCTTGTGCTTCATCATATTCTCGCTTGCATTCTTTTTATGTTTGTCTTTCTTACCCAATTAAATGATATCCTGAATAATAGCAGTGGACTCAATAAATACTTGGCCTTCACATATCCATTCAATAAATGTTTACAGTGTGTACTCTCTACATGTCAATCTGGGAAATGTAAGAATACATATGATACTATTTCAGCCCTCCAAGATATTGCCATCTAGAATGGAAAAGCCTCAACAGACACCAGGCGGAGATAGATTGGGTGAAATATTCCCAATGATCGCTGTGAAGAATACAAATTAGAGCCCACATTAGATTAAGATAAGAATTTCCAAGTGGTAATGAGAGTCTGGCTGAGGTTATGCCTGGCACACGCTCACACTAATAAAGAATATTTATTGAGCACTTACCATGTGCACAAATGTGTTACTTCATTTAGTCCTCACTGCAACTCCAGGCAGTGTTTACATCTTAATTTAGCAATGACAGAAATGCAGCTGAGGAGGCAAGTGTTTGCCCAAGGTCATGGAGTGTCTGTAGGAGAGCCAGGGCTGCTAGGAGCAGTCTGACTGTGCACTGGTTCTAACCAGTCTGCCCTACTTCCTCTGGCTAGGTGGGTGCTCTTTAAGTATTTGTTGAATGAATGAGATTAGAGTGCATGCATCCACAGTGAAAAATCTACTCCATTAGACTTCAAAGTCCAAGATCCCCAAATTTGGGACTAAATAGATCGTGTGTGTGTGTGTGTGTGTGTGTGTGTGTGTGTGTGCGCGCGCGCGCGTGAAAGTAATTTACAAGGTGAATTGCACTTCCTTTTGCCCCCTCCCCTTCCCATAACTAAAATGTAGGAATGCTTTATGCCACTTCAAGTAAAGAGTTTGACATCTCCTCCCTCTATGTGCTTTGATCTCTATCTCTCTATATTTATATGATTTTAATCTGATTGTGCTTTTCGGAACAATATGCAGAGAATGAGACTAAATTGAAACTGCTGACACAAAAATTGAGAGCAGGAAAGAAAATGTTGTCACACGGTGTTCTGCGTTATCTTTGTTTTGGGGGGAGGGGCGGGGTTGTTTATGGGCCTGCTCGAGTCTGTGCATGCCAAAGCCAAACGGGCAGCTTTCCTCTTCATTTTTCTCCTGTATTGTCTCCATGTGGTCCCCGAATGCTTACTCCTCCCTGCCAAATGCTGTAAAAATCTGTCTTTTGATCTCACAGATGGAAAAGATGTATTAGCTCATGAAGCCCAACTCATCACGTATCATATTCGCCATCCTCAGGGTATCAGAGTCTTAGAGATATTCTGCCCAAACAAGTTCATCCACCTTTATCATATGACTTCCTAAGCCAATGATAACCAAGCAAATCAAAATCTTGGTTTCTGTTTGGATGCTGAAGGTGTTAGGATTAAGTATTTCCTGCCTAGCAGGCATGCTTCTTTTGCTGTTTCTTAGGCAATGCCACAGGAAGTGGCTAATTATATCTCTAGGCTAGAATGAGGCCTTCCAGTCTCAAATATAAGAATAAAGAAATAGAGACATTACATAAGCATCCTTTTCTTTTATTGGGACAGCGTCATCTGGACCAGTTTAAAATTTCCAAATAATATACAACTACAGTCGAGCTGAGGAGTTTTAAGAACACTGGCCTTGGAATAAGAAGCCTAATTTTTTTTTTATTTAGCTCTGCTACCACCAACTTATTTGGTTTTCCAGATTTTAGCTTCCCAGATGATGAATTTTAAAAATTTTTATATTTTTTAAATTGATTTCAGAGAGGAAGGGAGAGAGATAGACACATCAATGATGAGAGAATCATTGACTGGCTGCTTCCTGCATGCCTCACATTGGGTTTGAGGCTTCCACCAGGCATATGACCTGACCAGGAACTGAACCATGATGCTCAACCAATGAGTCACGCCAGCTGGGCCAGATGAAGAAATTTTAAGTTCACTCCAACAGCTGCATGTAGGGCACTGTGTCAATATATGATTGAATTTTCTATGAGATAAAATTATGTTATCTGACAACTATGATTAGGCAATTTCTTATAAGTGGAAAATCTCTTTTCACAGATTTTATCAAATTACTCTTAATTAAAAAATATTAATTGTCCCCTCATTAGTTACAGGATCAAGTCCAGAGCCCTCAGCTTTATTTCCCATAATCCCTCCAATTTTAGCTTGAAATACTTATCCAGCTTCATCTAATTTTTAAATTAAATTTATAGGAATGACAATCCTATATAATAAAGAGCTATTATGCTAATTAGACCGAATAGCAGAATGACCATCCGGATGACTGTCCAGACGAAGTCAGGGCTACAAGGGCCTGCCGAGGCAGCAAGGGGCTGCGAGGGCCGGTCAAGGCTGCGAGGGCCGAGTCCCTTCCACGAATTTAGTGCATCAAACCTCTACTGCAGCAGTTCTCAACCTGTGGTTCTTGAACGACCCTTTCACAGGGGTCACCTAAGACCATTGGAAAACACATATATAATTATATATTGTTTTTGTGATTAATCACTATGCTTTAATTATGTTCAATTTGTAACACTGAAATTGGGGGTCACCACAACATGAGGAACTGTATTGAAGGGTCTCTGCATTAGGAAGGTTGAGAACCACTGCTCTAGTGGTTAATAAGATTGCATAGGTTTCAAGTGTACCATTCTACAGTACATGATCTTCATATTACATTTGTGTTCACCGAAGTCACATCTCATTCCATCACCTTATATTTGACCCCCTATACCCTCCCCTACTCCCCTGCCCCCAACTGTTGTTTGTGTTTGAGTTATTTATTTTTTATTTATCCATTTGTTGCTTTCAGTTTTATATCCCACATGTGAGTAAACCCATATGGTTCTTTTTTTTTTTTTAATATATTTTATTGATTTTTTACAGAGAGGAAGGGAGAGAGATAGAGAGTTAGAAACATCGATGAGAGTGAAACATCAATCAGCTGCCTCCTGTACATCTCCCACTGGGGATGTGCCCGCAACCAAGGTACATGCCCTTGACCGGAATTGAACCCGGGACCCTTCAGTCCGCAGGCTGACGCTCTATCCACTGAGCCAAACTGGTTTTGGCAACCCATATGGTTCTTAATGTTTTCTGTATATGGACAAGTCATTTTTGATAAAGGAGCCAAAACACAGAGAAAAGAAAGCTCTTCAATAAATGGTACAGGAAAAACTGGAAAGCCGTATGCAAAAGAATGAAACTAGACCACTGTTTCTCCCATACACAAAATTAACTCAAAATGTATCAAAGACCTAAAATAAGACCTGAAACAATAAGTTCCACAGATCTCCAGCCTCATGTGACATTCCCTGCATGAACCCTTTTCTCCTGAGACATTGATTTCTGTATCCTCCATCCTTCCCTTAGTGCCTGACCCAGCATCGCCCTTCTCTCTTTCTCCCTCTCCCCCGCATCCAGGCCAGGGTGCTGAAGCTCCACAATTTTATTCTCTAATTTAGCAAGCAGTTTTTAAGGCCTCTGCCAGACCCTGAGGATAGAACGAGGGAAAAGCTAGGGTATCTCCAAATTACTCTCTTTCCTTCCAACACTTCATAGAACTTCAAGGTCGGGCTGGAATTCACTTCCTCCCCAAAGCTTTCTGTGCTCTCTAGACTATGATGCTTTCCTCCTCTCCTGAATTCCTCTTGCTTATGTTCTCTAAAGCACACAAACAGGACATTTGTCATATCCTACCACCTATCATTAACTATTTTTGTATCTCGAGGCAAGAACTATTCACACACTCATTCTTCTCTCACAGGAGCCAGCCCCATGCATGGTGTGTAGTCAGTAAAACGAATGAATGAGTGAATGAATGAATGAATGAATGAATACCAGAGTAAAATTTTTACTGCTGTCCATGTTAACTTGCAAACATTTCAGAAAGAAACTATTAGGAAGGGACAGTGACAAGGAGACTGTTTTAGACAGGCCTATCGATCTTGCCCAAGAGAGAGGGTGAACCTAAGTGGACGGCCCTATGGATCTGCTGAGATAGGCCACCTTTCTTCAGTGCCGCCCACTTTGAAGAGAGATCACAGGACACCTTCATTGCTGTCTGGTTTTGTTCTTAGTCTCTGGATCAAAAGAGAAGGAGGCGAGGCCTGCCTTAAATAAATTATTTAGAATATTGATTTAACAGCCTAAACTGAGTTAAGTTATATCTGCACTGAAAGACGGTCATTTGCACGTTTCCCTTTTTGGAAACTGAATTGAAACATGTATTTGGAATTTTTAAAAAAGATGCTTAGAAAGACACACCTTCACTTCCCACTTAAGAATACATATTCATGCGCCTGTGCAAATATAAGGATTACATGCCAGGGTAGCTCCTGATGACCCTAAAAACATTGAAATTTTAGTCATCAGGTTTCTAATTTATAGATAAGAAAAAAAACAAGGTTTTTTTATATTAATGTAATAAAGTATTTATTTACTATTTATAAAATCTAGTTTACTTATTTTAGAAACATATCATGAATTATTTGTTTTTGCTTAAGAAATTTTATGTTAAGCTAAAGATTTTATCTAAATGTAATAATAAGAATTAGAACATTAATAATAAGGATCAAAGAAAATTTTCTAATTTTCTCAAAAAATTATCAAGAATGCAGATATGTGAAATATATACCTTGCTTTTTGATGGTATTTTGTTGAAGAAGAAAAAACAAAACAAAACAGGGATTTTTAAGCATAAATATATGCCCTGGCTGGTGTGGTTCGGTTGGTCGGATCCCTGGTGGATTTGATCCCTGGTAGGGGTGCGTGCAGGAGAAAACTGATTGATGTTTCTCTCTCACCTTGATGTCTCTCCCTCTCTATTCCTTTCTCAAAAATCAATTTTTAAAAAGTTTTAAAAAATAAAACATACAAACACATACACATATATACACATATATACTTCTTGAGTATTATCTGTCTTTTCTTGGGCAAAAATCTTAAGGGTTTAGACAGTGCTTTACCTTTTGATTTATATTATAAATTATAATTGCTCTAAAAGTATAGCAAGTCATTCAGAAAATTATTAAATGTCTCGCTTAAAATAAAAATTCAATGTATACTATTACCATCTCAAAAAGAGCACGTCCAAGGTTATATAATCATTAAATTAGATTTTGAATTTCAATAAATATTTTAAAAATGCCTTGATTATGTAACATCAATGTTAATAACACCAGATGTGTCAATAAACTGTAAAAATTGTGAAGACAGCCTACGGTGAACTTAAGCAAAGTATATCCTATTAAATTCTGAAGCTTATATATACCAGAAATTAATTGAAATAAAATGATTGTTAATATTTCCCATCACTTCATAACTAAAAGTAGGGCAGACACCTTGAACATGGTTCTCCAGGAAGGACTGAGAGATATGACCCAAAAACATAAGTGACAGATAACTTTCTAGAAATGAGGAGTATGCAATGAATTTCAGTTTCTTGAAATTTAAAAAAAAGACAATAATTATTAACAGAAAGTTCTTGTATATAATCAGAATAACAAGAAAGTTCACACTTAAAAAAATAAATTATAATTAGTTATTTTTAACTTATCAGATTAATATACTTTCCTCTTCACTGAACTCACTTCTATAAACTTTAGCAACCAGAATCCAGAGGGTATAGTACAAGGAATGTGTGCCTCATGGCTTTCGTGGAATTTAATCATTATGTTTTCACCTGACTAGATTGACAAAGTGTACTATGGATTGGTTGAAACCAGCTATTTCATAATGTGACTACCCAAAGCTGTGATGAAGATATCATTTGCTCCAACGTGTCTAGCATGCACTACAGAGGTTCTGAGAACGTCCTGAAAAAGCATGGATAATGATGAGCATTGATTTTTCACATCCATTGCATGTTAGGCGACAGTCTCACTACAGGCATGTAGGATATTAGACGTGGGGGTGTCTCACCTGCTACTGACATTTGTTTAGTGACAAGATTTTACAAATGTAACATGAAATCAGCTAGTGTGCAAAAAAAAATGTCGAGCTATAATTAGCTACACCTAAATAGTTATAAATACTGACTCTAGGACACATATTTCATCACTCATAGTTAAATTGCACATTTTGCAGTAATTCAAACGACTCTCATGACACAGACCCTTCACAATGTGATACGCCACATTATCTAAATAAAGACACAATTTGTAGGAGCTTGTTAGTTTCATCACTGTGAATGACTTTCAAATCCTATATTCCTATTTTTATGAGTAATTGTTAGTAGTCAAAAATATTAAAAATAACATTTTGAATAAAATGCTTCTGATTTCCTTAGGTCAGTTTTTGGGAAAGTGGAGCTTAGTAAGGTGTGTTTGTGTGCAGGCACACTTGAAGATCAAAGGTATCTGCATATCTTTACCTCTGTATCTACCTGTGTATATCTTTACCTCTCTTTATCCTTTTTTTTTTTTAAACAGGCCATGGATATTAGCAAAATAGAGAAGCTGAAAAGTAATGGAGTATAACACATAAATATTGTTTGAAATATTTGTTTCTGAATGGACATATAATTGAAAGGCTTTAGATGCAACAAACGTGAATCAGACAACTCTAGGCCAACCACAATAAAGTTAATTTATTCATTCCATAATAATTTGTTTAGTAGTACATATAGAGTAGGGCAAAAGTAGGTTTACAGTTGTATGTGAAATACAGAGTTTATTCTTGCATTTTTATTTATTAACTAGAGGCCCGGTGCATGAATTCATGCATGAGTAGAGTCCCTCAGCCTGTCCGGTGATTGGGGCCGCTAGCGGGGGTTGTGGGGGGAGAGGGGGCAGGGACTGTGGGAGGTTGGCCAGCTTGCGGTGGGAGGGACTGAAGGCGTTTGGCCGGCTGTGGGAGGTTGGCTGTAGGAGCGCACTGACCACCAGGGGCCAACTCCTGTGTTGAGCGCCTGCCCCCTGGTGGTCAGTGCGTGTCATAGCGACTGGTCGACCAATCTACTGGTTGGTCACTTAGGCTTTTATATGTATAGATTATTGGGATTTTTCTATATGAACACCTGTTAACCTACTAATGCCCCTCTCTGTATGATCGCCCTGTCCTAAGCACTGGGATACCACAGGGAACAATATGGTCAACAATGCCTGCCCTCAAAGCTTGACATTCCAGTGAAGGGAGATAAGCAATAAACAGAATAAATAAGCTCTGTAGTACATTGGGTGGTACTGCATTCTATTGGGGAAAATTAGTGAAGAAATGAAGAGATTCGGACATGGTAGAAGTGATTAAATTTTAAAAGGGTCACCAGGAAAGGCCTCACTGAGAAAATAGAATTTAACAGGGGAGGGAGACAGAAGGAAGACAGAAAGAGGGAAAGATTGGGAAGACATTGCAAGAAGGCTGGAAGCACTAATGTGAAGACTGGGCTCTGCAGCTGCTTAAATAAGTTGCGTTCCCTCTATTTGTCCCAGGTGACCTTCCCAAAAATCCCCTTACAGATCTGCTCACTCTTTCATTCACTATGAAGTTAATGATTTTTATTTTCTCTCCCTTTTTAGGAAAAATATTAAAATAAGCACTATTACCTTTCATTATTAAGATATGTGTGCAACTTTCTCGGAAAGCTACATTTTGGCATTACTGTAATGAATTGGATTTGTAATGCTTACACAGATACATTTTGCAATCTTAATTTTTAAAAAAAGCCACAGCTTGCTTTTCACTGTTACATCTAAGTGCACAGAGAACCCAGCAGATGTGGCTCAGGGGGTTGGGCATAGTCCCGTGCACCGAAGGTTGCGGGTTCCATCCCCTGTGGAGGGCATGCAGG
>NW_006383011.1:12913503-12927903 GCF_000327345.1 Myotis davidii | reverse complement strand
CTCTCTCTCTCAAAAAATAAAAACATAAAAATACAAATAAAAATAGAGTGAACAGAGGCCTGCCCACTGAACCCGCCTTAATTGAGGAAAGAGATGACGATTCAATTTCATTTCTGTCTCCAGTCAAGGCCCAGAACCATCCTTCCTTCCAAGCAGAAGCCCAGTTGTGGGCAGTTCCCTCTGCATCTGCCTGTTTCCCACCCCAACCCCAAAAAGAAGAGTTTAAAAGAGGGGGATGTGTGTGCCTTCTCTGCTTTGAAATTTGAAACGGAAGAGATTTCACACACAGGGAGCTGGCTGGGATGTGGAAATATCTAAACGCTGTGTAATATTCTAGTGAGTAGAGAATAAAGGGGGCAGCAGTAAAACCTTTTGCTTTGTCACTGTGTTTCTCGTTAAACTAAAACTTCTGGTTCCCTGTTAATGTTAAAGGGAAGGAAAATGGCCCTCGCCTAGAGAGAGAAGCCGTCCGTGAATGTGGACAATTTCTAAAGTTCTGGTGTTATGCTTGGCACTAAGCAACGCCACTCTGCTTTCTCCCGGGAACTGGCACCCTGCCTGGTGACGGGGCGTCGCACCATGCCCCGTTAGAAGACAAACCCCATCCTCACACAGAGGCTGCCGGCTCAACAGGTAACCGAGCCATCGCAACTCTCAAAATGAGCAAAATCACTTTGGGAGTAAAGAAGGGGCCACATCACTTGCACCCTGGGGAGGAGGCAGGCAAGGCTTTCTGGAGGCAGCAACATTCTGAAGTGAGGCCTGGGAAGTGGGTCAAGATGAAAGAAACGGAGGAACATGCTGAGAAAATAATGTGCCAAGTTTGAAAGAGTGACCATCCAAGCTACTGCAAGAAGTTCAGGGGAGTAGAAAGGAGCATGGAGTTCAGAGAGGAGTGAGACATAGGTGGGGTTAGCCAGGTCAAAAGGCCAGATGATCGCCTCGTGGGTCAAGTGAAGAGGGGCCGTCCTGCAGGCCAGGTGCAGGCCAGGGACTGGGCAGTCGTCAGGAGGAAAATGAAACCGGGGTGGGCAAACTTTTTGACTCGAGGGCACAATGGGCTCTTAAACTGAACCGGAGGGCCGGGACAAAAGCATGGATGGAGTGTTTGTGTGAACTAATATAAATTCAAAGTAAACATCATTACATAAAAGGGTATGGTCTTTTTTTTTTTTTTTAGTTTTATTCATTTAAAACGGGCCGGATCCGGCCCCCGGGCCGTAGTTTGCCCATGGCTGGTTTAGAATGATGACTGGCTGCTTCAGGAGTCTATTTGGGAGGACACTGTGATGATGAGCCAAACATGGAGAGAAGATGGAGAGGAGAAAAACATGGATTTTTTTCCCCCATGCATTCCAGAGTTATTTGGGAGAGGAACCAGTAATTGATGGAATGGGAGGCGGGGAGAGGATCTGGGTCCTGGCCCACTGAATGCAAACCTCTTATGTACCTGTAAACCAGCAGGTATCTCCATGGAGCCTTGGATGGGCAATTATGAAATATACCTGCCCAACAAGTACCTTCCAGAATGAATGAGATTCAGATTCATTCCTCAGCATCCCATCTCCCCTCCCTGCTGTCTTCCCTAATACATAGCTGTTTTATTGTACAGACTGCAGATTATAACTGTGCACTACACCTTTATCAATTGTCAGACCTCCAAAACATTTTATGAAATGTCTGACATGAATAAGGCACCCGAGAAAGTGATTTGCATTTGGCCGGCAGTTGGTAAATAGTGCATAGATACTTTGATTAGTGTCTTTCCAGAAAGCCCAGTGCATTTTAATTAGCTTGACCATTTAATCATTCTTCTCTCTTTGATTTTATAATTGTCATTAAGAAGTGTCATTTAAAGTGAGTGGGTCATTATACAGGTAAACTTCCTTTGTAATTCTCCTAGTAGAACAAACTCATTCAAATGGTCAAGGGTATTCAATGATAATTGTACTCCATTATCAACTTATATGTTGTGATATAGATACTACTCTCAAATATAGGCCAAGACATATATAATGCATGAGTGAAACAGAACAAGTCATCAGGCCAGCCTTACATGTGTAATCAGAACCATATATATAAATATGTTAAATATTTAGGTTTATATAATCACAAAGCAGTTATAATATATGTAGCAAATTCATTAACCTGCTTGGAATACATCTATGAACACATATAAAGACATCAATAGTTTCTCATATTTTCATATTTAAGTGACTAGGTTTTGTCATATTTCTGACATTTCTTACATTTTTATCATATTTGTTGCAAAAGACTTTAAATTCTCCTTTGAATATTTCCAAGTCAAGTCTGTAAATAAAGTTAAAGTGTACAATTAACGGGGTGTCATGATTTGCCCAAGGTTGTCATCGATGAAGGATCCCAATGATCTTAGGGTCATGACTAGAAATCAGATGTCCACACTTGATCAATTCCTCCCCGGCTTGAAATAGGGGTGTAAAATTAACCCTGCATCAGGCAGTAAACCCTAGGCTTGAATACATACTATATCTGAAAGAGATTCAGGCAAGCAGAAACATCTTTCAGATTCCAGTAATGGGTTTGGGGCCTGGAATATCTATTTGTAGACATAACATGTGATAGCCTGACTGCTTGGCTAAACTTTCATACACAGCAATTCATGCCTGCATCACCTGGACCCTCCCCTGGAATCTCATTAGATTCACCCTGGCCGATTACTAAAAGTGCTTCCTGCTAACAGTGTAAGTGCCATTACTGTCCAAGTAACTGCTATTGACTTGTAGTATGCTGCTATCATTCTGGGAATTCCATTGCATTTTTGTCTAATTTTCTTTTTTTACCGTATTTGTATGGAAAAGAAAGAAGAAAGGAAGTGAGGAAGAAAAGATACATTTTTTAAAACTGCAGAGATGCCATAGCTTGAATACGTTGGAAAACTCTTAAATTTTATTCCTTGTAAAATACACGGGTGAAAAAAATAACGCTCAGCCACAGAAACTACAGAGAACATCTATTTGTATCTCCTCCTATTACGCGCTCTTTTGAGGATGCTTAGTAAATGTCATGGTTAAGGTAATGTGCTTCTTTTTAAAGCCTCAACTTTATTTTGTGCAAATAACACTAAAACAGCCGTCCCCTGTATCCCGGTTAACAGTTTGAACTGAACGAAATGAATCTGAACGCACTGGTGAAACAGAATATAAGTCATCAGGCCAGTATTACCTGTGTAATCGGAACCTATATTAAAGAGCGAGAGAGAAGAGATAAAGAAGATTGGGGGCGGGGGGGAGAGTCCAAGAGCAGGGAGAATTCTCATCCTTCTACAATAACAGAGCTAGAAGAAGGAAGAGAAACAAACGGCGCTATTAACACTAAAAAGAGCAGAGGTATAGCAGGTACCCATGACAACAGAAACAAAATCATGAGTGGTTTATGTTACAAGCAAAGTTATTGTTGATTTTTGCTGTTGTTGGAGTGTTTGTACTTCCCTGACTTCGGCCAATGACGAAACAAATGTGGGTGAATTCCCTTTACCCATGGTATCTCTCTCATTTATTTTTGGGACTGAGTTGACCATGTGAGGTATCTCACTTAAGAATACCCTAAGGATCAGGTTCTTGCTTTGTTTGATAAAGAACACACGCAATCCACACAACTTCCCTCGTGCAGGAACTCATAAATCAAAGTACAGGACTAGTGAGAATGCTCAACCACCTAAGCACGGTCCCTATTTTGCTTTGGTGAATCATTACGTCAATCATTACGTATCATACAAAGGGACACCGATAACGGTAAAAGGTAGTACAACGAACAGTTAGCATCAGTGCAACAGGAGTACATGGGGATTGCTCCAAGCAGTATAGTTCAGTGTCCGGTCACCCTAGTCCAGTGGGTGATGTGGTGTTTGTTTGCTGCTTGTTTGTGGCATTGTTCTCTCCCTCCCTCTGGCTTACCAGTCTCATTCAGGGATCTTATAACAGATCCCTGGTTGTTAGATAGATGGAGAAAGACACTTTAATCCGATTTATGTCAAATGCAGGGAAGTCTGGGTTTTTTTTGCGTGTGTTTTTGTTTTGTTGTTTTTTCTTTTCTCTGGGTGTTCACAAAGTCAAAGGGCTTTTACACCGACATTGTAACACGCTGCATTTCTTCAAACTTCACCATGGTGTCTCTCATAAGAAAAGCAATTAATTATGGTTTTCCACTTTACATGCTGAAAGAGCAGTTTTCAATTTCAAACACCACAGTACATTTTGGTAAGATATCATTTACATCCATTCTCCCCTCCCCCTTCACTTTCTTAAATAGAGCTACATTATAATATAGATTCATGCAATATTAGACCAGTGGGAAAGTAAAGCCTTTCTTTTGCCTATCACACAATGAATACATCCTAGGAACACCATAAATCATACTTGTCAGAAGATTCAAAAGAATCATCTGTATAGCTACCTTGTCTCTTATTTAGAAAGCACAGACAGACATGAAACAATATAATTCAGTTGGGCTGCATGTATCTAATTTGCATATGGCTGTCTCTTTTTAATCTGAGTTTTCACAAGATGCATATAATTAGCAAGTTTCAATTTATCTTCGAAACCACTGAACGATGTTGACTGCCTCCAGGATGACATCACCCATGTGCACTAGCATATCTGGACTCCTAGACAGAGTAATTCAGTGGGTTTTGTAGCTAAAGAAGTGAATATTGCAAGTTAAAAAGTGACAAACTAGTCAGCCATGGAAGATGCATAATTCATCACGAAGAGATCAGCATTATAACTTTAACCTATTTCCTAACCACTCCCCCCTCAATGAAACAGGCAATTCAAGCAAAACACAAATGATTTGGTATGACTAACTTACTAGTCTATAACCACTGGTGAAAAAAGAATTAAGTAATCAAATTCTTTGGAGGCACTGTATGGATATATTCTCTATACTTCTCTAATTTCAGCTCCTCATCTAACTTTCCTTTATATATGCTTTCAAATTAAGAATCCTCCACATGATGAATTCTCCCTGACCCATATTCTCAAGGGAGTTTTTTGGGGCTGGGACATTTGACTTTAAGTGAATGATAATGAGAAACATCACATTTAATGTGTCAGCTACAAAATAAAATGTATAATTTAAAAGACAATACATTATTTAGTGATACCCAACTTTTAAAAATTGTATGATTCAAATGTGTGGTTCTGAAACTGAAACTGCACAAAGTGTAACATAGTATTTGACATGATTTCCCCCCAAAATACCAGTTTGTGTGCCCATGTATTCCAACTTTGGCCTACAGTAAAAACAAAGATAAAATGTTTTAATAAGAATAATATATTATCACTAAGCTGATTATTTTTCAGGAGAAAAAGAGAAAGTATAAAAATAAAGAAAAATGAAATTGGTCTGTTTTCTTTGATGTCCTTGAATCTACTCCTTAAGACCTGGATTCATATTTGTACTAAAGCCTGCCTCACGGGCTTGTATCAGAGACTCCTCCTTCTTTGCTTTGATTCTAAATTGCCGCCTGGTATTGGATAAATTGGTAATTTACAGGTTAATGCCAATAAAGTCCAGTTGTTTCCTAGCGCATAATATATTTATGTTTAAAAAAAGAGACATCCCTCTTATTAATTCACTGAAGTTCTTCATTCTCCTCTTTAGTAACAATAGGGGATCCGCTCATTGATTTAAAGCTTCCTAACTATTCAGAAACAAGAGACTGGGTCTGAGCGATAAGGAATGTCTTGCTGAGAAACAGGCTGTAATTTATACCACCACTCGAGGCCATACCGTGCATTTTTCTAGAAAAAAATTTAAAAATGCCAAACTCCAGTGATGAGCATGCCACTGCCTCCTGAGCTCTTTTGTGACAGAAATAATTAGCTTTAAAATATTCTGTCAAGATCCTGAGATGCGACACTAACACATGATCGCTTCTATGAGATGCTGGTAGTTTCTCGTAACAACTGGGAAGCTACGACTTTATCCTGGAACAAACACCTCTTTTGTTCTATCTCAGTAAACATCTTGCCTGCGAAGACAAGCCTTCATTTAACCTACATGTCTGGCTATCTTGAGCAGTTTCACCTAATGGCTTGTTTTAAATTATTAACATGCATTTCCCCTAACAAGCTTCCTGCGTTACAGCTGTCTAGCTGCTGGCTTTATAATCTGCAAGTTATTATGTATCTTCATGGCCATACCCCACTTCTTTGGAAAGCTTTGGAGGCAGGCAGAGGTAGGGATAGCAGAGGCAAATGATCACTTGAAACTAAAGACCAGGATGAGGCCAGAATTATATGCAGCTGGATCTGTGTAAATTAAGGTTCAGTGTGTGATGTTGAATCTGAAACACTTTCTGTTGCAGGCTTTGTTTTTCTCTCTTAAAATGCCTTGGCTGGCTCCCTGTGATATATCGGACACCCTTTTCTCCGGTGTGAGTTTGATCTAAGCATTTGCAGAGAAGCAGGAGGCCTCTGAGATGAAGGGCGGTTGCTGTCACAGGTGACCCCTGACAGGGCGCCGTTGCCAAACCCGCTCACCTCTCCAAGAAGCTTTATTCTTTCCTCGAGTCCCTTGGATGTCAAGCTACTCCTGTTCTTCAAAAAAAACCAGACAATGCAGGCGACAGAAAAGGAGGCACACTGGGCATGCCCACTGGTGGATATCCTTATCACATCCCACCCTCTGTGTGCATCTACCCAGGACACTTGTTGCAGGGATATTTTAAAATCCTCTCAATAGGTAACTGTTTGCACCTACAGCTTTTGTGAATTACCTGAAATAAAATGGTATTATTGGAAGCAGATGAGTCATGCGCTTCATGGAAACTAATTCTGCTTTTCTTGATTTTCTGAAATACGTTGTGGAAATTCCAAATTTCACTTTTCTCAGTGGAGAAGCTTAGGAGACTAACTTTCTGGGCTGCATCTCCCAGGGCTACAGCATAAGGGGCACGGATGCCACCAGTTGTGTTTTTGTTGCTGCCACTGCGAGAGGCTGTGCAGGTGAATGACCTGCCCATCTAGCCTTATGGTAGAGATGACCTTTATCAATGAAAAACAATTTTATCCTAGAATCCATCTTCAGAGGAAGACAAGAAATGTCTTAATTCGCTTAATGTCACAAAAATCCTCCTTACAGTTAATCTAATTTTTGATGTATTTCATAATCAGATTTTTTAGAAGCACATGTACTTTGCACAATTCTACAGCAACACAGTGTATTATATCATATTTTCCACACTGACATCTCCCAGTACACAATGACATCGATTTGAGAATGGAGAGAAATTCCCGAAGCATAACTGAGTTCCACCAGGACAATTTCCACATCTATTGTACCAATTTCTTTAGAGGTCAGTCTTGTAAAAGTCTTCTCTCCTTTTTCCCTGAGGGAAGTGGTTATTTTTGTTGCATTCGGCCCTGAAAAATTCCACTGCAAATTCAGTCCCTGACCCACGACAGAGAACAGAATACATTCACCCAACCTCAAGGTGTTTTCACGGTATGATCCATTGCAAATGGAGTCTGTTTCTTGTGCCACCACCATAATTGACAAAATATAGGCTCCCTTCATTTCACGCGGTCCTCTTTCAATTCAAAGCCCTTCCTTCAAGATCTCCAAGTTTGGAATTGTGTTGTACAGTGGCAGCATTTAATGTACATGTAAGGGAAATGGGAGGCATTCGGATGTTTTGGCTTTAAAATATAAAGAAAATATATTGATTGTCAAATGTGCTATGCTCTCCTACCATTTTTTTTTAAAGAAAGGAATATTAATTTGACAGTGAGGTGGAACAAACTAAGAAGGTGGCTTCCAAATTACAAGCTGCTTGGCCTAATAAACTAAATTACTGGCATCATCTGAATCCTTTTTTTAAAAAATAGTAACTTCAATAATCTAGTGCTCAGGAAATTATGGGACAATGTCCAAATTAGAAGTCATCACTTTACAAATATATAAAGCTATTTAACAATGACTAAGGTTTAGTGTGTTTTTCTCTAGGGCAAATGATCAGTATGTAATTATGCAATTTGGGGAGAGAAAGTCATGCAATAGATATTCCTAGGGGGGAAAAAAACCCCAACCTAACATTTTGACAACTAATCCATACCTCTCACCTTTTCTGTCATATCTGGAAACAGCAGAGCTATCCTGATTTTTCATTCTGATTATACACTCAAGCATATGTGTGACCCATTAGCTTGGTTTTCATAGATTTCTGTAACTATCTGTAGGTGACCTTGTAAGATGTCAACAGAGTGGGTGGTTTAATCATTACAATCCTTTCTTCCTGACAAATTGTGCTGATGTCATAAAACCAAATGGAAGGCCACAGAGCTCTCCAGCGAATTCAGAATGATACACATATCTGCTCCAAGTCAATCTGACGGAAGGCCAGCTGCCACCGGCCCTCCCTTCCATCAGTAACCATACCTCCCTTTGGTGTGTTGTCACCATCACAAGGGCTAAGAGTGACATCTTCAAATACATTATAAAAGTTTTTCCCTGTCCTATTCATTTCCATTTTCTTGATATTCTTTCTTCTGCATGCTCCGAGAAAAAATAACCTGTCCTCAGAGAGCGGCCTTTGATTTAGAATATCAAGTTTGAAAAATGGATACAAGGACAAGGAGTCCATGGAGGAGGCAGAAGACTCCAAAATGTGGACTTGAGGGCTTCATGCGTGGTTTCCCTCTCCTTCTGCAGGCCAAGTTCTGCGGCTTCCTTCCCCTGAACGCAGTCTCAGATACTTTAGACCGCTGTCATTCAAGAGAAGCTCTAGCAAGATGAACAATGAAGGTAAACTGTGACCGAGAACAAAACTGGGGCTACCTTGTCATTAAGAATAACTTATAATTGAGGCTTTGATCGTGGACACAAACAATAGTGTGGTGAAGGCCTTGGGGGGAGTGGGATGTGGGGGCTCGACAGGGGGAAAAGAGGGACATCTGTAATACTTTCAACAATAAAGAAAAATTTTAAAAAATAAAAAGAATCTTCGTGGGGACTTTAAATGGTTCTATTTTGCAAACTGCTTTCAGCCATAAGGTAGTTAGATATTCTTTTAATTTTGTCTTTCCTAGAGGACACTCCTGGAGATGGTTGCATAGAAACTGCCCAGATCCCTGCGGTGAGTGGGGTCCTGGCACCTGGTGAGAAGGGCAGTGTTTCTAGCGGCAGAGCAGGGCAGAAGGCTGGCTTTGCTGATGCCTGAGCTGGATTTGAGTCTGAACATTTATTAGCTCTGAGGCTTTACAAAAACACCAGCAAAATAACAGTAAAGCCTGCTTTCGCCTATTTATCCTTATGCTAAGACATTGATATTCATCTTCTCATTTAATGTGACAAAAAATCCAATGAGAAGGGTACTGCTATTGAACTCATTTGAACAGAAGCAGCAAAAAAAAAAAAAATATATATATATATTCAGGGAAATTATTAACTTGTCCAACATCACATACCCTTTAAGTACCTTATTTATATATTTATGTTTGTGAACAGAGTATGTTGCTTGCCCAAACAATATGGAACTAGGTATAAGTAAATAAATATGGATGTATTCAGTAAAGTCTTACGTCTACATTCTTAGACCTTTGTCTCTACTTATTTCACACAATTTTTCCAAGGAAGAACAAGAGTTGTATCATGTGCCTTTTTCAGAAATAATTTTAAAGCTCCTTATTTAATATTACACTTAGAATTTAAAAATTATAATGGGGACCATTTTCACAACTTTTTGACAATTAGTCCACCGAGAGGTTGTCAGACTACACAGAATTTCTCCAAAGTACAGCACTCTTCTTTATTCAAAAAAAGAGAGATAACTCCTAAAAATTTATTTTCTTCAAAAATAAAAACAGATCTATGAGAAATAGATCAAGAGTAACTTGCACAATATCTTCTAAGAAATAATTATTTTTTTAAAAGTCTTACTGAAGAGCAGTTAGTAAAATATACACATTTTGTGTGTGACTATCACCTAATGAATAATTGAGGAATCTGAGTACCAGTTTTCATTCTCCCAAAGGAAAAACTCAAATTTCTGAGGTCATGGGATGTGCTCCATCCCTGTAACTTCTGATATGGTCATAATAAAAAAGACAAGAGGGGCATGGGGATTAGGTAAAGGGCTATAAAATTAAAAACTCATAAAAATTGCTGCTGCATTTGCTATCTCTTAAGCACTTCCATTATATACTTATTATGAAAAATTGCATTGATTTACATATTAATGTTCTGCATTTCAGCAGGTGCCCTTTCTGTTCTCACACAACAGAATGCACTCTGTGGCACACACTTCACCTACGTGACTCAGCCATTAAAAGAAAATTTGAGTGGGAGGCAAAAGAAACAGAAGGAATACTGTGACTCCCTTTGTTCTCTTCCATGCCTTGGATTTTAAATCTTTATCTGTCACTCAATTGAACTCTATTTTTGTCAGTTTGCCTATCAGTCATGATGGAGAGTTTAATCTAGGGTAAACTATGGGTTTGTCTTTGAACCATTTTTTTAAAAAAATGTTTCCAGGTTCCTTGGCTGGAGAACAATAAAAACAAATTTTGAGTATCTGTTTGTGGTTTCAATTTTATCTCAGTGACTTCTGAACAAGTGAAAAAAATCACAGAAAGACGTTATTTATAGGAGCACTGTCCAGTGGAACATCTGTAATGATGGGTATGTCCCATATCTGAGCAGCCCAATGCAACAAGCATTAGCCTCAATGACTACTGAGCCCTCGAAATATGGTAGTACAATTGGATAGCTGGTTTTTAATATTAAGTAATATTTATTGATTTTTGTAAATAAAGAGCTATGTGTGGCTAGCAGCTCCAGTAGTGAACAGCCCAGCTTTATATATGCTCAATCCATTTCTGGGTGACTATAAAAGGGAAAATGCTGGAGAAATAATTTGTCCATATCTTTATAGCCAGATTTGGGAATTCCCAATCTTACTCTGTTCTTTTTTTTTTCTCTCTCTTTTCTTTTCTTTTGTTTTTAACAATGCTGAAAGCATCTCCAAATCCTTGACATTACATCAACTCTACAAATCAAGGTGTCAAATACATTTTTTAGAGATAATTTTTATGAGAGTTTATTTGAGCCAAGCTGATGACATCATATGCCTGGGAGCTAAATCCTAAATGCTCCCTCCAATTCTTAACAGGACCCTCACTGCATTTGGACACTCTTTAACTCTTCTCATTTAAAACTCTTGCATTAACCACAGCCACTATTCTAAATTGTCTCCATACGCAAGGCTCTTACTCCTCCTCATTCTCCTTCTTGCTCAGAAAATACTCTATGCCTCATTCACAAAGGAACTCTAGGACATGTATTAGCCCTGTCAATACACACATCATTAGCACCACCCATCAGTCATTCTCTATTCTTCCATCCTCCCCTCTTCCTGTCAACAAAGATGCCTACATTTTTCTAAGGCTCACCCCTTGTACCTGTGGCAAATTATATCCCCTCTTGGCTTAAGTAGTCTTTTTCCATTAATCATCCCCTTTGTATCTTTGTGTCTTTAACCTACCCACTGATTCCTCTACATAATACAAACAAGTAATTCTTTCTGGCCCCCTCCACTAATGGCACTTAACATTGTCATAATTATCGTGCGTTGCTTCCCCTGACAGTCTAGGTCAAGCATGTCACACTCAAAGGCTAACACAGGTCAAATACACAAAAGCTTCAATATTCATAGAAACATAGGTTAATTTTGAAAAGTATAGTATATGAAAAAAAAAGAACAAGAGCAATGATAAAATTAATGTTTTCTTTCTGACACTTGGCATCTCTTCGCTGCTACTATCATTCCTACTTTGGGGGAAATCTTGTTCTCAGTGATTACTTTCAAAACTGACCCAAGGTGAGTGTCAGTGATTCTGGCTCTGACAGGAGACTTATTTCCTTTCATAATTGTAAATAACTGCTCACACCGTTATATTGGCTAGGCCGCAAAAATCTTCCTTATGGGCTGCGTGCGGCCCACAGGCTGTGCGTTTGACATGCATGGTCTAGGTTTTACCTTAATCACCCAATCCAAACTACTTCTATATACTCCCTCAGTTCTTTATGTAGGTCTTTAAATGCCCTTTGTTATTTGATAATCTCCATCATCCCTGTCCCTAAAACTGAGCATTTCTGAAGGTCAGGGATCATCCATCTACCACCTCCAGGCTCAGCCTAGCCTGCTCATTGTTTTTACAGGGCACAAGAGCTAAGGGTGTTGATTACATCTAAAAGTATTTTACATTAAAAATTTAAAAATCACATTTCATGAAAATATTATAAATTCAAATTTCCTTGTCCATAATGAAGTGTTATTGGAACACAGCTGCCTTCATGATACAAAGTTAAACAGTCGCCACAGAAATTATATGACCTTCTCCTTTCCCTTCATTTAAATCTGGTTACTCAAAACAGAAGGCGTTTTATTCATCCTTCCCTACAGTGCTTTTTCTTCCCGTTATTACTTTATTGCACGACTATCAGTATCCATGACTAATCTCCAGGACTCTATTATAATCTCCTTGAAGGTGTGGCCTCATCTGATTCTCTTTGCACTGAATTCCACACAGCATCCAGATCAGTGTTTGAGGTAGGTTTTGTTAATTGTCTATCCAACAGCTATCCTTTTCCCTTCTTTCTGACCAGGAGAACCTTCATTTTATCCATGATATTCAGGGAAGACACACTGAGCTCCCTCCAGTGGCTTAGTCATTATTGGCCTAAACCAGTCAATATAAGTGGCTATTTTGATTTGCTCAGGCTGCTAGAACAAAATACCATCGACTGAGTGGCTCAAATAATGGATACTGTCTCGCAGTTCTGGAGGCTTGGGATTCTAAGGTCAGGGTGAAAGCAGGGTTGGTGTTTGGTGAGAGCCCTCTTCCTGGCTGGCAGTCGACTGCCTTCTTGCTGTATCATCACACGGTGAAGAAAAGAGAGCACCGATTCCCCCCTTTTATTCTGAGAACACCGATCCTATGAGGGCCCACTCATGCCTCCTCTAAACCTAATTCCCTCCCAAGAGCCCCACCTCCAAATACCACCATAATTGGGGGTTAGGGTTTCTATGTAGGAATTGGGGGGGGGGCATACAAACCTTTAGTCCCTAAAAGTAGTTAACGGAAAGGCAAAGGGGACCTTCAGAGAAAAGCTTTTTCTTTCTTAATAAAAATTGATGTATGAGAGGGAACACCCTGGCCTGCCTGGAACAGCTCCCCCTATCCTGCTATAATGAAAGCAGACACAGTTATCACACTCAAGCTGTCAGGTGGAAGAATGGGAAGGCTCTGGTCGCTGACGACTTATTTACCGTAACTGCTGAATTAACCAGCCCCTTAGTTCTAGACTTTTTTATTCAGGAATAAAAGAAATCCATTCCTGTTTAGCTATTTTTAGTCATGTCCTTTATTACTTACAGAGTTGTGTGAGTCGGTCTTAAGCAAATATTTATTGAAATGTAGTTGCATGAGTGTGCATTTAAATACATTTATATTATACCTGTATTCTATATTCAGCTGTGCCATGTGTTTTTATTACTTTGCATTATTACATAACAAAGACATATGTCCTTGGAAACTCTTTGGTGAAATAAATCTCTATTCTACATATTCTCTCAGCATTAAACACATTACTGATACCTGTGATATCTGCTTGTTGGCTGAATGCACTAATGGATGTTTGGTGAGAGGTGAAGATAGGTAGCTAGCAGGAGGAAAGAGAGAGCTCTGTTCTGATTTCTTCCAAGGGTGTCATGTGCAGCAAAAATGTAGTGAAATGTGTCATCCAGAAACCAACTGAAGAAAGAATGAAAGAGAAATAAAGGAGGGAAGGAGAGAAAGAAAAGAACAGAACAAACAAGAAACAAAGAAAGGAAGAGGGGGTGGGAGGGTGGAGAGAGGGAGGGAAGGAAGAAGGGAGGAGGAGGTAAATGTAAGGAACATTTTGTATGCAAATGGTGAACAGGTTGCCGAGGTTAATCACCCAATATTGAGGTGGTTTCAGAAAGAAAAGCAGATGGTAGAACTTTTTCTTTTTCCTCTTGGTCACGAAACCCTGCTAATTGAAGTAGCAACTGAACAAGCTGCTCTTTCATTTCCCCAGAGATATTTATGTTTCATTTAGGTTCTGATTTTTATGTTCACCACCACCACCATCCCCACCCCCCATTACTCCTTGTTCCTGGCATCTAAGCCCGTTCCCCACAGTCCTGCTTCCTTCTCCAGGAAGATGGACAAATGAATCAACTACCACCACTTCTCAGAGCATCTTTCAAGACTGAATACATTTCCCTGAGAGAACAACAGTGAGGTAATTTGAGTACAAGTGGCACATTCCAAATCAGAAATGGCATTCTCCTGTGAGCCAGATGGATGCCAGACTTGAGAGAAAGGAAGTGAA
>NW_006383011.1:12907441-12913467 GCF_000327345.1 Myotis davidii | reverse complement strand
ATCTATATTTGAAATTTTCTAATTTTTTATTTTTATTGATTTCAGAGAGAAAAGGAAAGGGAGAAAGAGATAGAAACATCAATGATGAGAGAGAGTCATTGATTGGCTGCCTCCTACACACCCCCTACTGGGGATCAAGTCTGCAATCTGGACTCAAACCTAGGACCCTTCAGACTGCAGGCCAATGTTCTATCCACTGAGCCAAACCAGCTAGGGCTAAGTCTATGCTTAACCGTAAAATAGGATATCCTTAGAGCCAATTAAGAATTCAGAAACATTTTTAGTTCCTTTGTTCAGTTGAGGAATCTTGGAACTGGAATAGAATTAAGGTTACCAATGACAATTCCACTGTCTGTCTATCTTGGACTGTTTAGAACATTTTTCAGTCATTTCTGAGAGAGAGAGAGAGAGAGAGAGAGAGAGAGAGATTGATTGATTCCTTCCTTCCTGCAAATCAGGCTTGTTTTTTTTCCAGAAATGTTAACAGCATTAAAAGTGCTAAGAAATGTGCTAACCCAGCTTGCCCACATATTTATATCTCTGTCAGGATACAGTATTGTATTTACCAAGATCAAATTATCTGCTGTCAAAATTCAATGAAAATCATGGTGCACCAAACCATGCTTTAGAGATGTAAGCATCTATTTCAAAATACAAACTACATAGTAAGGTACTTGTATTTATAGGGTTATATTGTACAAAATGGAAACAATCTGAAATACTAGGCATTTCACTGACAGCAAAGCCCAAACGTGTTGATTTAGGAGAGGCTGTTGGATACTAGATACTGAAGTTAGATTAAGTAGAAATCAGTTCAAGTTCCAGATCTGCCACCTACCAGCTCTGTGGATCTTAATATAAATCACCAAGTGCCTGTAAAATGGGGAAAATTCCTGCTCTGCCTGTTCATCATCACTTATGATGAACAAATAAAAACATGTATGTGAAAATATTAATCAAACTGTAAAAATTACATAAATAAATGGGAGGAACTTTGAAAGCCGGTATTTTTCAACTCAAAGATCATTTTATTTTTTCTAAGAGAATCAATTTTTGTTGCTAGAATAACAGAATTTTAGACGTAATAAGAAAAAGTTAAAACTCATGTAGTCAAGCTTCCTCACTTGACAGATACAGCCCATACACCTAGCAAATATTAATGACTTATCCAAGGTTAAAGAAATAAATAAAAAGGCCCAGCTGCATGGATCAGTGGTTGAGTCTGGACCCAAGAACCAAGAATTCAAGGTTTGATTCCTGGTCAGGGCACATGCCCGGGGTGCGGGCTCAATCCCCAGTGTGGGGCGTGCAGGAGGCAGCTGATCAATGATTCTCTCTCATCATTGATGTTTCTATCTCTCTCTCCCTTCATCTCTGAAACCAATAAAAATAAAAATATTAAAAGAAAGAAAGGGGAAAAAAGCACTCTATTTGATAAAGAAGTGAAAATTAGAATGCTTTTTTATTAACTCCTAGCTTATTGTTAATTCCACTGGAAAATGCCACAGCCTGTTAAATGTAGAAGTGTTAATCCAGATCTTACTGCTTAAAAATAATCTTAGACTGTTGTGGAATCTTTTGGTTACAAGGCATATTGTCAAATAAAAACCTCACTTTATTATATCCTATATTACATGGGTCTCAGGGCAGATATTAGTTCCATTTGAAAGTAAGGATTTTCAGGACAGAGAGATGGGTAGCAGAGCCAAGCATGGAATCAACATTTTGCACTCAGCCTGGTGTTCTTTCCACCTCTCCGCTACCTCTATCATATCTTGTTTATAAGGGATTCTGTCTCTTTTAATGGTGCTTAACACTAATATTTTAAAAATTAGGACACAGTAAAATTAATTTTTCTGGGGGAGTCTTGTGATACCCTTTGCGACGTCTGCAGACACCCAAGGGTATCTGAAAACTAGGATGAAGAATGCTATACTAGATTATTCTAACTCCCAAAGAAATCTGTCTCTAATAACAATCATAATTACCTTCTACAGTACGCAGACCCTTCTCTCTGTGCCAGGCAAATACTCCCTGCAGCTAGGATCTCCACCGTGAAACACCTCTCAACGCTATGTGGCCAAAAGCAGACTGCCGTTCCCCAAATCCATTCTGGGACAATGACACAGGGGTGCTATCTTCCAAGCTCTTATATGAATATGGAAGCCCTGTTTCATGTTCACAAACTAATCTTCGCATTAACGCTTAGTGAAATGAACCATGCTAAAATCATGAAAAACAGTATAAATACACACAAAACCAGCATTTAAAAATATTCACTGTATCGACAAGATCTCAGGCAACCTTTTCTGCCCACCTGTCCTCTCTGCACTAAACCTTTCTCCCCTCCCCTTGCCCCATACCACCGGCAACCCAGAACCGCCTATGCTCCAAGAGGATGCTCAATCAGGGAAGGATCTAGTGTCATTTATGCGCATGATTCTTCTCGTGCAAGTGCCTGCATTCTTTCCATGAAGCCTTATTTCTTATTATTCAATAAAACAGCTTTGCCTGCTATGATAACTTCTGTGTCAGAAAACACATGATGGCAATAATATGTGGTTCTGTGTGTAGTGTGTTTATGAGATATATATATATCAAATATTGGTTGGTGGAGTAGAGGAGGGAAGCAAGAAAAAAGTACAAGCAAAATCTGTCTTTGATCTTAAAATTATGCTAGTACGTTCCTAATTATCTTAAGGTAAAGGCAGCCCATTTTTCTCCTGAAAAGATGAACAGGGAAATATTACAAATTCACTGATATCTTGGCCACTAATAAGACTTTGGTTACCAAGAAGCCATGAACAGATGAAATGCTTTGAATCCTTTGAAATAGAAGTTGCCAAAACCCATCAAAATTCTTTGGGGGATAGCCATTCCAAAGCAATCATAAAAACAAATTATTACAATGAAAGAGAAGAAAAGTCTTTCTGGGGATCTACAATGCAGCCAAGTGAATGGATCCAGAATGTCAGTTATGTTATCACACCGACTGACCATGGATCTTCCAACATCTAAGACAGAAACACCAAAAAGAACTTTCCTGTCCTTCTACCCAGGACTCTAATTTCCTCCTGTGTGAGGAAACGGATTCTCCTTCCTTCTTCCTGGGGAATGGCTAGCAGTCAACTGCATGTAGAGGAGTTCTATGGTTTTGCATCTCATGTTGCCTGATGTGATTGTTGATAAACAGCCCTGGATGGAGAAAACTAAGGATGGGATTTATCTGACACGACTCACTGGAGACGGCCACAGCAAAATGTCAAGCAATGACATCTCTTCCAGACTGTGCAGGGATAGGCTCTGGGAAGACCTTCTGATTCTACCAGAATCGGGCAGAGTGGACTTTTTCTGAGTTGACTCAGAAATGCTGACAGCAAAGGGCAGGTTACTGCTTCAGCACAGTTGTCACTTTATCGTGTCAATGTGGAAATGATTAGTGCAATCTGGCAAGTGCAATTTTTCTCACATGAGTGTATTTAGGCAGGTGCTATACTTCACTGAGGTCATATATTATTTTACTGTGTATTTATTACTCTACCACAGGAGGGAAAAGATTCACAAATATATAGAAAAAAAAAGAATGATTCTAAGATTTAGTAGAAAATAAAAAAGTTTACTATTTTAACAAGAAGCATAACATGGGTAATTCCTATCCCTAGAGGCAGTGCTGCTACATATCATATGTTCTAAACCTCTGCTAAATCCAAAAGAAAAACAGCATTAAGGGCAAACCTAGAGAATATCTTCTAATATAGATCTCCTATATTAGATGGCCACAGTGCATTCTGTTGTCATTTGTATATTTTCCCTGTTTGGCTTATAGACATGCTGTCTTACATTGTAGTCATGGAAAGTTGCCAGAGCTACTCAAAGTAGGCTGTCATCAGAGGCTATGCCTGTACAGAGAGTTATACCTCACAGTCTGCAGGGCCTAGTCTGTGTTGTGATGGCTAGTTTAAGAAAAAACAACAACACATAATCACACCAGTAATACTGGTGGCTCTCTTGTCCTGATACAAGATTAGTATCACATATAGTGAAGAAAATAATGCCAGCAGTTGGAGTTGCAGGTTAGAAACCAGCAAGTGATTACAGGACAGTGGTTCTCAACCTTCCTAATGCCGCGACCCTTTAATACAGTTCCTCATGTTGTGGTGACCCCCAATTTCATTGTTACAAATTGAACATAAGTAAAGCATAGGGATTAATCACAAAAACAGTATGTGATTATATATGTGTTTTCCGATGGTCTTAGGCGACCCCTGTGAAAGGGTTGTTTGACCCCTAAAGGGGTCGCGACCCACAGGTTGAGAACCGCTGTTATAGGACCAGGTAGGCTGCTGGTTAGTAAGGTTCACAGATGTGTGTCCCTGGACCTTGCTGGTTTACTCAATTTTAGATGATTAAACCTGAATCTCTGAGGAAAGACAGAGCCATATTCTTTAGAAGATGCCGCATATAGTAACTGCTGGGTAGCCAGCAAAGTGTGATATGCTGGAACATAAAGAAGTGTAAGACATGGGCATTGCTTCAAGGAGCTCCCAGATTTACTTGGGGGAAAACCATAGTTGATAAAATGGAAAAACAAATGAACACAAATGTGCATGTTAAATGCAGTGCTGAGTGCTGTAGCAACTCTAACAGAGGCAGAAAGCCTAAAATATAATGCAGTTGGAAAAGCCTGACTCTTACTAAATTCTATATAAGTATAGTTATAATCATTATAATCAAGTATCATCTTATATTAGTGTATATTATATATTCTCATGTTACATGATATTAATGAATATATTACCAAAAGGTCATTAATGGCTAGGTATTTTTCATAATCGACTCACCATAATATTACAGATTAAAATAATTACCATACATTTTTAGATTAAAAATCTAAGAGTAGGCACCTTAAAAATGGTCTCATAGCAGAGCTGTATTTAAATCTGTGTCCAAATATTTCAAAGCTCATACTGGATCCCTTGACTATAGAGACCAGGAAAGGATTTATGGGAGAAGTCACGCTTCAACTCCTCTTCAAGAATTACCAGGATTTGCTTGGTTGGCAGGAAAATAGGGCGTTTCAGGCAAGAACGCCAGCATCAGCATGGCAAGACGGCAGGAGTTAGGATGACATAAATGAGCACGAGGCGATGGGTGTCTACAAAGGGAAGGCTAAAGGTGAAAAAGGAGATGAAGGTTCCAAATGACCCAGAGCCAGAATCTCCAAAGAGATTCTCACAGATGGACTTATGGTTGGAGATCGAGGTGCTGGGGATACGTGTAACCACTGAAGGCTTCAAACCTGATGAATCTAGTTTCTGAAACCAAATCTGACTACAGTTTGCTCTTTTAAAAGAAAATACAAGAATATAACTGATCACATCCCTTCCCTCACAGAGGGAAAAGAATATATAAGATAAATACTACAAAGCTAGTGAATAGAGGTTGATTAAGTTTAAAAAGAAAAATAAAGCAGAAAAAAAGAGGGGAAGAGGTATGTTGTGGGTGATGTGTACGATGACGAGGAAAGGCATCATTGACAAGCCAACATTTAAACAAAAAAGGGCTCAATGTCCTTCAGTTTTCCTATTCCCTTAACATCCCCTCCCTTCAACATGGTTTGAATTATCACAAACAAAAATCTCACACTTCCTTTAAGAGTTATTTTTCCCTTAGGATTCATATTTTTTCTTTAATAAAGCACATTTATAATGTTCAACCTATCATAATCTGTATATATACTTAGGTAATACTTTTATAATTATGAAAACAAAATTTTTCACTTGTTTTTGATGTAAGAAGTTTAAAGTTCATCCATTATTATGTAGAGGAATAAAAGAATCTAAAACAGCTTTAGCCCTGGCTGGGTGGTTAGAGAATCATCCTGTATACCAAAAAGGTATGGGTTTAATTCCTAGTCAGGGCACATATCTAAGTTGAGGATTAAATCCCTGGTTAGGGTATATACAGAAGGTAACTGATCAGTGATTCGCTCCCTCTCTCCCTCTCTCAACTCAATATATATATAT
>NW_006383011.1:12906581-12907356 GCF_000327345.1 Myotis davidii | reverse complement strand
CCATTCTTTGTGGTTTGTAGGTCTCTGAGTTTGTAAGGCCACCACACAGGCCTCCCCTGAGTTTGCCCAGGTGAGGATTAAAACAGATTTAACGTGATTCCACTTCACCCTGACTCTTCATCCAAGAATATTCCCTCTTGTTTATCATATTTTTAAACACCGGTTCACCTAGGTTTTATACAATTCAAACAGGGAGACTTTATCACTGAATTTCTAGATCTTCTGATTCTTCTAAATTTGTACCTTTTCTTCTGTAGAATTATTGAATTTGTTATTTCATCAGAACACTATGGGAGATTAGATATCACTTAAAGAACCTAAGAAATTTAAAGAATTAACAACCCTAAACAGTTTTTGTTAAATGTTGTTACTGGTCTCAATTGTCCTTAATTTATATATTAGCTACTTTATTATCTACTCTGTGGTAAACTGAATTGTAGCCCTTCTTTTACTTCTGTTTCCATTTCTTCTCCTTTCTTATAAATAGTTGATTGGATTTGACAACGTGAAGGTTAATTAATAGCGCTCTTCGAAGAGTTTTGGCTGAGTTTTGCCCAAGAAGCCAGAATGATGTGGGTTGAATAGTGAAAGTAGGATTGTATTTATCATGAAAAACTTTCACAAAGCTTGACCATGAAAAAGAGCTAAGAAAAGGGGGCATAGGATGGATGTCAGATCAAGAGAAAGAGTTTCGGTTATTTTTTTTTTTAAAGAGTAGTGAAGTCCAATGATTAATGTTGAAGATTAAAGGGGGGGGGGGGGGGGGAAAACAAAA
>NW_006383011.1:12904106-12906509 GCF_000327345.1 Myotis davidii | reverse complement strand
GGAAATAACAGAAAGACTGAGTACTTGAGTAGATAAGCTTGATAAGACAGTAAAAACAATCCCAAGTATAAGGGAAGGAAGTGGAGATGGTGGGAATATGAGAGTCTTCTTATACTGTTCTTATACTGGCTTCTAGTTTTGTCTTCAAGTATTGCGTTAGCCATATAGGAAGAATTGGGCAAGAATTGGGTTATTTGTGGATTTGTGTGAAGATAATTCATAGCCAATGTTTTATAGTTTTATGTTTGTTAGCCCAAGAGCTAGAGCATTGTTTGGTAACTAAATGATGCCTTGTTATGGAATGGAAAAGAAACTGATCTGAGAATTAGGATTCCAAGGACTCTCGTTTGAGATATGCCTCTAAATTAATATTTGATCTTGGTTGAACTTTAGTAAAATCCTTTATGCTTTTAACATGCCCTCCATAAAATCTTTTCCCCAGTGAGAGGTTTTCAATTTCTCAACAGTTTGTTATTTAGACATTTAAAAATAATTTTATTAATTGAGTGTTTAATTACAAAAATATGCCTGGGGCATAAGATGTAGAATTAAACACAAAAGTCAATTTGAATTTTTGGTACTCTGGATGGAATGCTTTTGAGGAGAAAACAACATTGCTACCCACAACATGTTCATCAAGGATTTTCTACCTCCTGCTCCACTGCTTTTGTGATTTCAAGTATGCTTTATAAATTTCTATCCAATGACAGCACAATCAAAGATGTGCGATGAATCTTTTCTTCCTCCTCTGACAAAAAGCTTTGCTCTTAGCCAACTTAGTGTGTAGTAAAAGACATTTAATTTTAGCTGTGGGGTATCCATTTGCTGTCACACAGAAAAAAATAAACAAACATAAAAGTAATAAGATCTCATAGAAAACAGTGTGGGACAGAGCTGCCTGACTTTAATTTCCTGAAATGCAAAGGGATGCAATTAACTCCCTGGTTGTGATTAGCTTGTTGGAAGCTGGATCCCCTCAGCACATTATAGCATCCACAGCACCCATAATGTTGTCATATACTCAGGATTATTTATTTGCCTTTTGATTTATAGCCCTGGAGATACAGCCATGGGGCTTATGGATTAATAATGAACAGAGCCAAGTTCAAATCGCAGCTCGGTCTCTGCTCTAATTATGTGCCTACCCACTGGCTTTTTTAAAAGTAGATGTTCGCCAGGACTACAGTAAAAGCACTTGCCTTGGGAGCACCAAAAACCCAGTGGGCAAGATAAATGATATTTTAAAGCAATATTTAA
This sequence comes from Myotis davidii, assembly GCF_000327345.1. Lineage (NCBI taxonomy): Eukaryota > Metazoa > Chordata > Mammalia > Chiroptera > Vespertilionidae > Myotis > Myotis davidii. Next base: position 12,905,252 of record NW_006383011.1, on the reverse strand, counting down.
ACATCAAAACCAATGTTTTAAACATCCATATATATGCGTGATAAATAAAAGGTCAACATTTTAAATAAAGATGGGATTGATAACAGTGGTATATTGAGCTATACTGGAGTCCAAGACAAAAATCATCTGAGATATTTTGTTCAGATTTTGTTTTTTGCATCCATTTTTAGTTTTCCAAATAGTGCACTAATTTGTTTCTGTTCCCCCTTAAATTTTACACCCAGGTGAGTGCTTCATGTGTCTCAATCTACTCTCAGCCTTTCACATTTACCACCGAAATAGCTGGCATGAGGGCAGCATTGTGCTCTAGCTTGTTTCTGCTGCCACTGTAGAAGCACAATTCCTTTTGGACGCCAAGCACTACTGACCACACCAAGTTCTCTTCCTTTTATTTCTTGTAAAAGGGTTTACTGATGTGCTGCTCTAGGAAAACCCTCTGGGTGGCGCTTAATACTTCTAATAACCAAAACAACCTACACATCAGGGGAGACAAGTATTTTCAAGGAAAAGAAATTCCGTATTTTTCACTCAAAATCAGATAATAGTTACAAGGAAGGCAGTTGCAAAAAAAAAAATAATTTTTTTCCAATAGAGGAAGTCAGTGAGTCTCTCCGTGGATATACCTCCAAAATGTAGTGATAGTTTCTCTTCATTTAACTCTTGGAGCATCCAAAAAATGAATGACTGCAGTCAAAGGAAAATAATTTATAAGGAGACTGTATCCAACCTCAAAAGGCAAATAAGCAAAATTCTGAACTCATAGATATCTGAGACCCACCCCTGCTATTCTCTCAACTTGTGAACCCTCTCCTTCTCAGCACTTAAATTTGAGGTAAACATTTTACAACTTGGGGGATCATTTGTTCAGTGTCTGTTGCCCCAATGAGACTTTAAGCTCCATGGGGTGAAGAACCATGACTCCTGTTTTGCTTATCTTTGTGTAAATAGGAACTTTATGCCTCTGTACTCTCCAGAGAGAGAGAATCCCTGCAGTATAGGTGGATGAGTATAAGAGTCAACCCCAAGCGAAGGAATTTCATAGCAAATAAGTGAAAGGTGTAGTAGGGAAATTAGACTAATATTAGGGTGAGGACACCTGGAACAGTCCTACCTTGAGATTGGTAAGAGGAGATTTCCTGAGGAAAA
>NW_006383011.1:12893620-12904091 GCF_000327345.1 Myotis davidii | reverse complement strand
CCCCATTGGTTCCCCAGAAGATAAATCCAGGAACTGGGCCCTGACATCCTCAACTTCCTAATCCTTTTAAATTGATGGAAAAAAATCTTAGATGAATTTCATGGCCCTATTTAAGCTATTCTTTATTCATCAAGTCTATGGGACTTACATTAGGTTAAGTGGCTCTTGATTTTATATCATCTTTAATTGCTCGCTACAGCACATATGGTAACTTTGTGTAAACTGAAAAAACAAGGTGCGGGGGAGGGGGTTAGGGAGTACAACTTCATCAGGACACATAGCCACCAGAAAATCTGTTAAATATTCAATGACTACAGGGTAGATAGTGCCTTCTAGATTCCTATGATATAGAAATTGTACAGTACCACATAGTGGCTACTGTTCTAATACTATGCCAATCATTGTCATGTCATACTTTTGTCTTATATCTATGGAGTAAATTTAATTCCTTTCCTTCTTCTTTCCCACCCCCAACAGTTAACATAATGTAAGTACTTCCTGGCTAGTGAATTGAAAGCTTCCCTCAAAAGGAAAGAAGGTGGTTTTGTTTTTCCTTTTACTTGTTTTATATTTTTATTGTTCTACAGTATGTTTTATTTATAGAATCATAAAGAAATGGTTTAAACTTGTCAGAAATGGAAACCTAAGTACTTAGGTGACTGTGCTTTGACTGTTTAGGGGGAAAATGCCCTACATTTTGAAAAAAACAAACAAATAAAAAGGTAATATACTACCAGATACTTCAGGGCATAGAATTCCTTTATCCTCTCCTTAAATAAGATTATCTCTTTACTGTTATATTACATTTTAGATTTCTATGATAAGGTCTGCAACTGTCCTGAAGAATGAATACTCTTTCATATGGATTACATGCTAATAGAGTTATATTCTTATATTTTGTCCCCAAATTAATTAAACTAAATGAAAAGTTTTATATTTTTTTTCTAATCCTACCACAAATTTAGAAAGCAACCCTGTCCTGAACAAAATCAACTGGAAATCAAATATATACATAATTTCGAAAGTGAGCTCTGTTTACATTCAGGATTTTCTTTGTTTCTATTATTTAAAAGAATCAGGACCATCAGCTGGTCTTCATTAAAAATGCACTTAGCTAATTTTCACCTTTGGGCGGTGAGCAGGGAACATTACATAGCTATAGGTATTTTAAAAATTCCCTAAATCTACTATCCATCTTTTATTTTGGCTTTCGCACTTGAAATAAAAATCTCACCAACAACGAAAATGAGAACTTCACTCATTTTCACTCACCAGTGTTGGTAGAAGCCCCCCATGGGTTATTAAGTCTGGGAGATGTGTGAACAAACATGATAATCAGCAAGTAAAGTGTATCATAAAATATACTGTGTTCATTTATTGTGACAACTGGGGTGTAATTATACTAGGAAATGTGCTGCACTTTAGTCAGTGAAAGTAATAAAATCTGAACGCCAGGAGACCTTTCTCTAGTCTGTGCGATTACGCTACTTCTGAAGAGAAGGTGAACAACCTAAAAACATGGGAGGAATGTTGGCTGTTATAGATTAGCGAAGCGGGGGTTAGTCAGATACTCTTGCAGTCTAATAAATACAGCTTCTCTGTGTTTTCCTCATTACTTGTGGTATGGAGCCAAAGAAAATTTCCCTCCATTCCTGGGTAATTACCATGCCTAAATTTGTGTGGATAACTTACGTCATTCATCTCCCTTGCTCCCCCTAATTAAGGAAAGAAGAAAGAAGAAGAAAAAAGCCATTGTCTTGGAAGTGCCTCTAACAAGTTGTAACTAGAAAAACAGGAGAAATTTTATAGAAAGATAAGGAGACAAAGGGACTCTGGAGATGACAGTGTCACAGGAGGATAAGTAGGTGCAGTGATTAAAGCATTCATGGAGGTCACTAGGAAAAGTGAAAGGAACATAAGGGGCATATAATTTCAGATTAGGAAACCCTGGGCTTCCCAGAGTGAACTGCTGTTTGGGAAAGTGTAGTTAATTGAATTTTATGACACTTTTTATGAAAATTAAAATGCGTATCTTTTACTACCCTAATAATTTTATTGCTACTGTGAGATTTATGTGCGGTGATATACCGAAGAAAAAGCATATGCAACAACCCATTGAAGAGCACCAAAGTGGATTACTACGGTTTCCTTTTGTGCTTTGGCAGCCGACAATCACGATCATAATTACAGGATTGGAGCCACCTGCCAACTCAATGAACAGAACCTCATGGCTCCATATAAAATAGAAGCAATTCTAACATTAAAAAGAAAATGAGTGTTAAATCTGAGAGACCTGCAGGGGCAGCCCAGGGAAAGCTGGGTATTTATTTTATCCCGAGCACCAAATGACTGACTTTTATATTATCCCATTTACTGGCCCAGAAAGAAGCAGTGTCTGCCAAGACCTTTCTGGTTAAGCTAGACAATCCAATGAAAATTTGCATCCCCGGTTGCTTGGGAGAGGCCTGGTGAATTGACCATTCTTATGGGCACAGTAAATCCTAGATTTTAGATTGTATAGCTTAATTCCTTCCAATGCATTACAGCAGGAAACAAGGACTGGCCTCACTTTGATAAAATTGTTGCCTTGGCATGTGTTTAGCTGGCTGCACCACCAGACATGACCAAAAGCCAAGGTGATGTTAAAATAGTGATGTCAAGAAGGTCAATCAGCACTAAATTTTTCAAATCATGAATTCTGGTTTACTAAAGGAGTTAACCTAGACATGAACATATTGACTTTTGCTCTGAATTCTTCTCAATTTTGTTAAGAGAAGTCTTCCCTCAGTTCCTAAAATCACCCTAGTCATTCCTTTCCCTGCTCTACTTACATGTCCCTATTAGTGCGGAACTTCTCACACTTCAATGTGCACATCTATCGCCTGGGATCTTGTTAAATGCAAATTCGGATTCAGTAGGTGTGTAGGGGGTGGGAAGGTTTGTGAGTTTGTATCTCTAATGGACTTGAAGGTGCTTCCAGCCCTCAGAACACACTTTGAAAAGCCAAGCATTAAAAGCACTTCTTAAATTATAATGATCTGTCCACATAGCAGCCAAGTCTTCTAATCTATGAGCTCCCTGAAAGCAAAGGCTAGGGAAGTGCTGCAGTAGATGCCCATGACAGAAGGCTTAAAGTCTTGAGGCACAGTAAGGATCTTACCATGTCTATCACCTCTAATTCTCAAAACAATCCTGCAAGATCTGTAATCATGTTCCCATTTTACAATGAAGACATCTAGTCTCAGATACATTAATCAACCTGGCCTTGACCACAAAGGGTACCACGTGGCAATCAGAATGCTATCTGGATCTGTTTGCCTTGAAATCTGTTATCTTTCCACTGTACCCACAGCCTCCTCTTGTTTATTTCTTTACACACAGAGCCTTGGAGAGCACCTGGAAATGCAAAGGCATTCAATAAATGTGCTTGGATCTGTGACTGCGTTATCATTAGATCTCATTTGCTCCTATTATCTCCTTTGTGTGGATGCCCTCCCTGCTTCTCTCCACCCAATTAACATTCAACTCACTCCCATCACTTCCACTTGGCCAGCCCCCTCTACTGGGCTTGTCCTCCTTCTGAATTTACATACAGCGATTGTGTACACCCCACCATCAGCACTTAAATTGCTAGATAACTTATTAACAATATATTTGACTCATTCTGCAATTATTTATTGAGTCCTGACCTACTAAGCACCAGGCACTGTTGTAAGCATACTATCTAATAAAGAGGGAATATGCTAATTGACCCTCACACCATCGCAAAAGATGGCAGTGCCCACAGCCAATAAGAAGGGAATATGCTAATTGACTGCTACACCCTCAAAGATAGCTGCACCCACAGCCAATAAGGAGGGAATATGCTAATTGCTGCCACACCCTCAAAGATGGTGGTGCCCACAGCCACAAGATGGCAGTGCCCAGTCCCCTCAGCCCTGCTGGGGTGGCAGGTGTGCAGCAAAGCCAGGCCCGCCCTCCTCTGGAGTCCCCCAGTCCCCTCAGCACCCCAGTTGCCCAGGGCTGGCCTGAGGCACAGGTAAGCCTTGGATGGTGGCTTCCCATGGCTCAGGTATCCAGTGCTGACCAAGGCTTGCACTGCCGGCAGTGGCAGCAGCAGAGGTGTGATGAGGACACTGACACCGCCACCTGCGCAGCACAAAGCCAGCAAGTGGTCATTCCCCGAGGGGTCCCAGACTGTGAGAGGACACAGGCCAGGATGAGGGACCCCTCCTCCAATGCATGAATTTTCATGCACCGGACCTCTAGTCCTATATAATAAAAGGCTAATATGCAAATCGACCAAATGGCAGAATGACCCGTCACTGTGATACACACTGACCACCAGGGGGCAGATGCTCAATGCAGGAGCTGCCCCCTGGTGGTCAGTGTGCTCCCACAGGGGGAGTGCCGCTCAGCCAGAAGCCATTCTCACGGCTGGCGAGAGCGCATCAGCAGTGGTGGAAGCCTCTCCCACTTTCACGGCAGTCAGGCATTCCCCAAGGTCTCTTGGACTGCGAGAGGGTGCAGGCTGGGCTGGGCTGGGCTGGGCTGAGGGGACCCCCCCGCCCCCGCCACACCCGAGTGCATGAATTTTGTGCACCGGGACTCTAGTACGTGATAATAGGTCAGGAGACAACATGGACAAAACTCCTGCTTCCTTGTGTCTTGGCAACCATTCCTCCAACTAAAATGGGGCAAGGAACCATTCATTTCACTTTCCATAGTCCTCACAGTGTTATGTACATAGTATATGCACAATTAATAATAGCCTCAGATTTGAATAATTTATCATGCAAATATGTTCCTAACGCACAGGAAAGTCTTCAGCACCAGGCCTTCCCATCTTCCCACAAGTGACCTTAGAAGGTGGAATGACATTCATACTATTTCTCATTTCCCACCAACAGTGTTTTAGGCCAGAAGCAGAGGTAATAGAGCCTCCTATACAGTACAAGTGTCAGCCAGAGAGATAGAATTGTCTCAAATTAAATCATAGTTTCCAGGCAAAAAAGAAAGACCTGAAATTGCAACTGCAGGTGGAATAGGCAACTCCAGGAAGGGCTAACTTCACTGCCAAGATGATCCTTCTCCCCTACACACCAGAACTACAGACCAGAAACCTGCTAATGAGAAGAACTATACCATGCTTATAATCTCATGAAATTCTTTTCAACAACATCTCAAATTTGCCGTATTTTAGAGAAACTTGTATTTCCCTGGGTATTTCGAAATGTTCTGTACTCGGCGTTATAAAAAGCATCAATTTTCAAAGTCTGAACATTCCCTGAAGGTATACAGAGACTGTCTTTCTGGAAGATGCAGCCTTCGTAAAGTTCCAGTAGATGTGTTTGTCACATGCATTCGTATATATCAGTATCGAATGCAGGTCTATCGATGAGTGATTTAAAAGGGAAACTATATTTGCTCTCTATCAGTTCATCTTCATCGTTACAATTTCTTATATTGAAGAAATCTGCACATATTAGTTCATCCTGTATATGTTCTAAAACACTTAAAGTGAAAGTAAAGGATGCACAGCAATCCTCTCAACTTGACTGTTTTATTCAATATTGAGAGACTGCATAATGCAATCTGCAGATCATGACATTTTAAGTTAGACAAGCCTGAATTCTTATCATGTTAACATGGGAAGACTGCTTCAGCTCATATACACCTCTTATAAAAAAGATGTCAGACTTCTTATGCAAGGATGAGAAGAAATTATTTTAATTAAAAAAAAACAGAATATAGTATATGTTTAATTAGTAGTTGTATTCTTGATCATGTTAAAAATTATACTCCCCTAATTACTGGATTTTTTAAATCACTAAAATGCATTTGTTTAAGTACCCAAAATAATTACATTTAGCATTTAACTAAGCAAGTATACATGCATGAGCCCAGGCACCAGTGAAAATTTCAGCTTAAAACAGATTTGGTACAAATAAATATCTGAAAGGAGCTATAAATAGCTATATAAACATGAAAGAAACAAATTGCTGAAGGATTTGCCTTGTGTTTCAGGATTAATTCAAAGTTTTCCTCTCAAAACAGGAGGACATTTCATTAATCAGATTTCCTTTTCCAAGTTCTTCCTTTTTATAGGCCTTGGCAGGAAAGGTCTTTGGCTAAAATATAGTTTAAGATTAGTGTGGTGTGACTGAGCTGTAGGCTGCATCCTAGAAGAGCCTTAAACATGAGTAAAAATAGGTCTGAGGGTTGAGGAAAAGGGAGAGAAAGAACACAGTGACAATGAATCACAGACTTTCTGAGCTCTAGGGACCTTAAACATGAAGCAAACCAAGTCTTTCATTTTATAACTAGTGCCCTGGTGCACGGATTCATGCACATTGAAATTAATTAGAAGGTGGCCAGTGGGGCAGGGACTGGGCAAGACAGGCCAGACATGCCCTGGAGCCAACCTCCCACAGTCCCTCCCCGGTGTCTGCCGAGTGAACGCAGGGTCCCTCTGGCAGGTGGGGTCCCTCGGCCTGGCCTGCAGGGATCGGGCCCAAACCAAGGGGTCATGGAGTGCGAGAGGGAATTCTGCAAATTTGCTGTCATACAGGGTGTGGAACACAAATGCAAGTGTGCAGTAAATCAGATTCGGGGCCGACAGTGCCCCAGCAACAACATAACCCAAAGCTGAAGGTGGAACTGTATGGCACCGTGAGGAAGAGGGCTCCCTCTTCTCTGGTTTCGGGGTGCATCACCCGAGAACTATCGTTGCCAAGTCAGACACTCCTGTGTTGAGCATTTGCCCCCTGGTGGTCAGTGACCATCATAGCAACCGGTTGGATGGTCAGACACTTAGTATATTAGCCTTTTATATATATAGATGAGGAAACTGAGGCCCACAAAACTCAAGTGACTTGCCCAAGGTCACATACTGAGACCCTGGCTAAAGAATTGTCACATATAGATCATCTTATGTCAGGAAGACAAATAAATATGAAGATCTTACTAGATGTGGGATATTTGCTCACGAACAGGGAACTGTATCTGGGGAATTCCTAGTGAACAGGGATCATATTTATTTAGCAAGTGGTAAAAGTAGGTAAAGATGTAAAATGTTGTAGGTAATGAAAAAGGATGCCATGTTAAGAATATACTCTCATATGAATGGCATTTTTGACACTGCTTCAATTGACTTGAGCATCTATTAGGTTAAAATTCATTTGCAGATGTAATACTTTATTTCCTAACCTACAACAATTATCAGCGAGTTACTGCGAAGCACCCCAAAGAATAAGAATAGAGGGATATGCATTTGGAATTATTCCCTCTCCTCATATTCCAGGGGCCATTTTGCTTTGAACTAGATTTTTCACAGCATGAATAGTGTGAATGGGAACTTTTCAAACGTTCTCATGACTGCCAGCCAACGGAGGAGGCTGATAATCAAAATGAAAATGTGTGCTATTCTTTCAAATCACCATGTAAGACACATCTAAGATTCTATCAAACTGTCTCATAAATCTAATCATACTCTCTCAGAAAAATTCTTTAGGAAGAGTGACAATTTTTGTTATCTGGAAAGCAGAGAATTAAGAAGGTGATGTTAGAGATCATGTAATGTGACAGTTCGCAGTCTTAGGTGTGTATCAAGATAATCTGGAGGCTCTCGGAATACAGGTTGCCGGGCCCTATCCCTCAGCTGCTAACTCAGGAGGCTCTGGAACGTGAGAATATGCATTTCCTACAAATTTGCAGATCGTTTTGGTACTACTGGTCCAAAAATCATATTTGGGGAACCACTGATTTTCTTCAGCCCTTTACTGTACTACCTCTTTTTAAAAATAAATATACATTTATTGATTTCAGAGGGGAAGGGAAAGTGAGAGAGAGAGAAACATCAATAACGAGAGAGAATCATTGATCAGCTGCCTCCTGCACGGCCCACACTGGGGATTGAGCCTGCAACCTGGGCATATGCTCTAACTGGGAATGGAACCCTGACCTCCTAATTCATAGGTCAAAACTTAATCACCGAGACAATCAGCTGGGTGTTTTGTTTCATTTAGACTAGTTCTAGTGTTCTTAGAATTTACATTTAAGCTTTTTTTCTCAACCCCTCCAACAACGAAGCAAATTCTATTTCTGATGCTGTCACTGTGGACTTGGCAGACTGATTGTGGTTTCGGTGGGTTGTAATGTAGTAAATATTCATCATCCTATTAAGCTGATATTAGGCAAATTCTCCTATAATACTGAACCAGAGCAATTAGTCCCAGTGAGCCTTTTGCACTTGGCATTTGTATACACAACTGAGCCATCTTCATCATATTTTCTGGGGAAAGGAAAAACACCAAAGATTATTACTAATTCCATCTATATAAGATCAAATGGGCATCTGGCTCTACCAGAGCTGTTGCAAAGGTGACATTTAGAGATTTGGTCAAGAATATGTTATTACAAGTGATATGCTGTTATAAGCGAAATGGCAGAAAGCTTATGTTAGTGCTAGAAAAATACCCCAGCATTGCTAAATCTTAAAGCTTAGCTAAAAAGGATCAAGCAAGCAGTGTAGCATTTCATAATAATGTCATTATTCCTGTAGGTATCAGCTAATTAATGAGAAAAAAGTAAATTAAACAAAAACAGTCATCTTGAAACAACGTAAGGTCCCAGAATTTATTAAATTTAATGAGTTAATATACAAAGCAGGACGTCAGCAGGATTGGAAGAAAATAGAAAACGATGCTCTAATTCCACTGCCCATGGTATGTGTGCATGCACACACACATACTCACCCACATGCCCCCAGATAGACACACACATCTGTACTCACGGCACTCGGTTTCTAACTACATGAGAATAATTCCACACAGGTCCTCATGAAAATGTATTTACAGTAAGGTGACAAAACATAACATATTACCCCTGCCAGTTGTTGTATAACATGTGGATACTTTCTTAATCAAACTATAGGGGCACACACAATCAGTTAGCTTGTAAATTATGACACACTAGCTTGTGTCAATGTAGGCCCACCAACTGTAACAAATGTACCACTCTGGTGAGAGACGTTGATAGTGGGGGAGGCCGATGCATGTGTGGGGACAGGGGACATATGGAAAATCTCTGTACCTTCCTGTTAATTTGCTGTGAACCTAAAGCTGCTCTAAAAATATAGTCTTAAGAACACACCAATCTTAAAATATTACTGAGCATTTAATATGTGCTAGACACTGAGAAATAATACCAGCAAATAGAATGGAATGGAAAATACAGTCACACATAACAAGACACCTGTCAGATAGTAAATGTTTGGAGATTCAGAAGCAGAAGAAATCACCCATGAACTGAAGATTATTCTGCTCTGAGTGAATTAATCTGCGCTGGGTCATCTCCATGGGCTGAATTCTCTTAGGCAGAGTGGAAGGCAGAGAGAGGAGGACGATCCGGAGGAGGGAGTCGTTGAGCAGAGATGAAGGCACGGAGAGCATTCAGCGACTCCACCAGTGGGTCTCTGTCCATGTCTGGATCAAAGAGCTGATGCCCGAGCATATGGGAAATAAAGCACGTGATGGAGTTGTGTTTGTTGGGAAAGATTGTGGAGAACCTTAAATATGGAATGAAGGAATGCAGATGCCAGGGAAATATATGTCAACTGAACCTACTGACACTAGGAAAGGAAATATTGGGGTCAGGGGAAAAGATTTCCCAGGTGGCCTTAAAACCAGGAATGTGAGCTGGTACTGAGAGCTACTCCATTTGGGTTTACATCACTATAACTTTCAAGGACTCAGCTAAAAAAAAAAAAAAAGTATAATTGTGGCCATCATACAGCTTGTAGACACTGAATTCCAGAAGAGCAGTTGCATTCACAACTCGGGCACCATCCTCTCAAACAGCATTCCATAGATCAATTTTAGTTTCAGGAGATTTCATTTTAAGAACCTTAGTTTTTTATCTTTGGCACTTCAACAACACTGAAAATGCTTCCAGGTTTTGATTTACAGAAATATTATCACTATCAATAAAAGGAATGTGCCCGACATACTAAAATCAAATTTAATTACTTCCGTGATGTCTCCTGCGGCTAAAAGGACTGGTAGTTTAACACTTTTTCTGTTTATAATTTAGTAAAATGAAGCACTTGCCCTGATTGGGACCTGAAAAAGCAGGTTTATAACTGATGTCATGGAAGTTGAACCCCCAGTGTCAGCAACGCGGTCTTATTGTGAGGACAGTGATCACATGTATCCTGATCCTCAGTCCAGATCCCACGAAATCTGGCAGCTGAGTGACACTCCAGGAGTTGACATGGAACCTGGCTGGGATGTTTATGGATCGTGTCATGACCTGGAGGCGCTTTGCAAACATAGCCAAAGGCCTGCTTTGAACCAACACCATTCCCCTGTCAGCATTGCCCCGAGCTGCTGGAATCCAGATGAGGTCTTGAAAGCTTCCCAACAGGAGATGCCAAGCATCGCTATATACACTCACCCATGCGAGTGAAGAA
>NW_006383011.1:12832503-12893571 GCF_000327345.1 Myotis davidii | reverse complement strand
AAAGGGTCATATGTCACAGATTTATAAGAAGCAGTCACACCTACGGGAACACAGTCTCCACTATCTGCGAAATGTAGCCTCCTCCTTGTTCGCGACCCACTTTTTCTTTTTTCTTTTTTTTTAACATCTTTCTATGTCAGCTCATCCTTTTAAAAAACTTGTTTCATTCCGAAATCATTTCAAGTTAAGAAATGCCTTTGTACCTTCCTATCTCAACAAATCCTGGGGAGATTAAGCCACAGGCTCCATAGGCCATTTTCTGAAATGTGTGAGAAGTTAGATTATTAGGGTCATTAAAATCATACACTCCATAATACCCAGAGCTAACAGCTCACCCTTGCACTTTATGCTGCTATAGAATGCTACCAGAGAAGTAAGCTGCCAAGGAGACCATAATTCCTCCCTATAAGAGAATCCAACACTGTTAATTGCTACAGTAAATTTCGTTAAAGACTCAGAATTCTTTATTCAGGGAAGGAAGGAGGATCACTGGGCAGGGTGCATTTTCTTCGCAATAATAATTTTTTTGTTTATGAACAGAATTATTCCTAATGCAAGCACAGTGTTATTTTTATCATGACCTTTTTCTGGACTCTGCACATTTCTCCAGAGCTTTCTTTCCCTTCCCTAGACATACAAGGGGCCCTTGACCCTCACTATTAATCTCGTGGTGACTTTTCATGATCTGGCTTGATGCACTGTCTATGTCTTCCAAAAACCTTCAAAGACCACACTGCTAACCGCTTCATTTTTCCCCCCCTTTCTACATTAACATTTGTAGAGAGAGAAAACTGAGATGTAATCAACATAATGAAACACTTGGTACACATTCATTGGTCACACAATTCTGAATCTTAGCAGCTCATTTCCCATAATACCCATTCTGAATGTGACTCAAGCAAGAGAAGCTTGGGAAACATCTCTGCCTGGTTTCATGATGAAATATTAAATTATTGTTTTTGAGCAACTCAGGCTGTCATAGAAAAATCACAGAAAATTCCCATCTCTCTTTCATAATCAGTACTCCTTTTTAAGAGAACTGGAAGTTACTGACAGCCGCCTGAGACAGCCATAAATTTTTCACTCATCTTTAGACAGGGCAACTGAGCAGTTGAGGGGTAGAGCATGGTTCATGCAACCTACAGTTTAAAATTAAATATAAGAATCAAGAGTCAGATGAGGATGAGGAAAAACCCACAATGCTAAATGCTAGTCATTACTAACTCCTAATTTTGCAGCAGGGGGATTTCAATAACACTGAAAATGAATCTATCCCTTTGTGAGAGAAATTGTGGCTGCAAATAAGAGTATAGGCTTGAAATTAGACTTACATTCAAAATCACTCTGTGCCAATCACTAGCCATTTCAGCTCAAAGAAGTTATGTAAACAATCCATGCCTCAAGATCCTCACTTGTAAACTGGAAATATTTTGAAAACTGCCAAGGTAAGATGTATAATATGTAAATAGCATGTACATAGTACCTGTTAATTATGTGATTAGCATTAAAACATGGTGTTATTTACATAAAAATAATTTGTAGTTATTATGCACTAGCTAGGGGCATATCCACAGCAACAAAGTTATACTTCTTCTTTAAAAAAATTCTCATGATGATCTCATTCCATACAGTTGGAGAATTGACATGTTACTTTCTTTACATATCTTCTTAATTAATAAATGGCTAATAAATTATATATTGTTTAAAGTTATTTAATCATACAGGATTCTGAGAATTCACCATGATTAATCTTGACTTTGTTCACAAGAGCTTCCAGTGGATCAATTCTGGGGAAGTAAAACCCACTTAAAAAGTAAAAGCAAACCTAAAAGCCTCAAGTTTCAAAAATTTGCACCACAGATTCAGGCATGCTCCCCTCCCAAGCCCCTGCACCCCCACCTCTTATGGTAACAGACACTGTTGAAGCTGAACTGTAATTCGGCACACCACATTTCTATACTAATGTAATGTGACAATCTTATGATGTTTGCTATTTTCCATATAATCATAGCCATATTCATCATCCCCAACCTGATGTTAAATTAATTAATATAGTTACATTCTATCCTGGACCAATGGGTGAAAGCAGAAAAGGATTACTGGAGCAGAATGGTTTGATGATGGTGTGTGTGTGTGTGTGTGTGTGTGTGTGTGTGTGCAAGCATGTATAGGTGACAGGTAGACTTTATATAAGGAATGTAAGCTCTCAGACCTGGCACATAGCAAGCACCCTATCAGTGATTACATCCAAGAGAAAGTTCACAAATAGCTACAATATGTGGAAAGTACAAAAACTGTTTCTCTTTTAGAAGAGGGAAAGGTAATACTCAGCGCAGAAGACCAGCGAAGTTTCCAGTTTAAGTAGAGGCTGAAAATGAAAACAGAACTCTTTAAGCGGATAGAGTAAAAGGAATGGATTCCGGGTAGAAAGGGTCCATTCTCCAAGAGAAGAAGTTAGCACAGGCAACGGGGAGGAGAATGGGAAAGTGTCATGCTGTTTAGAAAGCCATCGGTAAGATCATTGACAGTAACATGTCTCACGGACAAGGTTCTGCAATAGATAAAGACGAAAATGAACGCTGGGGTCAGACCATGGAGGTTCATGAACTCCAAACTGATGATTTTGGAGAGTGCTGTTGGCCGCTGCGGTGTACTAGAAATCCCTGTATAAAATTCATTCACCTAGTCTACTTTGATTTAGTGAGTTACTATGATCAGCACTTACATGCAACACGATATGCAAAACACTGGGCTTATGAGCCAAAAAGATAAAGAATATTGTCCCTGAACGAAGCATAATCTTACAGGGAGAGAAGACCAAACATAAATAACCATAGAGAGTGATGGCTGATGAAACAGCATCAACAAAACCCCACAGAATTCATAGGAGGAAAATATTGTCTCTAGTCAGGAGAACCAGGAAAAGTGGGTGATAGGTCAAGTAGGGAGAACAGGAAGGAAGAACTGGTATGGAGGCCTGGGGTGAACTGGAGGAGGGAGGAATAAGAAGTGAAAAACTCGAACTGCAGATTACTACAATAACCAGAAAAAATAATACTGGGTACCTAAACTATGGCATTGATATGAGAGAATTGAGGAATTCAGTACACTACACTCACACTTGTGCACACACCCATACACACGCAAAGCAATTGTTTTTGTCAACAAGTAGGTCATTTAGATGGCAATTTTCCAGGGAAGAAAGGCTCCCACAAAATTTTCTTTAGAAGTAGACTTTTCCATCATTTGCCTAAGTGCTTCTTTTTTTTCTTTTTGAAAGATTCAAGTTCGTTAATTAGTATGATTTATACAAGATTACACGTACAAGCTAAAAAGTATTTCCATCTTCCCATTGTAAATTGTATCTCCAGGCTAACATAAATAAAAATGTTCTAGTTATTCTTACCACTCTATGAATCTTATCAGAGAGATGACATTTAGGTCTATTGGGGGATACGGGGGAGCGGATCTCTTTTGCAATGTGGTGTGCTTTTGTTCTTTCCTCTTTTGAAAAGTTTTATGTCTATTTTCCTTTTCTGTTTGTTTTCTGTGCAGTTGAAGGCTGCAGTCACAGAATTTATGAATAAATATCTAAGTTGAAAATAATAATTCCATTAAGAAATGAAATGCCCTAAGTTGATTTTTTTAAAGTCAATCTCTATAAAGAAAAAGTTTTTAAAATACCAGGAATCACACTAATTCTATTTGTGCAACTTATAAAGAAACAATGAGCTAGAGAGAAAAGGTTGATTTTGATCAATTTAAAAAGTGAAGAAAATGTGTCATGCTACTTTAACAGTTACTATTGTACCTTCTACAAATTATAGTTCATATGAAAATAAGATTTGCTTTTAAATATTCATTTGTACCTCCATATCCTCACTACCAAAACTCCGAAGTACAAACCAAGAAACTCACATTTCCAGAAAACCCACTAAGAGGTAATGATTTAATCAAAATGCATGTATTTTCAGAGCCCTCCAAGTAATTTTCATGCTGATTCGTATAAGAGGCATATCTGGAGACACAGTTATTGGATGACATTTACCTTATTTACAAGAAAATAACAAATAGCCTTATCATGGGCATCGTCACTACTATCACCCAGAGCTGCATTCAAATAATTTTCTGTAAAAATGATTTGAAGACAGCATGATACGTAAAGTAGGATCTCGATGTTCCTTTAGGAAATGTCTAGCAAATAGATACAGAAAATTATATTCCTCCTATTTAACCAGTATATGAGAATGCACAATCTGACACAACCAAATGGCAACTGTTTTATAAAACGTATAAACTAGATTAAGCAAAGTTTGGCAATGAAAGTTCTTTAGCAAAACGAAAAAAATTTTCATGCACCAAAGCTCTCTCAGCTAGCACATGTGATCACATATCTGTCAGGATCACAAATGCTTAAAACTTTGCCTTAATAAAAGCATAACAAATTATTAGTCTTCTTGTTGTCCTTGAGCATAAGTTTATGTTATTTTCTATGGAAGTAACTATTCTGTGTATATATATCCTATCTAATAAAGAGGGAATATGCTAACTGACCCTCACACTGTTGCAAAGATGGTAGCACCCTCAGCCAATAAGGAAGGAATATACTAATTGACTGTCCCGCCCTCAAAGATGGCGGCACCCAGTCCCCTCAGCTCCGCTGGGGTAGCAGGCGCATGGCACGCCTGCCTCCAGAGTCCCCCAGTCCCCTCAGCTCGCCAGCCACCCAGGGCAAGCCCGAGGCACAGGCAAACCTCAGTCGGCTGCCCAGCCGCCCAGGGCCGCCAAGGCTTGCGCTGCTGGCAGTGGCAGCAGCAGAGGTGTGATGGGGCATTGCCTCCAGCTGCTGAGGGCTCCCGGACTGTGAGAGGGGGCAGGCTTGGCTGAGGGACCCCCGCCCCTCCTCCAGTGCATGAATTTTCATGCACCGGGCCTCTAGTATATATATATCTCTTTATTAAAATCATCTATAAGTTATTTGCTTTGCTTTATGTACATATAAGTACTAAATCTTATGTAAGGTTATTCATATATCCCCAAATGAGGTGGTTTGTGTGATTTGATTGTAGAAACACACTGTTTGCAAATATGTGAAAGTTTACTTGAAATTCTATGAAAGATGTCACCGGTAAAATGGAGACTAAATATTTCTCCATCTATGGTGGTGTGATCTCTTCCAGGTACTATTTTACTTTTCGTTAATTGCTTGTTATACCTGCATTCAATATTTTGGACAGGACACTTGAAGAGAGATGGTGAATTGTACACTATTGCTAGGCAACAACTTAGTTCAATGAAATATTGTAGTTTGACCCCATTTTCAAACTACATTGTGATACATATATCTATAGACATGAAGAGAGTCTCTAATAGAAAAAGGTCAAAATGAACACAGTCTTTCTTTAAATCCATTCACAAGCCCAGCCTTCACATGGAAACCCAGACCTTCAGTCATCGCCATCGCCTATCCCAGTGGTCGGCAAACTGTGGCTCGTGAGCCACATGTGGCTCTTTTGCCCCTTGAGTGTGGCTCTTCCACAAAATACTGACTTCTGCACATGGGCCATGAAGTTTCAATCGCACTGTACGTGCACGCCCACATGTGGTATTTTGTGGAAGAGCCACACTCAAGGGGCCAAAGAGCTGCACCCGGCTCAAGAGCCACAGTTTGCCGACCACTGGCCTATCCCATCATCCTAGACTAGCTTTCCTTAAATGTGGTAGCATTTACACACATAAAGCAGGGTGCCTTATTCTATAACCAGGAAGCTTTGTCACAAATAGTTTCTCAATACAGAAATGTAATGTTTTGTGGGAAATGCTGTTATCATTTTGATGAAATGCTATAAAGCATGATCTATTTTAACGTTTAGAAACAAAACATCATTCTCCGTACCAATTAATTCAATCTCAAAATCCTCACTGCAGTCACACAGCTTAGACACTACCAGATAGTCCACGATAAAAGGTGAACACTGTTTCTTTGTCATGCTTATATTGTGAGACGAAAGGGGGAAAACCCACAAGTGGCTAAAATACAAGGGAGAGTACTTCAAGGACAAAGTTTAAACATGTTTTTAAAGTAAAAGGTAGATATTGGCTTGAATACAATAGAGAGTGGAATAAACATAATGAGAACTGTCACCATTTGCTAAAATTACAGTCCTCAAGATGTAACCCTACAAAATTAAACATTACTTGATATAAAGCAATTATGAAGTCTCTTTAAAAAAAAAAACCAGGGTGAACTGTCACATATAGGACATAAAAACATTATTTTCAACACGGTGACCATTAGCAATTCAAAACAATGGACAAGAGTGGAAAAAACAAAGAATCACCATCAGTCTCCAGGTAGCTTACAGCATGCTTGATTAATACTTTAGTATTTAAGAGGGTCTTTTCTGTAGAAACAACTGCTTCACCTGCTTAGGACTGTGTACCTTACAGACACTATGAAAAGTCCCCATT
This sequence comes from Myotis davidii, assembly GCF_000327345.1. Lineage (NCBI taxonomy): Eukaryota > Metazoa > Chordata > Mammalia > Chiroptera > Vespertilionidae > Myotis > Myotis davidii. The sequence continues at coordinate 12,887,100 of NW_006383011.1, read as the reverse complement.
TGAGAGCCTGGACATCAAACTGTAACAAAGATGAATATCAGTCCACGTGTGCACAGGTACTTACGGTCATTGCAGAGCGGGCCACTGAAGGAAGTCATGCTGCAGTCACAGCTGAAGCCATCCCACTGCTGCAGGCACACGCCTTGATTGGAACACGAGTCCTCCTGGCAGGTTGTGCTGGGCCCTGTTAACACAATCCAAAAGAAACTTGGTTTCCTATTTAAAAATCCCAAAGTGCTTTATACACGAGCTAGGTCACATATAGTAGTTGCCAACACCTCAAAGTATATGACCAAACCAGTTGTGAAAGTTCTAGTTCATACACCTGAATTAGAAACAGAGAAGCTGTAATATGAATGTTTTCTGAAGTTTCAAGTGCAGGACAAAATACATTATAATAGTAAATGAAACCAACAAATAGTAAAAGCAAGCACAAAGCTTCCAGTATGATTAGGCATCATCCATAATTCTCTACCACCATTTGAATTTCAGAAAAGTGCATGGATCTCCTTAACTGCTCACAATGAATAGAGACACCATGAAAAATAGAGATTATAACTTCATGAAATTGAGATAACTGAAGAGAGGTATGCAAAAATGTCCTAGGTCTTCTAGAAGTTTCCCTGCACAAACTATGGATACAGTTATGATTGTTGGGTGTTTCCGATAGGTATGTTGGCAAGTATCAATTAGCATGCTTTGACAATTTCATGCAATTAAACATAAAATGAATAACTCTATATAAATGACATGCCCCATTTTAACGTACAAGGAAAAAGAATGCTATTCTATTTCTAAAGAATCAGAACTAGAACACTGAAAAACAAAGAACTAAACGAAGGATGATAAGAGCACTAAAGGGAACCACTATACAAACATAGTCAAGACTGAAAGCCGTTATGCAAACTATGCTACAGAATGAGGTTTCTTGCACAATGTGCAAAAAAAGGAGAAAAATTCAATCTGAACCCAAACAACAGTTACTGCAAAAATGTTTAAAAAAAAATGTTATTTGGTGGTTTCCACTCGGTATTATGGGGTTTCAGTCTTGTTTTGTACACACAGGGCTATCTACCTTGCAAGTCAGCTTTCATCAATGCAACTTTGTCAGCAAAATAAAAAAAAAAGCAAAATATATTAAATGTTAGTAAGCAATACTGAAATGAGGCAAACACGGGAGAACGTCCAGATTCAGAAAGCATGCTGCTGAAAAGGGGGAGAGAAATGCTATGTAAAGCAAATAAATTCATACGAACAGCCATAAATCTTAAGCCAAAAATGAGAAAGCGGTAATTTATTAGAATTTTACTCTATATGTGTGTGTGGGTATATATATAAAAAGATTAATTGAGCTGATGACATGAAATGAAGGAAAGTTAAAAGGGCTTCTGTAGCTTTTCCTCTCTTGGACAGATAGAAGCACATTACCGAAGGGACTGACGGCATTGTAGAACCTCAATACTAAGAATAACTTAGGGAAGGTTGAAAATGGAATACTAGCCAACTAAATAACTATAGAATAAAAATTTAAAGTATCCCGTAGTAAACACAATTATATAGTTTTTATGAAAATGTCAAAATAGACACCAGTAATTGGGTTAACTGCTTTAGTGAGTGAGAATTACCTAAGATTAGCCTTTATATAAGTTAATGTTTTTGTAAAATGTCCATTTTTAACATAGTACTTACAATCAGATTTCTATTATGGTTTTCTTAAAGGTATTCTTCATAGAAAGTTATTAAATTTAGCATAACCCATGTGAATTCTCACAACCATAATATTCTAAATACTAACTATATAATAATAATTTTGGCATAGTAGTAATAATAGTTACTATTAGTAACAGTTGTTACTAATGATTATAATAATTTCACAGGTCTGAGAGACTGAATAGATGTAATAGTTTTTCTCACCCATTGCATCAAATAACCAAGAACCACTGAATTACTTAGTTTTTGTTGTTCTTCTAATCTGTGAGAGGTAAGTGATCTGATGATCTTTATCTCATGGTAGTAGAGACTGAAAAATAGTGTTTGCTAAAAAAAAAAAAGAAAAGAAAAAAAAAAGAACAAACTCTTAAAGCAATAGTCCTTAGCACATTCCTTCTTGGGATAAGCATCGGGTCAAGGAGTGGTGCAAGTCCAGTGGCTGTTGGATCATGGGATAGTGCTCCCTTGCAGAAAAGAGCAGGAGCAAACACTGAGGAAGGGCCAGATTTTCGGTTTTGCAAAAATGATCAGAAATACAATTACAAAATGATGCTGAACTCTCCAGCTGGTAAAATTGCAACCCTACAGAGTAATCTCCTCATATTGTGAAGCAGCAACTCAGGGTACCTGCCAAAATTTATGTAGGCATAAAGACATGCTTTTATTACTTTTTTTTTTCATTATCACAACAGTCTTTTTATATTCCGGTATTACAAGAGAATGCATGCCTATGCCTGACAAGATACATTTTTCAAAATACTCACTTTCTAGAACAATATTTAAACATTGGCAGGCAGCTGGCCTGCAATTTATTTTTCCCTTTAGTTATATCATGTCCCTTTATTTTTATCACTCACAAAAAATTAGAAACAAGCCACGAGGACATTTGTATTAAGTGGTTAAAAGATAAGGACCTGTCTTTAAAGGAAAGAAAAGTGAAGGTAAAACGACAATCTCTGGAAACCAAAGAGACAATAGCTAAAAGTGGTTTGATGTCTGAGCTTTACGTAAGGTAAACTTGGGTTCAAAGCTTCTGTCATTCACTTCCTAGCCCTGTGACCTCAGGAAGGTCACCTCCCATCTCTGAGGCTTGACCTACTTATCTAAAAAAGTCTGTAATTCCTAGTTTATATAGTTTTGAGGAGTAAATAAAATAGCATATGTGAACTTAATGTCACCAGTGCTCAATGGTAGCTTTAATAATTATTTCTGTCACTTAAAAATGCATTTGGGGGCCGAGTGTGAGGAGTCTATCCAAAGAGTATCCAAGTTAAAAAAAAAAAGTCACTGACTTCACGTATGAAAGTTAACTAGACTCAATACTGAGCTGAACTGAGCCTGGTTACCAGTTCACCTTGCCTTTTATGTAAGCAGGGCAATGCCATCGCAAGCAGTAGAATTCAAAGTGTGGTTCTCAGACCAATAGCATCAGCTTCATTTAGGACCTTGTTATCAATGTAAATTCTTGGGCCCCATCCTGGACCGACTGAGTCAGAATCCCTGTGGGTGGTGTCCAGTAATTGGGTCTTAACAATTATATGGGCATTTCTAACACTGGCTAAAGCTGGAGAAAGATTCATCCTCAAGGAATGTGCAAGCCCCCTCCCCTAGCTCATATGCGGTATAAACAACATGTACTCTTACCAACTAAGATTAGTTAGAAATGAAAAGCAGCGAGTGAATATTTAGGGAAGTCCGAAAACTTCTTACATAAAAGGGGCTTAGAGATTTTTAGGTCCTTTTGGGTAGGAATGATAGAAAATACTGAAAAGATTTTTAGTTATGTGAAATTTATACTATTTCTACTAATATGAAAGTTAAGTGAGTCCAATGTGACTTGGACTCAAAATTCTTGAAACAATAATATCAAGAGAAAGAATTTAAGGAGTACTTAGAATATGATCACAAATTCTAAAAGCATGTAATTATTCCTATGACAGGTACATCTGAGATTCCTAGAAAACATATAGGATAGAAATAATCATAAATTAAAAGTTGTTAATATTGATGTTGGATTTAAAAAATGAGGAAAGTGTCAAGGCAGAAAGGCAGGGGTAAGATAGCATTCCAAGAAAAAAAAAAGAAAAGAAAAATGAGGTAAAAGAGGGTGAGATTTATTAAACCTCAGATATTAAAGCATCCTACATAAGATAGGAAGGAATCATTGTTATCATCTACTGAATGAAGTTTATGGCTTTCCAAGAGGATATAAAATCCAATCACCTTAACCAACTTGCCCACTAGATTATGTTGGAAAATAACATGAAATATCATTTCTGCTAATATTCTTTCTCAATACATCTTCCTCTCATATCATGTGCCAGTGGGGGGGAAGGGGGGATGACGTGTGTTTGTGGTTTTCTATCTGGTATGTGTTTAGTTGTGAATGTGTCTATCTGTCTTCTCTCATCATTTTTTTATGGATGAGATGTCACTTATCAAGCAATTGGTAGAAAGGCCTATTTTTGAAAAATATTTTCAGGATAGTTTGTAGTATTTTTTTTTTAATGTACTTATTCTCACGAATTAGACCACATTCAAGAGTTCAAGTTGTATCTCACATTCTTGTATCTATCCACTAGAAGGGAGTTATTCACTTAACAACTTTGTTTACTTTACTAAACTGTTAAAGGAGAAAACACAAATTTCCCTTTGTTTTACAGAAAGCGTTACTCCAAAATTTGAAAGAAAGAAAATAAACATGGTGATAACATTAAAAATCAATTTGACAGAGACGTCCATTAAATAGCCTTACCCTTCGGCAGGGTTAAAATACAGTTTGAATTTCATCTGACTTTTCAGAGAAATATATGTTGCAGAGAGAAAAAATATATATTTTCAAATAAAAAAAACAAAATCCCACGAGCTTAGGTAATTGCTAAGTCTAATGGCATTATTTGGGCTGAGAGAAAATGATTCATAATCTCCCAGGGGATAGGAATTCACATTTCTTTCTTTGCTTCTCCCATGGAAAATTTCCTTATGAATTTAAAGTTTTCAAAACGGCCCAAACTGTGTTCAACATTAAAGGAGAAGCAGCAACACATTCAGAACCACAAAATTCAAGATAATGTGATTAAATTACATTTATGGAGGGAGAATTGGCTCAAACAATCTGAGGTGTTGAAGTGAAAATTATCTCAAATGGAAGTAGCAATCAAAAAGTACTCCTACAGATCTTAGTCTGATAGAAAGCACAAAAGAACAGGAAGATTCTTGAACACATTTCTGAAGCAGGAAATACCAGTCTTGAGTAGTAGGAGAAACCAATTTTTGCTAAAACAAACTGATAATATATATACTCATGCTGCTGGCTAGATACAAACCAAAAAGTAATTTGGGAATGGTATCTAAACTTTATTCTCTTGTTATATCCTATTGAATGTATATTTCAAACAACAGGCTCAAACTGATTAACACTTGCTGGAATAAACATATTTTTCCACTCTAAATGGATGTCTATTTAATGTTATAAAGCAAGCATTGCAGAACCGATTAACACACCAACTATGTAAACTATAGAATGCAAAGAAGCAGAATATAACAAGAACCATGGATTTAGCTCCTGTTTGACATCAGGCATAGTGTAGGCCTGCAAACAGTCCAGAAAAAATAAGATTTATGGGTTGAAAGGTTAAAAACATGAATAAGGATTTCTAAGCCCTCAGTGGGGGGTTGACCAGTTGACAGAGATGAATTTTGCGGGCTAGAGAGATCTGTTCTCATTTACAGGTAGAATTGGAGTTATTAGAGTGTGATATAACAAAATCTAGTACCTTCGCATCCTCTCTCGATCTGTCCATTGCAGAAAAGGGCATCTGAGATGAGGTCTGGAAGCCGTCCATTTAGATCGACTGATGCCAGGCAGCCTTGAAAGCCCTCCTTGGCATGGACAAGTTTCGGCAAGGACTTGTATGTTTCTTTCGCCACTCCTCCTATATACAAGTCACCTGTGGAAAGATCAAAGTTTTGGTCACAAAAGGAACTTGTCCTTGACTTTAAACATACAATAGGACAGGAAAAAAAATATAGTGAGGTTTACTTTTCATTAAATTAATAAAAACAAGCTAATTTTAAAACGAGTTATTTTCCTAAAAGCACAAATCAATAGAATGCACTGAGCGCCATACAGTGTGGCCACGCGGGAGGAACATGGGCCAGGGGGTTACATGTTCCTACATTGAAATCTGAGCCCCATTATTTCCAACTCTGTAACTTTAACAATTTGTTTTGTTTTGTTTTGTTTTGTTTTTTCTGATCATTACTAGTCTCATTTCTAAAATAGAAATAAAACCTAGGGTTATGTAAGGATTAACTGAGAGAAAATACAAAAAGTATCCATCATAGTGAAAATATGTAACAGACAGTCAATAGTTGTTATTATCAAACCTACTTTCTGCTTAGAGAAGTCTGGGTTTTCAGTTAATCAGAGGTTCAACAAACTTTCTCTAGGGTCCAAAATTACTTTTTCTACTATGCTTAAGCCCATTATCCTTGCCTGTACCTATTTTATTCACTAACTCACTCCCACAATAGTCTGGATATATACCTGAATTTTTTTATCCTTTTTCAGGTTATTTATTATTAGTATTATTATTAGTAGTATTATTATCTATAGTTATACCACTTTGAATTCTTTATGCTACACTGGGATCTGTTAACAAGCTGTTAATTTCCCCCCAAAAGTTTATTGCCGTTTCTAATGCAGCACTTTGCTCTACTTTGTCATCTTCATGTGTCTAGGTTTATGAGCCATTACTTTAAAAAATAAACTGCAATTTATGTTTGATTCTGTTTCCTTTCCTATCACAGATTATTCACCATATCTAAATGACATTGAGTAGATGTAATTAATGGACTTTGGTTCATTAAACACTTAATCAGTGCAGAACATAAGGAGGGTGACCCCCAAATACCACAGTACATTGCCCCTGTCTACAAGTCCTGATGAACATACTCTCTTTAGCTACTTCTGACTTTTGTCATTTGAATTCTCTCTCACATTAACCATTCTAACTTTCATGCCACTTGATACCTTTTCCCCATTTTAACACTAATCCCTTGCACTACTCATGCTTACTGGGACCCCCCTGTGTTGTCTTCATGGGACTTGGGAACAAGGAGAACCGATACACATGCTGTTTGTTTAGTCATGAGTAATAACGCCCTAGGCCTCTGACCCAGAAACCTTATGTATTCTGCCAGCTTCTGTGAACCAGTAATAAGCTAACCGATTAGCTTGTAGGTAGGGTAAAAATCAATCCGCAGATATAACACTCTTGAATCACACTGATGAGTACATTGAGCTTGCTGAAAGTCATTTAGCCATAAAAACTGAGAACTTCAGTCCTTGACCTACTAACTAAGGCTCCAAGTATTACACTAGAATATCATTAATCCTGCATAATTTGCACTGAAGGTACTGGATGTTTTGACTTCCTCCACCTCTTAAAGAACATAAACATCTATTGACTATTAACTACTAATATTAAAAGGTGGCGTGTTCTTGGTCTGAGCTGGAATACTATTTTTGATCAAAAATAGTATCAAAAAAATTTTGATTTTTTTTCTACACATTTCCTTTTTCTCCTTAGACTTTCCTCTCTTACATTTCAAGCCATTGTGTTTTAGATGCCTCAGAGAAGAAAAATGAATCATAAACTAAAGTTACAAATTATCTTTCTATATGTGAGTCTTAAAAGCCAAGACTTTTAGAGGATTAAAGTAGAATATACAGGCAATTACATAAGAAGAGCAAAGCTTTCCTGCCTCTCCTGTGGGCAAGCAGGAGAGAAAGTTGGAAAAGACATGTGAGCTCAGTCATTGGTGAATGACAAAAAGAAGACAGTGTGCTCTGACTTGAGGGGGATCCGTGGGGGATGCTAAAACCTCAGGTAGGCTTACGGGGTGATATTGATCTGTGTGCATTTCCCCAAGAGAACTCAGAAGCGACAGTGAGAACCTTGAGAAGAAATGGCTGCATGGTAAATTTGGACATGCTGAGAGTTTAGGCAGACTCACAGAACTTCCCATAGTCTACTGTGGTGGAGGAGCAACAGAACAATTCCCTGAGTGGCACAAAAAAAAAAATAAGCAGAAAATGACTGACCTGAAGGGGTTATGCATACAAGAATGAAGGTGCTGGGTAGCAATTCATTGAGCATCTGAGCTACGAATACAGAATATCCAAGAGCAGCTCCTATGCAATCTCTCTCTCCATCCCCCAAATTGGTACCCTGGGAAATCCTCACCCCACTTAATTTAGACACAATCCCAGGGAAATAAGAAAACTAAAATTGCCTGAGATGATATTTTCACTAACTCAACAAATCAGAGCTCAATGTAGAAACCAAGGTGAGTTACAGAAAAATAGAGATAGATTTCTTGCACATCTGAGATTGTGGGCTGAGAGTCATACTGTTACATGCCAAATGTCAAGGCAGGAAAATGCTCCCTACACTAGTTTATTACACTAAAATTGTTAGGAAATGCAAGCTCTCCTCTAGACCTAATAAATGTAGTATTAGGAACAGTGGGTGTTAAATAAAGAATTCTGGGAACTGCTTCAGATATAGAACTCAGTACTGAAAGTTAGGTAGGGAACACTATATTTGATAAACAATCTTGTCCTTTGTGATGATAACCTCCTGGAGGAGAGAGACTGTGTCTTTGTTTTGCATTCTCCCACGGTGCCTAGTACCAGGCTATATAGCACAGTGGGCACTCAATAAATATTGAGGTCACAGTAGAAAAGAAGAAAGAAGAATGGTAAGGCAACACATGGGGAGAGCACTAATTCTAAAATGCATTGACTTCCTTTCCCCACTTCCTGCCACAATCCTATTTTTTTTCTATTAGCAAACTTATTTGTTGAACAACTTTTTAAAGTGTATTAAAGAAAAAGTAGTAAGCTTTCCCGTGTGCTATTAAAGAGCAGAGACGATCGATTCAAGCTGTGCAGGATACAAGCCTCAAACACACCAAGGTGGATGGGTCTGGCGTTGTAAGTAGGGGCATCATTTTCATTACTGAAGCTGCACTTAGTACCACCACTTAACATGGTCCTTATAAAGTCTTCATACAACAGACAGTGGTCTAAGATCCCCTGTTGGGTTGCCATATGAAGAGAACAAAGAAAACCCTTAAGTGGCCTGAGACCTGTGCAGCATTAGCACTTCATCAAAGATGCAGCTTCTCCTTTTGATCCTTGGGGTGCTAGCAAGAAAATGACCCATTAGCACTAATGGGATCTCCCAGGCAACATCCTGAGCATGGGAAGGAGAGGATGCCTTTTAATGACCCTTGTGTGAAGGAGAGACAGGATGGACATCCTCTAAGAGCCAGTTTCCTCTAGACTTGAAACCATCGTGTTGCCCCTTCTTCAAGCTATGAGTGCTTTTTATTCAGACCCTTTAAGCAGACCATGTATGCAATTGACAAGGCAACAATGGAATTGGGATATTTTTCACAGAAGATGCAGAGAACATGTACAAACAAAGCCACATAATCTCAAAACATCTGTTGTTGTTTTTTAATCTCAAGAGTACACTTATCTTTAGCACAAGTGCATATATATGTGTGTGAATATCTCAGATATCCATTCCCTAGAAGTTGGGCAGTAGTGAGTAGTAGGGAATAGTGCACAAGCTTTTAAGTTATATATGGTTAGAAATCCTGGCTCTGCTACTTATTGGTTGTCTCAGTGTAGGCACATTGTTACATAACTTCTTTAAGAGTCAGATTCTTCACCAGTGGAATGGGTTAACAATGCCCACCTGTGAGGATTATAAAGCCTGTGTGTGAGCACTGGGGTAGAGCACACACTCAGCCCATCACTGCTACTGGCGTGGTTATGTGGACATGTCTGGTAAGGACTACGCATCTATAGTGTATCTCATTCTATGTTGATTGCACTGAGACAGAAGAGAGAGTCCAGGTAGTGCCCGTGTTTCTCATGTAATGGAGTATCAAGGTGTCAAGCGTACACATTTTATTTTACTTGATTCAGTTTTCAGTCATTTGTATCCTAGAACTGTGTCTTGCACTACACTATGGGCAGCTCAAGAGGCTCTGCAGACAGACTCAGAACCTCTAAAGCTGCCCATATTACCAGCATTGAACCTGGTAACATAAACAGGACAGGTGCTTGATGAATATCTCCCAATTTGATAAAAACAGATTAAGGGACACAAAAATGCAAGGGTCAGGTTGTAAGGTTCATGCTGAATGGGCCTATGGACTTGGATGGTGAGGTGGAGCTTTCTGGAGAGTTTAGACCAGAAGGAAATATGGGACACATGATGTTGTAATGACATATATATATATATATAATAGGTTGCAGGCATGGAAACCAGCACAGGTTTACCCTGGAGATAAAATGAATACAGCATTCAAACGAGAGCATAAAAGGCCAGACTGGGCAAGAAGTTGCTGGCATGGAAACCAGCACAGGTTTACCATGGAGATAAAATGAATACAGCATTCAAAAGAGAGCATAAAAGGCCAGACTTGGCAAGAAGAGAATTTTTCAAAGGGGCACTGGTAAATAGTGTTGGATAAGTCAACTCAAAAGAAGGGCAATTATCAGCAGATGAGTGGATTAGAAAACTGTGGTACATCTACACAATGGAATACTATGCTGTGGTTAAAAAAAAAAAATGGAACTCTACTTTTTTAAAGGTACACTTTTTCTAGCTATGCATGCATGGAAATTCAAAAAGAATTGACATTCACATTTGTAATACCTTAACTAATAATAAAAAAAGAAAAAAAGAAGGGCAATTGCAGCTCAATAGAATATATGACTACCGGTTTAAAAACGAAAGCTGAACAACAACAAAAAGGTAAGTCCCCAAATAGAAGCCATGCAGGCTAGAAAACTAAACAAGGGAACATGAAGCAGTAATAATTTGGAAAGAAGAGATGAAATTGTAATTTAACATTGCCCACCTGGAATTTGAGCAGAAATGCCCTATTGGCATGAGGTGATGTAAACTGGGAGCTAGGGATAAGATGGTGGGGCTGTGAGGCATGGTTTGGGAGCCCTCAACCAAAAGCAGATGAAGTGGTGTAAGAGGTTTTCTCTTCTCTTAAAACAGGGGGCACAGGCAATTAGAGCGAGGGCTCCGAGGTCCACCTTGCAGCAGCAGGATGCAAGTATCAGGGTATAATTAGTTCTTTGACTCAGCTTTCCCATTTATTCACATGGATTTTTGGTGCCTCTTAAACATCTCGCTTTCATTCTAATTTAAAAAACAGCATATTTATAAAGGACATCTGCTTTGTAGATTTGGGTAACTAAAACTCCAGGGAGACATGAGGCTCCAGTAATTTCTTGTAAGTGGCACTTGAAAAAAGAAAAAGCTGAAGTAAGGAATACACACTGCCTCCCTTTCCTTCTGGCTGGACCGGAGAAAGTACAATTCTGGGATGTGAACACTGGACTTTGGACAGCAAATTTGGAGACAACTCTAACTTTTCTCTCAATTCTTGTGATTGGCTAATAGAATAAATACACACCGGCTGGAATGGTTTCTAAGAGCTATTCTGCAGTATAAGTGCATCCCCTTACCCCAGGGATCCAACTCTGCCCCAAATTTGCAATCGCCTTTAATGTCAATCGTTTATTGCATATCCACAAAGGAACACCTGCAGGTCAGATCTTGACCGTATACCTTAATACAGCATTTCTTTGGGAGGCAAATAAAATGTAAACCTTATTTTATGAAAGTGTGCCCTGTTAGATAGGAGAAACAAATCATCTATAACCCCTAGGAAACAAACAGTCACTTATTTACTTTTTTTTTCTCCTGGAAGAAAGTCAGAGTCACTATTTCCTGTGATTGCTTAAGTAAATGATATTAAATTACTGAAAGTAAAAGCATGGGAGTCATTAATATTTCTCTAATACATTTGAGCCTACAAGTAGATAAATGGAAACTTTTAAAACAAACCACACATGGGATTGAACAGCTAACCCTATCCAAAACCACATCCAAGTTCAAAGCACAGGAAATATCCAATATTGAAGTCAAAGCTGGCAACTCAACTAGATGTTTTGTTCTAAAATACAAGAGCTGTGTCCTTTATAGATCTCTAAGAAAATAAAGTCAGGTAAATTTTAGAAACTCTTTGATGAAGAGATGCTCAATGGTCAACAGTTTGATTTATTACTTATTCTCTAGCTTTATATACCATAGTCTTCCTCAGTACAGTAAGGATTCCATCCTAGACCTACCGGTGTTTGCTTCTGTAGGCGATGTCTGTGAATCATTTTTAGGCTTGTCGGGCTAAGTTCAGTCTAAAATCAAACCATCATCTTTCCCCTTGCTGGAGAACTATGTCCAGACTTCCCTGTTTCATAATAATCACATTTCTAGTCTCCCTGATACCCAAAAGGAAAGTTCAAAATTATTTTTGACTTCATTCTGTATCTCAGAGCTTACATTCAAACTATTGCCAATACTTTTGACATTCGTCTTTTCTATTTTCATTTCCTTTTCCAGTACTTGTCTCCTTTTCCCCTTGTACACCTTTCATTCAATAACTTGTTATCTGGTGTCCCTGCCTCCATCCATCCTCCTCATCAACACCATTATCAGTCTTCCCACTGTGTCTGATTTCTTCAGTACCTTCCTCTCTCTTCTAAATAAAGCCTGAAGTTAGCAGTGTTCAAGATTTTGAATTATCCAGCCTCAGTCACTGCTCCTAAATTTTGAACAATCTTTCTCCAATGACTTTAGCCTGGCAGAGAGTTAAGATAACATCAATCCTCTCCCTATTCCTAATCTTTAGTCAAACTGTATTTTTCCAATACTGCATGTTCATGTCGCTTCATCATTCTTTACTGTACATATTACCTCTATCATGAACACCTTTCCTCTTCCATTTCAAAACCCTATCCAATTTGGGGGACTCCACCAATATTCTTCCTTGTTAATGTATTTGTTTCCCCAGTCATAGGCAAGTATGACCTTTGAATCCACGTAATGTTTGAATCTCTTTTCTGGCAATTACTATTTATCCCCTAGTTCTTTGTGTGGCTGTCTTATCTTCCCATTGTTCTATAAATTCCTAAAAAAGTTATAAGCTAAGCATCACTATATTCTCATTTTCAATTAGTAGGGACTCAATGATTACTTGTTCTCATTGAATAAATGGATAAATCAGCAGGTTGCAAGCAATAATTAATCACGCAAACAGTAAGGGCATACTGAAGGTGTTTATGGGTTACAACACTCTTATTTATCCCTGGTTTCCTCCTCTCAAGAAATAATAGTTAATTGTGAGAAATATTTCTACTGACCCCTCTTTTGAACATCATCTAGTTCATTAAGATCATTCAATGCAGTGGCATTTTTTCCCCCATTCTGATAGAATTCATGACAAATTTTAACGGGCATACATTGCATTTATTTGTAGAGAGAGGCAGTCAACGATAGAAGTTCAGAAACAGTGAATGGTATCAATGTGCGGTAACTGAGAACCTCTTCATGAGCCTTCTGCAGTTAAAAGACTCTACCTTTTAGTTCCCTGTCAACCACAGTATTCCTGGCCCTACAGGCTCCCACACCTAAGAGTAATAGTATATTGTCTGTGGTAAAAAAGACTTTACATTTCACTCAAAAATCACTGAGGTAGTTGAATTTCAATGTATAGAGCCCTGTCTGAGTGAGAGAAAGCCTCCCCCAGCCCCCTGCTTTGACTTCTTGGTAATCAGTGTCAAGAACTGCCTTGGTCAAAACCAGAAAAGTCAGCTCTGGCTTTATGATTACAACAGTACACATTGGCGTAGTATTCTAAACTTCATCAAGCACTGGCACATGTAGTATTTCATTTGGTATTCACCTGGTGAGCTATGGTTCAAGGCTATATCATAAAGACACTATGGCTCAAGGCTATAATACCAGAAAATGGCAGGGTCTGATTCCAAGCCCAGGTCTTCTACAACTATGATAATTCTTGCTTAATTTACACTGGTTACACACTGTATACTCTAAGTGGCAAGTAGAAAATTTGTAGAGCTTCACTAGTACAAAATATAGAAATGTTTAGGAGTACCTTGGGCGATGGAGGAAAGTAACCGCGATAAACATTCCCAGAAGTCCAAGCAAAATAACACAGATTCCTGGGACAAAACTGGGGGTGGGGGCTCATCTCCTTGTTTAGTAATCACATGAAGATAAAGTCAATTTGCTTCCATAGCCATAAGTATTAGGTATCACAATTCTGATAAGTGGGTAGGATTCTTAAGACTCCCAAATTTGATTTTTAGGTATGTCAGCTACTTCTCAATTGCCTCCCACAAAGAGATAAGTCGGACACCTACATTCATCCTTTGTCCAACCTAATATTGGTGTGTGAACAGGTGGGGAGATTCCAATCAGTTGGAGTTCAGACATTGATGTTTTCCTATAGTGAGTCTTTGAGAGTTAATATTGACATTATGTTTCTGGGCAGGAGAGAAACATGCTTTTGATATTCTGAAATTTCTGTTGGAGCTGATATTTTTGAAATAAAATTTCCCCAAAATGAGACCTTTTTTCAAAAGTATGGTTATAAGACTCACAACATGAAGACAGATTTTGTTTGTGTGTTTGGCCAGCCTCCCGTGCGGGAAAGCTGGTGGGCATGTTCAACGGGAAATAATGAAATAAAATTGCTGTGGATGTGCATGCGGCAACCCATCTTCCTTTAAACCCTCTATGACAGTGACCCCGTGGCAGATGGTGTGGGAGTCCAGTCGTATAAACCCATGCCCAGCCAACTTCATCTCACAGCTTTGCAAATCTACCTTTCGGTTCAAAGGGATTCAAATATTTTCATTTGTTTTCCTTCATTCCCTATGCAAGTGGCAGCCAGTTTCGATGCCTCCAACATCCTTTAGCAGCACACAATTCTGTCACCCTTTCAGGTTTCATTATTCTCTCCCTGGGACTGCACTCAACTCAGAGGATCTTGAGCTCACAGGTACTGTTGCGCCTTCCATATGCACAGTGCCCAGGTTTGAACGGTGCTTTGCCCTTTCTCATTCCATTTAATCCTCATACCAGCTCTTCACAATAGGCAGGAAGTGATTAGTACCCTCGCCATACAGGTGAGCAAACTATCCTTCTGGAAAGATAAGTAGCCTGTCCAAGGCCATACAACCAGCACAAGGAGAAAAAGCGCCACCAGGCCAGCCTCCCACTCCCAGGCTACCTACCTCTTTTCCTACTGCCCCACACTACCTATTTTTACTAAAAACCATCTCAGTGACAGGAATAGAATTGGTGGAGGAGTTTAGAAATGACTGTTCCTGAAATTAAAAATGACTTATAACTAAGGGACCAATAAGCAGACCTATGCAAACCTGTTCATCTGCCCTGAGAGTTTAAGTAGCTCAAGGTAACTATTTGGCTATTTTTCTTCTTCTTCTTATTTTCCAAAATTTAATTTTTCTATTTCAAAACACAGGAACATTTATTCTGCGTAGGGAAGCCCTGGTGGTGTATATGGAAAGTATAAAAGACCAGTTCTTCCCCATAATAATGGCCTCTTTAATGCAGGTCAAAAAAATGGCACCCGCTCTCAGCTCAGTTATACAGGATAAGAGGGTAAAGCCCTCAGTAGTTTCCTGGACAGCTTGAAAGAACCGTAAGGTACAAAGCACACAAAAACTTTACAGAATTGACAGCAAACTTCTACAATGTCATGAGCTTCACTGAAACTCTTTATTTCTTAAATACTTAAACTTTTTTTGTATTTTTTTTTCAAAGAAGGAATTCCTTCTGTGCCTGAAGGATAGAATATTCTCAATGAGGTCATGAGGACCCCCTGGAATGGTGTTATTCCCTTAGGCATGTCTCCAAATACTTTGTTCTTCCACTATTTAAATTATTCTTAAGGAGAAAAGCTAATAGTTAACAGCAGGGATCAAAAAGGAGGGCAGGGAGGTGTGGGCAACTTTCCTTAAAGGCTGGGGAAATGGAGGGCTCCAGCGGTTGAATGGACTGGCACATAGTCCTCTGGTACAAGCTGATGACTGATTAATTGATTGATTGATTGACCAATCTCCAATCATTCCACCAAGTGCTATACTTGCCTGGGCCTGCTTTAAAGCACCTATAAATGTACATGTTCTATAAACTATATATTAAGGACATTGAGCAATTAAAATTTGGGGCTGAAGTATTTGAGGAAGACTTCAGGGGCCAAGGAGATAGAACCAATGTACAGGCTCTGTGCAAAGCATGGGGAAGGGCTGAGCATGTGGAAAGTGAAAATAAAATATCCAATGCTTTTGTGATTACCAAAGTGAAATTTTCAGCACCATGCACCATAGTAATATAGAAGCTTGAAGAACTTCTAGGGTGGGGAGAAAGTAGTTTTACAGTTGTGAGTACATGGAACACATTTTATTCTAGTAATATTTATTGATTACTGTATTATTTTCTGTAAGAAAAACTGTCAACCGACTTTTGCCCCATTCTGTATATGGAGGAGAAAGTGCATTTTATTCTATGAAAATTTCCCTCAGATTAAAATACATACTATTTTTCACTCTAGATAATCATAAGAAAACCCTTCTAATATGTTGGCCAATATATATAGTAGTATTTAAATGCTTCTACAGACGAGTTCAAATTCTATTTGTAGACAACTCAGCTTTTCTGAGTTTCCTTTTTCTCATCTATAATACATGAGCATTAATAGCCCACTCATCTAATTATTGTAAAGATTAAGAGACCAACTTGTGATAGACTATCAGAACTGAAGCTCTGACCAAAGTGCCAACACTATAGATATGAGATAATGTGAGTCTTAGATAACTAAATGCAAAATTTACAAAGGAAATGATAAAATACTGGTTCTCAGACCTTGAGTCCCTCAGTTACATTAAGGACATCATCTTCATAACAACAATAAAGGAAATTAAGATGTCTAAGAAATTGGAAAGAAAGATGTCTAAAAATATTTTTGACATAGGTAGGTCTTACTATGCAATAAATGTGAGTTTACAACCTGGCCCCAAGCTTAGTGAGAAGGCTTCAGGTCTCCTTGAAAACCTGCATTGTTTCCTGCAGTTGCAGTGGTCGGCAAACACATTTGTCAACGGAGCCAAATATCAACAGTACAACGATTGAAATTTCTTTTGAGAGCCAATTTTTTTAAACTTAAACTATATAGGTAGGTACATTGCTGTTAACTTAATTAGGGTGCTCCTAAGGCTTAGGAAGAGCCACACTCAAGGGGCCAAAGAGCCTCATGTGGCTCGTGAGCCGCAGTTTGCCGATCACAGAGTTGGGGGATACGGGACTAGTGCCTGACATATTAAGAAAGTTCACACAGAAGAGTAAAATGAAAGCATTGGGAATGGGCCTCACTTCCAAGGCTCTCAGGGCTAGTGAGACACACAATGCATGAGCACTGCTCATGGGCAGACGTGGGCCCCGTGTGTAGGGGAAGCAAGCCAGGCAGGACTGCCTGGGGTAGACCAGACCCCAGCAGTGAGGTTGGCAGAAGGAACAGAGGGCATAACCACTCCACGGGGCTTAAGGACAGGAGGTCCCAGCAGAGGAACCTTGGATGAACCCAGGAGCGTACCAGGAAAGGAAGAGTGAACTTGAGGATCTGTCAGACCAGGAGTCTGAACAGAACATCATCTAGTCTCGTCACCAAGCTGTGGGAAGACTGTAACAGGAAGGGACAAAGCTGAAATGCCCCTTTTCCTGCCTGTGACTGGCCCAAACAGACTCCCACCCCAAATTTCAGTTTTGATGAATAAGTAGCTTAGATTGGACAGTTTTTTAAATTTTTGAATTGCAGTTGTTTTATAATGTAAAATGATTACAGGATTGTCTTAAAATGAGCCCAAACATTTCCTTAAACTGGTATATGATACAAATACCTCAACAAAATATATTTTAAAGTGATGGTTTGAGGTGAAAATATTGTAGCTTGATTAGATTCAAACATCATACTTCTTTAACAATATGGCATTTGAGCCCTTAACACGGTGTCTGACCTATAGACAGTCAATAAATAACATTAGTCATTGAGTTAATTATGATAATGACAATAATGAAGGTAGTTTATTATAATGTAACTCTGAATAGAGAACAAAGACAGATTCGAGGCCACAAGACCATCTCTCCCAAAGATACTCAGTTCTGCATATGGCCATCACTGTGCATGATTCAAACTTGTGTCCTGGCAAGTGTACCAGTAATTATCTCACAGACCATCAAGTTTCTCAAAAATAGATGGAATCATTTATGTTACATGTATAAATGCTGAAAGTAGATACAGTACATGAGTACTAGGTCTTTTGAAAAATCCCTGAACTCCCAGGGAAAACCGGTGATGGGAAATGTAAGCAGTGTGTGGGGTGGGAGCGGGGAGTGAGGACATTGTACAGCCTGGCTAGGCAGGTTAATAAGTAACTTCCAAAAAATCCCGAGATGACCAGATGGGCTGTCCTGTGCCAGGGTAGCTATGGGGATAACAACATTGCCAACAGCTGTTAGGGCAGGTGAGCCTCATGAGTCTGCCCTGGTTATGAACCCCTGAGCTTCCAAAAGCACACTGGCTGAGCTCCTGCCTCCTTGAGAGAAATCAATGAGATCCCAGGTGTAAACTATTTATAACAGTGCATGGGATGGGACAAACCTTCAGAAATGGTTAAAATACTTATTACTATTTAATATTACCATCATTACCTGAAAGGTGAGATGTTAAAAACCTCTCTAAGCCTTACTTTCGTTTCATCATCTGTATTGTGGACCTAAGTACAGCCATCCCACCTCTCTGTACATCTTAGCTAGTGCTTCGTAAAGGTAGATGCTGAAGAGAGTGGTGTAGCCTTTCTAAAAGCAGACTTAGAAAACCACATGAATGTGGCATTAGCAAGAAAGCCCGACTGACCGAATGTTCCCCTGCAGCAGCGCTCCTTTCTAAAAGCAGACTTAGAAAACCACATGAGTGTGGCATTAGCAAGAATGTTCCCGCCCGACTGACCGAATGTTCCCCTGCAGCAGCGTTGGCAGTCCCCTCCAGTGTGTGAACACAGTGAGCCAACAGCAGCTCCGTGCCATCAAAACCCTGCTTTCCTGCAGGAGTAAAGATGGCAAAATCGGCTCCAGAGCATCTCCATAGCAGTGGGGCTGAGCCCACCCCGTTTCCAGTCTATTTCCATGCTAACCCATGGCTCAGGAGGAACTGTGCAGGTTCAGGGGGTAGAAGCTGGTTTTCCTCTGTCACAGTGAAAGGGGGTGGCAGTCTATTACTACCAAGCCAATGGAAATGTAACAACTGCCTGAAAATAACAGTGAAACTTACTTTTGGGCTCTGTAATCAACAACGATAACCTTACCCAGAGTCCCCCAGGCCCCTCTGGCCTTTCCAGACCTAGAGGAGCACTGATGAGTTTAGTCAACTGAACATTTAGTTCCATGCAATGCCTAGTTTTCCAGTATCTTGATGATGGTAGCAGCTACCTCCAACCCCTGCCCCAGGGCAAGGAAACCCAATCCCCTGACTTTTGCATAGCAGTTTAAAGATCACCCTTGGCTCCTTTGATGGCTCCATTATATCTCAAGTGTCCTGTTTATTTCTTCAAACAAATCCAGAGCAGCCACACATTCCCTTCCTGCCCACAGGGATAACATGGGTTCCAACCAAATTTACTCTCCCAAGAATTTGGCACTAGGATTCCTAAACTCAAGCGAGTTTCTCTTGGGTCTCTGAATTGGTCGGAGGTGGAAAGTCAGGTCTGGGGAGGCCAAGTTTGCCAGTGCTCATGAAAGCAGAGAAAGCTTTCACATTGTGCAGAGGGAGAAGAATGAGGGGGTGCTCATTGGGAAGCTGAGAGAAGGCAGCACCCAGCCCCCGTGGAGACCAACAGAGGCAAAGATGCTTTTATGATGCACAGCCTAGAAATCTGCTTTCTTGCCCTTGAGCCCTTGAGTGCTATACCCTGCCTCTCTCCCCCCTCCCCCACCCTTATTACTTAAATTAGCCTGAATGGGTTTATGCTTTTTGTACCCCAAAGACCTTTGTCTAATTCTCCCTTCATAAAAAAAAGGTTAGGTCTGAGAACCAAGCAAACTATGAGACTTACGTTCTGGAGTGAGAGAGGCTTTGCCAAGCTTGCTTTCCCAGGTGGCTCTGACATCCAGAGAAGCTCAACCTCTGGGAAGACCGCTCAGCTTCACCTTGGCAGTCCCTGAAGAGGGACGAGCACTGAAGACCTAGCTATGAAGAGGCTGAGATCTCTCGAGAAGTCACCTGACCCTTAAGAACCCAGCTCTGAGCACCTGCAGGCACTTGCTTCTTCACACCCTAAATACCACCAGCTTTATGAGATCAGCTCATCTAATCACTGCCTGCCCCATGGTAAACCGGTACCACATCTGAAAGGCATTTGAGCCATGGGTTCAGGTTTCCAGGAGCCTACACATCCCTGTGGGAGGACTGAGGAAAGCTATCTTTCCTGGTGCATGACCTCCCTTACTTATTTGTAAGCACACAAGCCAAGGCCTGAGGCTGTCAGAGCTCAGCCAATGTTGTGGATGAGCAGAAACCAGCATCAGGGCTTTAAACACCTCTATCACCTACAGCCAAACGACTAGGAATGGGAAGGTTTGGGGCCATCAAACCTGCACCAGAAATGAACAGCCGGGAGATGGCCTACAGTCTCCATCTTGCACCTATGGCTGGCCATGGGAATGGTCTTCTCCAGTGAGTCCATAGGAGGTCTCAGATTTCTTTTCAGAATGTTGCTCCAGGCTGTCACTAGTCGTTAACTGGGGTTAATGTGAGAAAGAAAACAAAAAAAGCTTGTTTTCCCCGGCCTATTGTAAAAATTGTTGAACTGGGAATTAAAGACTAGATATTAAACACTAACTAGCTGCCTGGGCACATTCCTCTTATTTGTGAAAGGAATGGGTCATACCAGATTGTCCTCACGATCAATGGTAAAAGGTGGAAAGAGAAATTTCAAATAACAGATTTGGAGGGAATTGAAAAAACGAAACATGGAAAACTATGGCTAATGTAGAAGAGATTCCAGAACAATCACAAAGGGTAAAGGATTTTTTTAAAGCGCTTTTAGGGAACAGGGAACTTGAACTCTGCTGCAGATGTGTAAGCTGATCCAGGGTTTGTGGGGAAGCAGAGGAAAGAACTTCCAAGACAAGACAAACGGGTCAAGACAACTGGGCATGGAAAGAAAATAACATCTCATAGCGGGTGGGAGTGAGAGTGAGTAAAATGAGCTGACAAAGGAATTACAGTAAAGAAAATAGATTGAGACTGAGTCCTGCAAAGCCTGGAAACTCAGTGGAGAAGGCAGGAAACAACAGTTTCATATCTCTAAGTGTCTTTCAATGCTTGTGTGGGAAAAGGAGGAACAAAAATGGCAAATCTTACTTTTATGGTCCATACATGATGATTGCCTCCAAAGCAATCTCTTTCCTCACCAGCCTCAGCCCATTCTCTACACGGAAGCCAAAGAAAAGATTCTAAAGTGCATCCTAAACTCCACTCTCCTACTCAAAACCCCTTAATTCCTCCTCTCCTCACTGTCTGGGACTACGTGGAGGGCCTTTCCAGACAGGCAAATCACCCTGCTACCTTCTGAGAAGCTAAGGGGGGCCTTCCAGCCCAGCCTCCTTCCCTAGAGATCACCTTTCCAGTTCACATTTTATACCTTGCAAATCTACCTCTTTGTTTACAGCGGCTTGGCCTGAGCGAGTGAGCCTGAGCGACCGCTGCAGGGCAAAAGCCCATGAAGCTGTGTTCCAGGCAGGTCCACTCACTCTGGGGAATTTGAGCCGAAGCAGAGAGTCGGCAGAACTGGGGACACACACAGGAACAAAGGCCATAGGTAGGAGCCATGAGTTGGAAGAAGGCCAGGTAGAAGAAGCCAGAAGCAGAGAAGAGAGAGAAATGATCCCAGTGGGAGTGGGCAGAGCAGTGGGAGGATGTATGGGGGATATGCCAAGGGAGCACCTAAGAGGGTTGTTCTTGAGATGCCAGTGTGACTATTAGAACAAAGTTCTTATTTGCTGTGTGACCTCATGGCTCAGCAGCTAAAAGGATGTGTCTTGCTTCCTAATGGATCCTTAAAATAATCTCCCATTAACTGAAGCAATTTTTCCCTTACAAACTAAAAATCAATAGATCAATCAATCAATTCACCAACAGGATAACAGGAGCTTGCCTCCACTTTCAGTGCCACCTCCTGCTTTAAGGCTAAGCGCAAAGCCAGACTGTTCTTTTAAAGTTTCTTATTTGAGCAAATGCGCGATTGGATGGCATGTGGATGAACAAAGCTTGGGCGTGTTTAGACACGGCCAGGACTTGGGCGCCCTCTGGATCACTCAAGTACCAAAGCAATGACTTACCAAATAGCAACAGTAAAGGGGAGACAATGGGGCACAGGGGTTATGTTCAGGACTGAGTGAGTAGGTAGCTGAGTAACGGAGACAAGTGTGAGATCAAGTCGGAAAGAACAAGAATACTACCGCCAAAGCTCAGAGATATTGCAGGTTTGGCTCCAGACCAGCGCAACAAAGGGAATCATAACTCCTTCACTGGTGGAGGTTCTTGCCTTCAATTTGGAAACAAAAACAAAAATAAAACAAAAACAAAACAAAAAACCCCCACACGGGCTACATCCTGGAAGGGAGGTACTCCCCTGCCTTTACCTTCTAATCTTTGCTTGGAAGTAGAATGCATTTGAAAGGAAAGCCCTGGCTGGGCCATCTCTGATTGGGGAAAGGTAGATTTGAGGAAGGATGAAAGGGAGGTTAATGAATAGATAATAGTCCTAGTTTGGGTGGGAAGAGGGAAGAGATAAGATAGGGGACAGAGGGAGAGCTGCTCAAAGCCCTCAGGGGCAAGAAATTTGGGGTCTGAGGGGAAGAACAGAGGGCAAAGCTCAGCCTGGCCTGACCTACACATGGCCTATAAATGAAATATTCACTTTTAAGTGGTTTTCCTAAGTGGACACCTGAAGGCGCTGTATTCCAGTCACCTGGAAATCTTTTCTTTTTTCTTTTTTTTGTCCCCCATCAAGTAAATTGTCCTCAATTTGCTGAAGGATAAACAAGTAATGCTATAAAGAAAGATACCCATGGAAGACAGAGGTCAAAGACTACCTTTCCTCCCTCTCTTTGTTCTTGAACCAGATTCATGAATGAACAAGCCTGGCCTTGATTCAAGCCCCTGGGTAATGGCTAGGATTCAATAAGATAACCTGATTTAAATCCCCTTAGCATTCCATAGGAAATCAATAAATATCAGCTCCTTCCCACATACAACCACATACAAACATGCACACTTGCCAACTACAGGAACAAGAGTAGGAACATGAGGAGGCGTTACACCGACCCTTTATCTCCCTGAAGGGGGCAGGACTCAGAAGCCCCACAACGGATGTACAGCTGTGCGAGAAATTCATTCCAGAGAGCAAATTTATGCTGCTCTTTTCGTTGCATGTTGCAGCTTGCACATAATAGCCAGAGGGAATAGAACACAAACAGCTGGGAAATAAAGATGAAAGCAAAACGGTGTCAGCAGGGAGAGACACACCTCCCCTGAGGACCCGGCAGTGTCAGGAAACATAATTTGAACAAGGTCACCTGCATAGAATCCTCTTTTTCAGAGAAATGCCCATTTCCGACCATCTCCTTCAAAGTCAAGGTAGGGATTGGCACACGTGTTCCCTAGCTTTCAAATTTCTACTGTCAGGTCCAATGCATATAACGAAACAGAGCCACAGGCGAAATCATGCGTTATCAGAAGGCTGACTGGGATCCGGGATGGTGGGAAAACAAAGAAATTCTGCTTCCTAGCACAAAAGGAGCCTGTTGAGGTTTCCCCCGTCCTGAATCCCAGATGGCAAGTTTTGTGGCCATATACCGCCCTCTAGTGTCTTTTTAAGGGATGGTAACGTGAGAAATAAAAACACTTCTCATGATCCCCAGGCATCCCATATCATCCCAGCACAGGACTGAGCAAACCGAACAAAGCAAGTGAAATTCTTAGGGGAAAAAAGGCAAAGCCGGGATTTTTACTAAAATTAAAAAGTGCGTTAAATTTGGCCTCAACACAGATACCGCATTTCCCCGGACTTTGGAAAGCACAGGGTCTAGATTAGTGAGTGCTCTTTAAAAATACAGACACCTGTTCTGCGCGCATCAATCTGTCGGAGGTGGGGCCCGTGAATCTGCATTGAGTAAATCCCTCCACGTGACTCCGATGGGGTTACGTTGGTTGACTGCACTTTGAGAAGAACTAAAGTGACTTTAAGGAGAGTGTAAAATAAACCTGATGAGTTTCTTTTAACCCTAAAGAATACAGCTCTTAGGCCAAAAAAAAAGGCATAAAATAAAAGCTGTCCAAGACAGATTGGAGTGGCTGAATCCTTCATGACTGGCACGGAAGACAGCAGTGCTGCTCAGTGCCGAGTGAAGAGTTCATACCAGTGGTTCTCAACCTGTGGGTCACGATCCCTGAAAATACATCCTGCATATCAGCTATTTACATTATGATTCATAACAGTAGCAAAATTACAGTTATGAAGTAGCAACGAAAATAATTTTATGGTTGGGGGTCACCACAACATGAGCAGCTGTATTAAAGGGTCGCGGCATTAGGAAGGTTGAGAACCACTGCTATAGACGGTCCTATGTGATAAGCCCCTCAATGGGAGTGGGCATGTAGGTAGGAAGGAGAAACGATGTGTCTCAGAGACAGTGCCCTACTTGTCTGATGAGACATTACCCACTGCCTGGCACTGCTTCTCTGTGCCCTCGAGGGGCAGGTCTGTGCAGGTCACATACTTCAACCGACCTTGAACTGCTCTTTTCCACCCGTTTTAGTCCCGGACATAGTGCCCAGTTTCTAGTGAGGCTCACTCATGCTTCCTGAGGTCCCTCCCTACACAAACAGGACAGCACTTGGCTTTGAGCTGGCGGCTGGCTTGGCCAGCACACTCAGTGTCAGGATCTCTCCCTTTCCTTCACAATGACTGCCTGAGCCTGCTGTGTACATCGGGGCACAAAAAAATCAGGGGCAGGAAATGCCCTCTATTCCCTTCAGTCAGAGACAAGAAAGAGGGTTGGCCCGGTAAGCAGCATTTCCTTTGAATTGCATTTCACCTTTTGAGCTAAGCTACTTGATCTGTGGGCACAAACAAGATGTCTTTGAAGTTAACAAGAGGCCACGCTGAGAGAGGGAGACAGCCGTTACCACTTATTTTAGGTGTTGGGTGATTATAAATAAGTTCTGCAATTACAGAAAGTGAAACACTTTTCTTTCTTCTTTTATCTGATTTAGAAGGAGGACTTTTCTCTAGAAAGACTTCTGTTGGGTTTTCTCTTTCCAGTTCCCTAACTGCCCCATGTATATTCTTTTTGAATCAAAGGGAAAGATCACATCAGTACAAGTGAACACCTCTTGTGTTCAAGTAAAAATGTGACCACGAGGGTCCCTGTAGGACTATGCAATGCATCCAGGACAGGGCAGAAGCAGCAACTGAGGGGCCTGGGTCAAAACTGGGGATGTCCCCTGATCAGTTTTGCTCAGTGGATAGAGCATCAGCCTGCAGACTCAAGGGTCCCAGGTTTGATTCCAGTCAAGGACGTGTGCCTTGGTTATGGGCACATCCCCAGTGGGGGTTGTGCAGGAGGCAGCTGATCGATGTTTCTCTCTCATCGATGTTTCTGACTCTCTATCCATCTCCCTTCCTCTCTGTAAAAAAACCAATAAAATATATTTTTTAAAAATTAAAAAAACCCAAAAGACTGGGAACGTGTCTTTGCTCAATTGTACCAGTATTTTTATCCCTGGGCAAGTCATTCCCAGTTCAATAAATGCTAATGATACCTCATCCAATGCTGGTTGTCCTTTTAAATGTGATGGGATCACCTGTCCAGCATGGCTTAGTGGTTGAGTACCGACCTATGAACCACCACACATGTCCAGGTTCCAGGCTTGATCCGCAGGGAGAGGTGTGCAGGAGGCAGCCTTTCAATGATTCTCATCATTGATGTTTCTATCTCTCTCTCCCTCTTCCTTCCTCTCCATGGAATCAATAAAAATATATTATAAAAAATGTGATGGGATTGATACTAGTAGATATGTTCTTAGTAATTCACAAAAGCCCACTGAGATAGAAACTTGTGTTATTTTTTTCCTGTTATTGACAGATTTTCCAAGATGTTTATATTGGTCACTTGGAGAAATCAAGTATCAATAAGGAAAGAAAATGTCTGCTAAGACTTTGTTAGAAGCTAGTAAAAGAAACATTCCCACTGGTGCATGTGTGGTGGGAGGATTCACTGTGGGAGGCACAAAGGCATAAGCCAGGCTCAGATCCCGGTTGGTCAGGGGGGCTGTACGTATTTCGGACATCTCACCAGGGAAAGAAAACAAATAAACTCTTGAAGAAACTCCTTAGGTATCTGTTTATCTTGACTCCACATTGATTGCAAACGGAAACTTGCAAATGCCTATTTTTCTTTATAATATGGAAACAAACACATTTCTCTCACCCTTTAAAATTTAATCATGCATGCATTCTTAGGTGTTGCATGTGTTGAGCTGCTATTAAAAATGCATGTATCTGCCACATTAAAGAGGGAACAGAAGCTTGTGTGTTGTATTATTAATTATATGCAGGAAATGAAATTCTGGTTACTATTTGCAGAAGGTACACACACACACACACACACACACACACACAGGCTCTGCCCGGTGAGTGGCGACCTTGGGGTTCATGTCCGCTGCTCTGACCCGCTGCACTTACTCTTGAGGTCCAAGTTCCTGGCTCCGGCGGTGATCTGCGTTGTGATTTTCGTGTCGATCTTTACAGTGTGGAGATTGCTGGTGTCCCTTGATATCATCACGTTGTGCCACTGATTGTCATTGAGAGGTTTATTTGAACTCCCTTTGATGAGGTTAGCACCATTTCCCAAGTCAAACACGTAATGTAAGTACCTGGGGGGAGAAAGGACAGTGGGAAAATGCCATCACTTTTTGAACTTTTTTTATGGAGTCAAACTCGATGCTACAAGAGGAGAATTTTTCTTTCAGGTGCCTCTGTCCTTGCTAGAAGTCATGTGAGTGACTTGTATAAAAACTCAGCTAATGAGAAGGAAACTCTATTCTGCATCAGTAAGGCAGATTCTTTATTGTCTTCACTATAAAGAATAATGAAAAAATATCTATTTTTTATATTAGGGTCTATACCAGGGTTGGGGAAGCTTTTATTTTGGCCAAGGACCATTTGGATATTTATAGCACCACTCGTGGGCCATACAAAACTATCAAGTTAAAAATTAGCCTGCTATATTTGGTCAAACATTGAATTGCCTCACTCCTAATGCCTTGGCAGGGCCAGAACAAATGATTTTGGAAAGAATATACCATTCCTTCTTTCACCCCTCCCTCAAGCCTTGGCTAACCACAACGAACTGGTAATTCTTCTCAGCTTCTTGCATTGCTTTCCCCTCCACCTGGAATGCCGGCTTCTCTATAGAAATGTGGACTCATCCTTCAAGTCTCAGCTCTACTCTCTACCCCCTGCCTCATACGTTTCATATTTTCCCTAAACACTAAGCCTTTGCACGTGATCATCTTAGAAAAATGTTCACAGTGCTTCTTTCCTATCTATGTGTTCACCTACAACCCCTAGGATTGAGTACTGGCATATGCGTGCCTTGGGGTTGGTGGACTCTGAGATATGCATGGGGTAGCAAGAGTGTATATATATATTTCCTGGCACATTATCTAGCCCATTGTAAATATGCAATAATAGTCACTGAATGAATGCCCATATTAATTAAATTACATAAAACTTTTATCACACTTTCAAGGAAATTTCACAAAAATCCTTCTAAATTCTTCAAGAAACTTGGGCATAGAATTCAGCTTGAGTTAAATGGGATTTTGTAAAATTGAGGAAGTCTGATTACTTGAATTATCTATTTGACATAGCAAAAATTAGCCTACAAATTTGTAGGAATTATTTTGTAGAATTATAGTGTGCTTAGTGATAGTAAGGCAATCCACATTGGAAGTGTAAGATTCATGGAATGCAGAGCATAAATTAGAACCTGATGTTACTTATATCTCATATAATATCTCACATATGGAAATGTAGGTGTAAAAGACTACGCAATACCCCTATTAATTTATAAGATACTTACATAATTTAAATGAATATATTATTTGTATACCCTTGCCCATGGCCTTGTAAGCCAATACATTTTGCTGAATGTATGTTTTTGGAAATGGAGGCCCATTTCCACCAAAGTTTCATTTCTCATTGGACTGTCATATACTCACCCTTTAACTAATTCAACCACAATAAAGTCATTTCCATCCCCACTGTTATATAGAATTAGTCCATCTAGGGATGTTGTCTTGAACTGGAAAAAAAGATGCATAGAAGTGTAGGCTTGCAACGTAGCTAAGGCAACATAGCTTGATTTGGTCTTGAAGGTAACAGGGTCTGCTATGATATTCCGGAAGCCAAACCTGGCATTGAGCTCACAGTAATCTATGTCACCATTTTTACACAAGTCAATG
The DNA here is from genome assembly GCF_000327345.1 of Myotis davidii. Taxonomy (NCBI): domain Eukaryota; kingdom Metazoa; phylum Chordata; class Mammalia; order Chiroptera; family Vespertilionidae; genus Myotis; species Myotis davidii. The sequence goes on along the minus strand of NW_006383011.1, from coordinate 12,858,810 downwards.
TATGCCATCCCATTAAATGTCAGGCTCTGAAGGTGTCCAATGAAGTTGGAGGGGACAGAAGACAGATACCGCCGTTCCGTGATGATGCCAGTCTCTATGTTATGAAACTCTAGTCTGGTATGATCGCCCGCCATTTGACCTACATGGGAGAACCATGCATTATTATTTTCCATATCTGGAAGGCACTTTCAATTTATAACAACATCATATTTTAAGATACAAGAATCCAAATACCTCTTTGATATTCAATTATATATAGTAAAATCACAGAAGTGATGTTAAAGGGCAAGGCTGAAACACATCACACAACTTTCTTAGATCAGGTTTCTCTCTGTTCAAATTTTAGCCTTAGTAAAAATTGTCCTCATTAGACAAAGTTACAGAGTTTTAAAAAGTAGAAGGGCCCATGGCTTAGTGTTTGAGCATCAACCTCTGAACCAGGAGGTTACAGTTCAGGGCACATGCCTGGGTTGCAGGCCAGAAGGGGGTGTGCAGGAGGCAGCATATCAATGATTCTCATCATTGATGTTTCTACCTCTCTCCCACTCCTTTCCTCTCTCTGAAATCAATAAAAAAAAATTTTTTTAAGTAGAAGAAAAGAAGGAAGTGATTAATGGAGAAAGGGAGAAAGTTTAAGAGGAAGGGAGAGAGAGAAAAGAAAAGGAAGTAAGGGAGAAAGCTAGGGAGGAAAGGGAACGAGGAAGAGGGGGAGAGAGGAAAGAAAGAAAGAAGGAAAGAAGGAAGGAGTGAAGGAAGAAGGAAAGAAGGAAGGAAAGAAAGAAGACAGGGGAGGGGTTAGAGACAATGATTGTGCTAAATCAAACAGAGGAAGAGTGGGAGAAAGGAAAGAAAGAAGGGAAGAAGGAAGGAGTGAAGGAAGGAAAGAAAGAAGACAGGGGAAGGGGTTAGAGACAATGATTGTGCTAAATCAACCCAGTAGAAAGTGATGTATTCCAGCTTCATAGTGATGTTTTTCTGAATAAGAAATGTTCTTAAAAAGAAAATAATGTGACTGTATATTTTCCTATCACCAATTAAAATAATGAAAAGCTACTGACTATGTTTCCAATAATGAACCATGAAAATGTGTTTGAAGTACGTCATTTTCACCCTCCTTTTTCTGTGCTGAATAATTTCCATAATTTATGCCACTTTCCTTGCACTTACATTATGGAAAACTAAATTGAGCACAAATTCAAGGTATGTCCAATTTTGAGAATACCAGTAAAAGTAGTCCACATTACCAAAGTTATAATCTCTAAACACTTAAGTATGAAGCTCGGTTGCATATTTATATGGTGATTCATTCTTCAATTCATCCCCCATCCCTCTTCGTCCTGCCAAATTTCTCTATAAACCCCTTTGAGAGCCAACCTAGTTATAACTTTACCTCCAGAGTGATAATCGCACCTACCTTTAGGGTTGAAGATAAATTACATAAAAAAGATGTAAGCTTGGTTTTTTTAAGATACAATATAAAGTACCTTATCTTTGCTAGTGACTCACTCCCAGCATCTTGTTGTTGTTTAATTAAACTGACATTTGCATTCTTCTGAAAATCAAAAAGGCCATTAAAATTGCAATCAAGTTCTTCCGGTTACTAACTTCACTATTCAATTTGGCATAATTGGAAAATCTATTAAGCTTACACTATCCCATCATCCATGATATTAATAAAATAATTAATTAGAGCCAATCCCAGTATCAAACCCTGAAAAAATTCACTAGACCTTCCCCCAGGTGTAATAAAGATTGAATAACCACCTATGTGGCTCTCCTTCAACCAGCTGGACAGATTTCCATGTCTTTAGTCAGGACAGTAAAATATTAAGTGGCATTTTAAGGAAATGCCTCTAAGTAAAATATAAAAAGGCCTACTCTTTGTTGTGCAAGACAAATTGCCTACATACTTAATTGATGCTTATAAACTTATTTGTGTAAAAATCTTGCCCCTAATCTGAACTTGACTCTACTTAATTTTTACACCTGATTACTAGTCCTTGATCCTGGTAACAACTGTCCTGTCACGCTGGGCGTGTTTTCTTATCAGTCATTGGTTTGTTCAAATCCCCTCTCTGCAATCTCTTTTTTAAAGCTGAAAATACCACTGTATATAGTTGTCAGTCCTCCTCCTTCCTCCCCACTATGTCTCCTGCTTGTTTATCTGATGCAAAAACACGATTAAATTCTTAGCAATTCTGGTTTCTTGTATGATATCATTTCTCTCTCCTTCTTCAGTTCTTCTTGTTCAATGACCTCCACACTGCTCTATGGAAAACTCTCTCTTTGGTGGCAAATCAAATGAGCCTTTAATAATTGTCAAATATAAAGCTCTAGAGATACCAGTAACATTGAATTAACAAGCCATACAGAATGAAAAACAAACAGCTTTAAAATCACGTGGGCTTGTATTGATTTTTATTTTTTTCATGATATTAAAATCTTAGTTTTAAATCAGTGAATCCACCCCAATCCTAAAATTGTCATATTTCTTCTTAAAAATTCCATTAACAAGCCAAATGATAGGAAAGAAATATCCAGAAAAAATATTCCTAATGCTTGAAATTAAATATTATCCACAAATTGTCAAGTTCTTGGCAGCTCTGAAATAGTGAAACACATTTTGTTTAGGATGACTGAGAAGTTCAGTGATAAAAATAGCACCTAATGTCTGTTTTCTTTTCAAAGAAATAGGATATGTATGCAGAGCATAAATAAAAAAAAAACAGTGGTGGAGCCACCATGGCCCAATTACAAGGAAAATCATTATGGCCCTTGTTCAAGAGCCTATTCTTTGTTTAATAAGCAGATATAAATTGCATTGACAGTAATGGTGGCTACGTCTGCTCCAGGGAGAGAATTAGCTCCTCAAAGCCATTATCCACTGACTAAGAAAACATTAAGGCTGCCTTTTAAAAACTCTATTTTTCCTCAGAATTTATTTCAATGTTTAATCATCTATACATAATGTAGCCACCTCTACTCTTATACACATATATTAAGAAAAAAAATTAAGGACATTAAAGGAGAAAATTTTTTAAGGCTCCAACCGTTAAAAATCCAGTCTTTTCCAGAGAGTTAGTGGGAAGAGTAATTTAAAATGAGCAGAATGCCTCTGATCAAAGTGTCTGGGTATAGCAGATGGATGACAATTTCCTATAGAAAAAAAACACCCAACCGGATGGTGTGTTTACATAAAAATCTCAATATCTAAAGAAAATCTTTTGTACCTAAACTGATAGCCAGATCAGCTTCTTGAGATTCAGCCTTGCTCAGAGCTGGCCTAATTTCTGCTGCAGAGCAAAACAACCCGCCAGCCTTACACTGAACTTGTTGGTTCACTTAGAGTGACTGCGTGTGTGGTATGTGCATGTGTCAGGTGATGAAAAAGAGAGCGGTAGGAGGAGCAGACATGGGTCCCATTTTCACAAGACTCACAGTCTTTCGGGAGAAAGCAGGCAAAACGACGTAAGGAAATAATTAAATATATAATGACAGCACTCAGAGAAATGTTAGGAATTTGTTGCACAGGCTGCTGTGTTGTAAATATGAAATGGCGGGAAATACCTGAGTTAATATTTAACTTAAATTTGAAGGTATTAAAACGAGAAAGCCATGCTACAAGAAATAAGTCAGTCAGTAAAAAAGCTAAGAACCACATGAGTGGGATATAAAACAGAAAGCAACAACTCAACAAACAAGCAAAAACTCAGATACAGACAACAGTATGGTAGTTACCGGAGGAATGGGGGGGAGGGTAGCAAGAGGTAAAAGGGGTCAAACATATGGTGACGGAAGATGATTTGATTTGGGGTGGTGGGCACACAGTGCAATATATAGATTATGTATCATAGAAATGTGTACTTGGCACCTATATCATCTTATTAATCACTTTCACCCCAATACATATAATAAATTTTTTTTAAACAGAAAGAAAACCAAAGACAAGCCACACACACACAAAATTGAACTATGTGTATCAGCTCCGAGTTGTGCACCTGGTTTCCAAAGTCACCTGCAAGAAATGGGAAAGCCTAAAGCTTCAGTAAAAGAGAGGGTGATGGGGACAGTGGGGTTTACCTGTCATGGCCTGTTGGTCATCCACCGTTAACTTTAAACTTTTTCCCCGACGAACCACACGCACTGTGTGCCATTCGTTATCGTTGAGGTTATAGCCGGCAAAAAGGGTCTCAGGACCTTTGCCTGTAGAATATGCCAAACAGTCATTATGGACACTCCGCATCGGTCAAACAAATGAACCTCACAGAGAGCGCGAGAAAGAGACAAAGAAAGGGGAAAGCGAGGGAGAGGGAGGAGAGAGAAGAGAAAAAGAAATGCGAGAGATAGGAGAGAAAGGAGAGGGAGCAAGAGAGAAGAGACTGGCTGGATCAATTTTCAAGCCCATTAGAGTCATAGCAAGCAAGGAAAATGACAAGTTAGCAGACATTCTGGTGTGACACTTGAAGAAGAATCTTCAGCACACTATGCATTGATCTAAGACAAGCGAAGGAACCTGTTGTCATAAATGGGCACAGTCAATACAGCATTGGGAAGCCTCCCACATGTACACACACCTTTACTTTTCTAAGAAGTTCTCTGATTTTTCCAGTTATCACTTTCTTGCTAATGTAGTCGCTAGCAGTCATGTAACCTCTGACCTCGGGGAGAGACCTGGCCAGAGGTCATTAGCTAAGCATTTTCAGGGAGTGGCCACTGGCTGGATTAGAGGAGATTGCTCTGGGTACTATACTGAGTGAGGGCTCTCTTTACTCTGACTGCATGTACTTCCTATGTTCACCAAGTTCTTAAATGTATTGTGTCTAAAAACTAAAACTAGTAGAGGCACAGAAGAGGAGTGTAGGTAAAAGTATTGCCTCTTAGAAAAATGAAGAAAACAGAAGTCACAACCCCCCAAAAATGGCCACATATTGAGTGGGAAGGAATAAAAGGTGATATTAAACAGCAGTAGAGGACAGGGATTCCCAGGTAAAAACTAAAAGAAAGAGGACAAGAAGTGTAACCAAGGAAGTAACTGCCAGTGACTCTATAGAAGTTTAAAATCCATAGATAAATGGAATTTAAATAGGCTGAGAACAAACAGATTACCTCAGAAAGTTGTTTTGTGGAAATTATTGAAATGACAAAGTTAGACAAATCTCCCTCTTCCACACACACAAATCAAGGGAAAATAGCTTTTAGGTTAACTAGAAAGATTTCATAGGAAAATAAGCATTTCTACCAATCTGACATTATGATTCACTGAGAAAAATAATGAAAAGTTTTTAAAGATCCACACTATTTGGTGATGGATTTCAGTGTTTTAAAAGTCATGAAATTTTCTAGTACATTTCAATAATGCGATGCATGACATCATTGAGTTTAATGACTTTCATCCAATTCACGATCAGGGCTTGCTTCACTACTTCTTCAACTAAATTCTATCCACAAAACCAATTAACGTCCGAGGAGCACAGGAGGACATACTAAAATGCCAATGAAAAGGAGAACAAAGGTGGAAAAAAATAAATATGGGAACCACCAAGAAGAAACCTCAGTAGTCAGTCCGACAAGAGATCATTCATTGTTTGCTTTTAGTACTGCAGCCTATCCACGCAGCTCCCTGATCTCTCTCTTAGGATGCCACTGATGATACAAGTTCTGTATTCCTTGGTTGGGTTTCACTAGATATTAAATGAGCCAGTTATCTAAGCTAAATTTTGCATGACAAACTGCCTCATGTCTACACAGGGCCATCATGAAGATTAGAAACAATCTCTTGTTGTTTCTTTAGAAAAGTTAAATTCATCCGGATACATGAATAAAAGCTTGTCTAGATAGAAGAGTGTTAGGGAGATTTATCACGAAATAGCTAAAGGAAGCCTGTTAGCTCAGCAACTGCAAAAATGCTTTGAGACCAAATGTTGAAAGCAAGTTCCAGCATTAAAGGGACTCTTTTTTAGTTTTAATGGTGAAAAAAGGAATGTTCAATAACTCTGCAGAATCTTAGCATCCTACTGGCAGCGAGGGTCATTCTTAGTTTTGATCTTTGAAAAGAGAATACATCATTTTAAAGCTATTTTTACAGGGGAGATCTTTTTTTTTTCCCCCTTTAGAACTATGTGCTTTTGAAGCAGCTTCACTCCCCTTCTCTTAATTTTAAAGGTGTTCTGTCAAGAAAAAGAAACATAAGGGTGATATCATCATTATACCCCATTCTGGGCTTGATCTTGCAGTAAAGTCATAATGCTTAATCTATGAAACGACGATTTCCATAACAACAGGCACAAAATGCAATTAAAAATAACCCTTTGGTTCGTAAAAATCTCTGTGGGCCAACTTCAAGCTCCTTTCTTGCATTATTAAAAATGTGAAGAGATTGATTTTGGAAGACAAGGCTTTTAAAAATGCACTTAATATTCTCAGTTCAAAACAACACTATCTATGCAACATGAAGTGTAATAAAGAGTGCGCTGGACCGGGAGGGGAGCTAAGAATTGTGGTCGCTCGTCCTTGATTTGCTACTAAGAAAGAAGCCAGGGGCTGGGAAATGCTTGTTATGTTCCAGGCACTTTATCTGTTAATTGACTTCATCTTTACAGTATTATCATTTTACACTTGTGGAACTGAAGGCCCAGAAAACCAAAACTACTTGTCCCGAGGTCATAGAGTTAAAATGTGATAGAGAAGTGTCCCATCCCAGATTAGCCTACCCAATGCAGGCAATACTTTCCCTTGCATTATCCTGGCTCCCAGCTACATGACCTTCGGCTAGCAATTTAAAATTTTAGCATCCCCACGTCTGAGTGAAGGGGGTAGAAAATCTGCTCCTTGTCATGACTTGCAGATTGATCAGAATGATGGGAAATGTTACATACCCTCTGTATAAGTCATGGTGGAAGAACAACCCGATCAAACACTGTACCTCTTCCTAGGAATACTGATATAGAGGAAGGACCATTAATTTGGGGCATGATCCACTCATAATCAGGATTCTGCTAAAAGATTCAGCTTCTGGTGGTCTCAATCTTTAGCTAATCTTTACAGTACCTTTGAGATCTCACATTCTCAGACATTTACAAACACATGGAATTGGTACTTTTAAAAAAGGTGCTTCACTACTGACATTTTGAGCTTGAGAATCATTTGTCCTCTTGGGTACATTTGAATGGCAAAATTATAGTCACTCAAACCATTAGTAATCTGAATTCCTTTTCAGATTTCTTCTTTCTTTGGGGATATCAAAACATGTCTCATTGGTAGTAATATTTTTCTCCCAGCATTAATGTGAGTGTTATGGACCAACTGTTCATATGTTGAAGTGCTAACCCCTAATGTGATGGCATGAGGGAGTGGGCCCTTTTTGAGGTAAATAGAATTAAATGAGGTCATGAGGCTGGAGCCCCCATGATGGAATTAGTGCCTCTATAAGAAGAGAAAGAGCCCTAACCGGTTTGGCTCAGCAAATAGAGCGTCGGCCTTCGGACTCAAGGGTCCCGGGTTCGATTCCGGTCAAGGGCATGTACCTTGATTGCGGGCACATCCCCAGTGGGGAGTGTGCAGGAGGCAGTTGATGAATGTTTCTCTCATTGATGTTTCTAACTCTCTATCCCTCTCCCTTCCTCTCTGTAAAAAATCAATAAAATATATTTTTTTAAAAAAAGAGAGAGAAAGAGACATTGGAGTTCTTTCTCTCCACCATGTGAGGATACAAAAAGAAGCCAGCTATCTGCAAGCTAGGATGAGAGCCCTCACCAAAAACCAAACCTGCCAGAAATCTGATCTTGGACTTGTCAGTTTCCAAAACTATGGCCAATAAACATCTGTGGACTACGCGACCCAGTCCATGGTATTTTGTTATAGCAGCCCAAACAGAGTAAATAGTGAGCGATATTTTAAATATTTTTTTTAAAGTTCATAGCATTGTTTCTGTTTTAAAGACAATCACTCTTTGTGTTTTGTAGGGAGTTTTAACTTGTATGTAATTTTACACTTGATTTTTACTATAATCTATTATTAAAGCCACAGAAATATTATTTTTCAATTTTTAGTTAAAAATCAGATTTAGAAAGGTTGAGAATATTACAAATCTCAGTTAACACTTACCTATTTATGAATTCCAGGTGGTGCTAAGACTTTGCTAAGAGGGTTGGAGATAACCCCAATTTAATGAGCAGCAGGAAATGGGAGATTCACAGTTAGCTAAGCAAGTTCTTTGAAATCTACTGCTCTTACAGAGTATTGATTTAACCATTAAGAGATACACTTAAAAGATGGTAGCTGTTTTTGGCCAGGTTAATAACCACATTTGCTAATTACTTTTCATCTCCATTTTCACTATGGGAGGAGATGGTGGTGGAAATTGGATTTTGCCACTGACATCAACTAATTGTGTCACCTTAAGTAAATCATTTACCTTCTTTCTTTCTTATATTTTTATCTGGAAAAAAAAAGGACACTTGATAAAGACATATACTCTCCAGGAGCAAACTTTAAATGCTGTCATTCTTGGAAGGACCAGAACTGACCTGTACTACTTGCCCACCTTGTGGCTACATGAAAGACTGCAATTCTAATGTGGGGTTCTCTAAGTTTATAAAATGTTCAATATTATTATTTTTACTATTCTTAATTTCATTTTTGTTTTGACCCGGGTAGGCAGAGAGAACTTTAAGGATAGTTATTCTAGACCTATTACTCAACTCAAATGAAACCAGTGGGGCAAGACTGAAATATCCTAAAAAATGTGTTTATTAATTTTGTAGTCAAATTTTAAGGGGAAGAACTCTGTTTTTGTCCTCTTGGAATCCCTCATAGATCATAGATAGCATCAAATGATCAGTACAAGGATCAGACAGGAGCGGTGAATGCGCCGTCCTGTGGGCCAGGACATGGCCCTGCTTTACAGGCAAGTTCACTTAGAAAACAAAAATAATCAGACGGTTGTGTGGTGAAATAAGGAAGTCACTTTTAAGGAACCCTTTCTCTTGGCTGCGGTAAATTATTCTCTCCCCTGTTCAAATAAGCAGGTCAGGCTAGGCAGTCCTGGAGACTCTGACCCAGTATCTCTCTGAGTTTCCCTTACTCAGAACAATTACTGCTGTGCAATGTGAAAATCCAGGAGCTAGAGGAGGGCAGTGGTTTTATAATTCTTTTTAAAGCAGAGGAATCCCCACCCCCCTGCTCCCTGTAATCATGCGTAAGGACTAGAAAACCATCTAAAGGGGGAGCTGCCCCACAGGTAAAGAAGCAGGCATCAACCGGAAACCCAGGCTCCACTGACTCCTCAGGGGGACTCATTTCTCTCTTTGGATAAGGGATGTTTTTCTTCATCAGAAAACTGCAGCAAAGGCTTTTAAAAATATTGTTTGCAAGCAACCCTTTGCTTTAAAGTTGGATTTGTTTAAAAAATACACATTTTTTTGTAGTTTATGAATTAAGAACTCTTTTACCAGAACATCACTTATTATGCATAACAAGGTCTAGAGGTATTCAATGCTGTCATTATTGGTCAGCCTGCACTATCAGCCCTCTAGCCTGCATTCTCGACACACCCTTAATTACATGGTCCAAATTCATAGACGCTTTCTGAAGATTTTGTAGGTCATTTCCTCTGAGGTCATGTGAGTTATGGAACAGACTACCTTGCTTTATTTCTATCTACCAGGAAACCGAGATTTAGAACGAGCATATAAATTTAGCAACTTCAATCTTTTCTTTCCTTTAAAAAAAATTTTTTTGGCATACAGGCTTTCCTCCCCAATTATTTAAAATTGCTTTTGTTAATCACTTTAAATTATATTTAAAAGTATTGAGTACAAATTAACAGTGAATGTATTTAATGAAGAAAACAGTATCTTCCAAGGAATGTACAAATAATCAAACTCATTTTACTGAAAACTCCATGGGAGGTTAGGTGACATCTATATCTCCAAAGAGATTACACAAGCCTTTATTTACCAATTTCAGGTTTGTCTGCAAGTGTACTTTAAATTCATTTTTAAATTTTGGAACCAATTTTATTTATATTTGGTTTCTTTTGGAAGAAAGCCTGTGTGTAAATGTCCTGTGACCTACTTGTACTGGCTTTTGACTGTGGGGGAAAAAAAATAGTAAAGAGGAATAGAAAAGAAATAAATAAAGCTAAGAAATCTATGAAGCAATGTGATCAAAGGTGTCTACCAGACTAAAATGACAGCTGTTTCTGGAGCAGAAAGGTGAATGTGGCTTAAGAATAATCAAATCTATAAGATTAACTTTTGATTTTGAGTCACAAAGCTCAAACTCATTGCATACCCTTTAGGAAGCATCTCCCTCTACCGTTATTATATTTTAAAGATGCTAAATATGCAAATGGACCATCTGTATCAAGTACCTTATCTCTTAGTACTGTTCAAAAGGATTGGTTCTGAACTTCTTCACTGCCTTAAACATCAAATGTAAGCAATTTCTACTTTATAACTCCATAGAGTTATGTGAGCGGTTAATCTCTTTCTCTGAATTAAACCATTGCTTGAGCGTGAGGATTCTGATGGGAGCTTCTGCAAAGTCGTAGCCACCCTACCGCATGGATGGGAGGCAGGTCGGGCCCATTTAGTTTGCCTTCTGGAAATGATCCATCTACTAGCTCCATTTTGTTAAGAACAGGTTGTGTCTTTTCAACCACAGTTAGCTGGGCTAAAGATGAGCATCACGTGGACATGAATCCTAAAGTTTCCTTAGTCATGCTATACAGTGTTTAAAAGACTTAGCATTGTCTTATACATATAAATTAATTCTATATTTATACATGGCTGTTCAACTTTTTTAGGTCCTTAAACTGCCAATAGCATCCAGTAGTTGAGTTAAACGTTCCCGCAGTCATAGACTATATGTAAACAAAGGGTGTGTGTTTGTTTCAATAAAACTACTTATTGAAACCTGTGGGCTGGTTTTCAGGCCCCTGTAAGATACACATAAATAAATCGACACTTTAAGTTTCCCTTTCTCATAAAGTTTTACACTGAGTATAAAGAAATAAGTAGTGGAAAAGTATTCAAGAACGGGAGAGTCAGGAGACCTGGGTTTTAGATTCAGTGTTGCCATTAAATCTAGCATATCTGCAATGGTGCTAACTTAGTCTAATTTTTTTTTTCTGGGCTTAGCCTATTTTCTTATCAGTGAAAAACTATAATGACAACAGCAACAGAAACTAAAAGCAATGTAAGACAGTTTTAAATGGCATAAGGCAATTGCAAATTCTGAATCACAGCCTTTATTAAAATAGATATTTGTGCGTGTGCGTGCGTGTCCGTGCGTGTGTGTGCGTGTGTGCATGTGTGTGCATGTGTGTGTGTGTGTGTGTGTGTGTGTGTAAAATCAGGTTTATCTGTATCAACTTTTCCAGGTCCTACCAAGTATTACTTGACAATTGATTTTGAGGACAATAGCTTCCCCTGAGAAGCTGTAAATAAACCTGTCCTTGTGACAATAATGGGAAGAGAGAAAAGCCAGGGAAACAGAAGCAAAAGCCACTCGGCTTGATGCCTGAGTCAGGGCTCCTGGCAGCAGCACTTTCTACCTCTTACTGACAAGAGGATGAGCGTCCCAGGCTGTAATTGACACCGGCAGGCCTCCCCTAGGTTCTGGTTTCAAAACAACAAGAGGATGAGCGTCCCAGGCTGTAATTGACACTGGCAGGCCGCCCTTAGGTCCTGGTTTCAAAACAATTTTTTTTTTTAAAAAAACCCACGGAGATTCCTCTGCCATTTTCCCAACTCACACCAACCCTATTCTATTATCCACAAAATAAACATCTGTATCTGTAGCTGCCTCACCTCCTGCTCCATAGCTGGGTAAATATCATGCAAATGAATGATGTTTCAGTCTTCTACTAAAAAACATTTAGCCTCTATAGCTTTGACATTGATTGTACCCATTTATGACAGACCAGGATAAATATATCTGATGTAAAAATTTTTAAATGTGAAACACATTTTAAGAAATATAAATTACCTTTTAAGAATATAATTACATTACAACACAGTAAAAATGAACACCAATTATATAAATACATTGCTACAAGAATGTTTTAAAACAGCTCTCTCTATATCTACTCTAGCTCAACTGGCAAGTTTAGGAAGAAGCAGAATAAAATAAACCTAATATAATGAAAGGAAAAATTTGGACTGTGACTTTATTTTAAGGAGAAAAAAAAGTTCATTTCCAAGAAATGCTTATCACATAAAAGGATAGCTTGCAGGTATAAAATGAAGTACTAAACAGTCGATGTGCTTCTAAGTAAGCATCATAAGCTGAAAACGTATTCAATGTTAGTGTAACTTGAAAATAAAAAAATTACTTTGATTTATGCTGCTACTTATTTAAGCATGTCTTATGCAATACACAATGCCAAGGTATCTGAATGAAGAAAAAAAGAAAGTAAAAGCATACAGGTACTGAGGATTAGGAAACTTACAAATATTCTACCTGATATTCCATAAACATAGCTATGATTATAGTCACAAATGCAATGCTTATTTAATAAAATATATCATTTATTATCTGAACATACTACTATAATTGTTACAGAATTTCTTTTATGAAAAGTCAAGAAGATTGCATATTTTTGCATAATTCAAGAAACAATGGTTTTACCTGTGTTTTATTTTCCATATCTTTGTCAATGGAAGTGCATCTGAATATCATTAAACGTAGGACTAAATTTGCAAAATTCAGCTGTCCCTCAGTATTTTGCAGGTATTCTTATGAAACCTTCTCCAAAACAATCATATTAGAAAAATAAATAAATCTAAGTTTCTGGTTTTGTTAAGTCTATTTGTTTCCTTCCTTCCTCCTCCCACCCACACACAATCTAAGAAATCATTATAATGCTTAAATATCTATTTCTCAATTTTTGTTGTAAACATTATAAACCTATTTTTTTAAGAAAATGCATTCTAAGAGATAGGATAAGGAAGATTTTATCTTTAGAATCATTGAGCTGTAGTGTCTCATTTGTTTTGATCTTTTTTCTTTCTTTCATCATGAAGGCTATGAACAAATAATGCATGATAATTTATTCATTCATCATGTAAAAATTAGAATGATAAAAAAATTTTTCCAAGCAATGAAATCCTTCTTTATTTTGAATTTTAATACTGTAATAAGAGCTACTGAAAACTAAATTGGTTTCTTTTATCATTAGTTTATTTATCAGGCTGTTAGCTATGAACTTGAATGCTATTCTTTCTGATCATTTATTTTAGTAGTTGGAAAAATATTGGGATCACTTCTTTGTTTGAAGTTGTCTTTGAATCAAAGTCTCCTGAAAGGGATGGCTTGCTTTACTATCCAGGAATTATTCTACAAAGGTGATTTCCCCACTATATCAATGGCTATTAGCAATTAAATCTTATGCCAAATTAACTTGGTTAATCTGAAGAGCTATTGCTTGGAGGTTTCTTGGAGGTGGTCTACCAACTACTGTACTTAATAAATTATTTCTGTATGCCTGTTCCTAATGGATCTCCCTATGATAAAATTATGTTAGTGAAACTTCCACTTAGTAGCTTATAGTCAGTGATAATAACTTTCACCAACACACCTAGAAGTATCTTCTCTCTTACGAGTATTCCATCTTGCTTACAGATGCTTCCAAACAGTGTCCATTTGAGTGTTCTGAGATCACTGATGAATCATGCTAGAACTTACTTTTGTACATATAGATTTATTCAATTGGCTCAATGATGAAAACCTACTTGATATCATTTTGGCATAAAATCTGAGGTAAACAATAGATTAGATTTTAAAAATACTACATGTTATAGTCACATGCTTGACATATGCTTACAATATGTTGCTAAAATAAAAGTACATAGTGCAAAATATTTGCACACCATGACCCTGTATTTTTAAAGAAATACATATCACACAAGGTATAATATGCAATATGTAAAGGATGATGTGTTATATCAGCATTTAAGATATTAATAATGTTTTCCAAGGACTGAAATGGTAGCTACTTTTGTATATTTTGCTTCCTCTAAATAACAAATATTATTCTAATTAGGAACCAAATGTTGCTTTAAAAAAGTTTACTTCTCACTATTTTGTAGGTCAAAATTAGTGTGAAAGTTAGCCCCCAATTTAAATGTACATTTAAAATATACATACCATAATACAAACAGATATTGCAGTGGAGGCCTAGATTGCCCTAAATAATGGTGGGTTTGGTTTCAACTAGATCTTAACAGAGTATTTGTCTTTATTCACTTTTGATTGCTTATTTTAAATTGTTGCGTAGAGGAAAAAGTTATTGAAGAAAATTTAAAACATATATGATTAACAAAAGAAATTTAGTTACCCAGAATCTCATCATCAGGCTCTATAAACGTTTTAAAGAAACACTGTAGAAAAACAATTTTGCTACTGCAACTCCTTGTCAATTTCATAATTGATAACAAAAATAGAAAATATTGATTATTTTTAACTGCCTATTTGCTAAAGTAATTTTACTTAATGGAGGAGTTTAAATAATCGATCAGTTACCAAAATATCATTTTTGACAAGGTAAAGCACCTCAGCTGACTCACTGAACTAAATCTTCAGATAAAACAATTAAATTTATAAATGATCGATTAAAACGCGTCAGGAATCTCATAATCTACAATGTCACGTTCAGAATTCCTATATGTGATTATTATTGCTATTTTTATTATTTTTCACATTATTGAATCATTATCATGTCCTAACTCCATTTTTGTCTGCCTATTTCAATACTACTAGGTGAATATATGTATATTCTAAGGGAATATTTGCACAACTTTTTAAATACTTTCTTTTTTCATTTTGTTTTACTGGGCACTTTCATAATGCATGCAAAATCTATGCCAGCAATTTTGTGGTGCCATTATAATGTGTTAGTTCTATAATAATTTGGGTTTAGTTGTCACATGCATAAACCTCTCCTTTGCACCTAGGAAAATGTAAACATTTCAGAATTCTTATGATTGCCTATTAGTACACATTTATGTACACTGGAAATTTACTGATTTCCAAAATTGGCTAACTCTTCTATGTATCTAACAATTTAATGAGTAAATTTCAAGGACTATGTACATTCTTCATATGCAAATTTTAAAATAGAATTGGTAATCTTTACCTTAAAGCCTACATTTCCAATGCAATTTTAATTCTAATAATCATCTATTTTAAAAAGAATAATCGACTTTGAAATTTATTTTAATAGTACTATGCATAAATATTTCAAGTCTATATTCAGACTGATAACCTGGGAAGGGTGAAGCATTCTCACAATTATATGAATGATTCATTCAAAGAACAAATAACAACAAATAGTCCAAGTACAATAAAAATAACAGTGATTTAAATACTCTTAGAATTTCTTACTTTACCTTTGGGGAAAACCGTTTTCATGATGCACTTCTTACCCATTTCGCTCTGTGCTCCCATTGGTAACAAGGGAAAGAACTGGATAAGAGCTCTGAGCACACTGAACATTTCAGTTTCCAAATTCTTTGACATTCCCTTGCATTTCCTCCCTGATTTAAAGAGACTTGCTCACGTGGCTTATACACCATATGTTAGTCATTATTATGTTAACCAACTGTAATCCACATGAGTATTTTACAGCGATAGTAAAAACAGTTTTCATCAGACAACCTAGAGAAAAGATGTTTGTGTGAAAAGTTTGCTGCTCCTACATCCCCTTGAGGGAAGTATGTTGTGTGTCCCACCCCCACGCCACTCTAATTATAGCTGCTTGGGTCACTGGTGTCATCAGCCCCCAAAGCTAAAATCTGATCGATGGCTTATGAGGCGACATGATTTGAAATCTCTGTTCAATAGAACAAGAAAAAGTAATGAATCCACTAGATCCTCTGTCTAGGGCAGTCTGAATACAGAACATAATACAGTGTCAATAGTTAGTACAGGAGCAGCAAAAGGCCGAGATGTAAGCACAGGATAAAGCAGTGAACAGAAATCATGAAGCAGGAGACACCAGGAGTAAGCAGAAGACATGAAAAAGGAGAAGCTATAACCAGTGTTACCTCCCTACCAATCTATTATAATAAAAGCATAATATGCTAATTAGACCAGATGTCCTTCCAGATGACCCTCCGGACGAAGCCAGGGCTGCAAGGGAAGCCCGAGTCCCAGGTGCCAGAGGGAAACTGGTGCCAGCAGCCGGGAGAAGGAAGGCCTAATCTTGCACAAATTTTGTGCATCGGGCCTCTAGTAAATAAATAAACACAAACAAAGGAAGAAACTCAAGACTATGACGGAAATAGTGGATGTTTAGAGACCAGCTTTTTCTAGTAAAACAA
This sequence comes from Myotis davidii, assembly GCF_000327345.1. Lineage (NCBI taxonomy): Eukaryota > Metazoa > Chordata > Mammalia > Chiroptera > Vespertilionidae > Myotis > Myotis davidii. Next base: position 12,842,485 of record NW_006383011.1, on the reverse strand, counting down.
ACAAAAACACCTGACCAACAGGCTGTGGGTTTTGATGACATTTGGTTGTGTAAAAGAAACATTCCTTTTCACAGAACCCAAGGGAATATCAAGTTCAGAACATTTTTTTCTGAAACTTTCTAGGTTTGTCCGACAATATCTACCTAGGCCATTGTTACAATGCCAACATTGGACAATGGAGAATTGGATGAACTGGGTCACCAGGAATATGAAATTTTGCATTACTGTGAGCACAGCATTTTGCAATAGCAATAAGGAAGTGCCTTAGTGAAAAATTAATATTTGAGCCCGATTTCAAGATGAATTCTTATCCCACACAAAAGAGTAATCTGCTAAAACACTGCAGCATTTTATATCTGCCTATAGGCAGTGGGCAGATTAATTATTCACTGAAATAGACTCCCATCTTCTACTTACCAAGCCTTCACATTAAAATTTTCCCAATCTATGTAGCCACTTAAATGTGCAAAGAAAAAGTGGACTTTTCTTTGTAATTCTCAAAAATTTAAAATGTGGACAATCAAAATGGGCTTCCCTTAAATTTTATTTCAATTTTGATATTTTTCTAAAGACTTGTTATGGGCCAGCTCTCTTTGCCTGTTTTAAGCCATTTATTCTTCACCAGAAATCTATGGTCTCTATATTTTATATGTAATTTCTCTTAGATTTTTGCTAAAAGTAATCATTTATAAACTGCCTATTCCTTTTCTTAATATATACTTGCAGCTTAAAAGAAAAAAGAAAACAACAAAGAAACAAAACAGAACAGCTCATATCCTAGGCAGATAAATTGCAGCAGTCGCTGAGAGGCAATGAGTGGTGGAGTCCTACGAGCCGAGTGATGGATTGCTGCGTGGCAGCCGAGGCAGGAGACTCCCTTTTGCACTTCTTTGCTCTTAGGTGCCAGGCGGCTGCTCCAAACTGAACGTTTGTTTCATGTTAACAAGGACCAGCCCCCAGAAATGTCCTCATATCTTTTTAAGTAGCTGCCAAGTGGCCGCCTGGTGAAGGCAATCTAACATGGCTTGAGTGCCACTAGTTGACACTCTGCAATCTTTTATTGCTTTCCACTTTGATCGACATAAGAAATTGGTGATAACTAATATACAGTTGATCTTTTCATTCTGGTAATAAAATGATAAGAAGAAGATCTTATTATCCACTCCAGACATCCATCATAGTCCATTTTCCAAAACGTACTACTCGGGGCGTTTTTTCCATTATATCCAAGTCAAAAGTGAGGTTAAGTACTTGGCCTTAGATTCCTTTTCCCTCCAATACTTAGACATTGAGCTGGAAATAAAAGGAGTTGAACTTCAACCCTCGACACTACCCATATTAATATCATCTGCAAGTTTGTTGTCTCTGCATCTTAGATATGCCATTTTCTGTAAGAAGCCCAAAACAGTTGGAAGGTCAGACAAATAAAACAGTTGGTTTTCAACTCCAGAGAGTCTTTATTATTGCAAGAAAACAAGAAAAAAGAGAACCAGAGAAAACAATATTGGAAATGGAGACGTGGGAAAAGTAAATCTTGGAAGAAAGAGCTGGGCACGTGTAAAGGCATAACGAAACCAAAAATAATGCAAACAAGCATTAGAGATTATGAGTTTATTAAAATCCATTTTTTATATGGATGCAGAGGTGGCCTCAAGCCTTCCTGTGGGTAATAAGGAGATTCTGTAAATTATGTCATTGATTTGAAAAGAAAAAAGAAAATACTAACAAAACAAAACCTTGCATCCACTACATATTTAAAGTAGTTATTTATATGACAATTATGACCCACCTATAATTGATAGGAGCACCTCAGTTTTCAAATTTTCAATGTATTTAAACCTTCAAAGAGTATATGTAGCAGTAACAACTTTAAAAGCTACTAGAAGAATAGAGAGAGAAATTGGAACGATTGGAGCATGCAACATGCCACTGTAAAGGCCAAATTTGGGGAAAACAATATAAACACATCGCCTAATGACTTTGGGTTGATTGTTGGGAGGTTTGGGGAAGACTGCCTTGGTCACCCTGAGATAGCATGACCAAGACATCACATTATGAACTTTGGCAGACATTAAAAAATGCAGAAGATGACCCTATTTTTAATGCATTTGAGAAAATTTTACAAGGACTAGATTTTTTTTGCATTCTTTATATCTTTAAAAGACTTCTTAAGGCAATTAATATTATGGAGTAGGCAAGAGACTATCAAACACTCACCTTTTCATGCAAATAATTCATGTGTTGGTCATAAAAGGACTATTCACTCTGACTTGGGTTTCCTTGGTAATAATTTATTAAGGAACAGTTTGTCGTAGTATACATTTCTGCAGAAATGATTTTATGTAAAACACTCTACAACATATCTGTTTTTGTTAAGTCAAATAATTTTTCCTCTTTCTGTTAAAAGAATGTCACTTTACTTACAGTCCTTTCCCATCTCTCTCTATTGAAGTACCCTTCACTGCTCAGGGAAGAAAATATCTATACTAAAAGATGGCAGTTCTTTTAGCAACTTCCATATACATTTACTTTATGATGGTAGATTGTTGTTCTCACTATTGGAGTTGATTAAGGAGGCAAGAGCAATCTGACTGCCCCTTTATTCTTATCCTGGACAGAGGAGAATGGAGAACCCGTAGGTAACACACTTTGCTGGTTCCCTGCCAGTCCACAAATCTGCAAACAATGACCTTAATCTAATTCCAAGTTGTATATGTCACATATATTTTAGGGATGACATAAGCTAATGGACATCAAAGAGCTGAGATTGGTCTGGGAATTACTGCAGAGATATTCGGTTTGTAATCTGAAACAACAAAACATGCGTTTTGACAGTGAAATGACCACTATTCATAGAGAAGGATCTTTTTTCAAACGTACCCTCTCCACACATAAAAATAAGCTTCTGAGTTTTAAATAAAAACATGTAATATTTCTTGACAGCTTCTACTACGGGGGAAATATTGGCCACAAAGAATCTGACAGAGATGGTCTTTGGAATTCAAATCTGCCCTTTCCCAAAAGAACCTTAGCCAAAGCCTGTCCATGAAAGAGTCTGTTGTTGTATCTAAACTACTGACACTGGAAGGGCTGACAAAGAAACATATCTGCCATCTCTTATCCTCACACAGGTCTGAATACCGACAGCCAGATGTTCTCCCCCCTCACCTACTGCCTATTCTTCAATAGCAAAGAGTGGCCAGTCTGGTACTATGCATCACTTCTTTTGCATATCAAGGAACATCTGCTGTAAACTGGGGTTGGTGGGGGTGGGATAGAAATGAGGAAGGATGGTGCCACTATAGGAAACAGAGCAATTCTGAGCGAGTATAGAGAAATTTGGGGAGGTTTTCATTAAAACTTAATCATTTAAAATTTGGTATTAACTCTCAACGCAAGATAATCTTTTATGTTATAGTTTATATATTTCCAGCGGGAATATTCTTAAAATCCATCAATTAAGGTATTTCCTATTAATTTCATAATACAGCTGATATCTTCTTACGTTTGGTATAAATTTTAGAGACGGTGTTGATATATGGCTGGGATTTAATCAATGTACATTCATCTCAGTTTCATATAAACTTATGACTCAAAGGTCATAAATGTCATACATGAACTTTCATTAACCTTCAAGTTATACTGCAACGCAGATATTTTTATTTTTTATGGGGTAGAAAATACACTCCAGGTGGAAATCTCTGCTTATTTAATCACTGTGAGTTAGATTTTCATTATTAGATATAAAATGTTCTCCCTCTCCTCAAAGTTGAGTAATAACACAAATTCTTGATTGACCTTGGGCTTCTTGTTAAACCTGCCCAAGATTCCACAAACAAAACAAAGGAAAAGGAAATGAAACATTACCTGATCATTGAATGCTCTTTCCTGGGACTGCTGTCAAGTTAAGGCACTTGCAGTCCTGTACAAGGTGTGCACCGAAAGGTGCGTCACAGCCATTCATTTAATTCAAGTAATTTAAATCTAGCACCTCTTAAAAGGGGGAAAATGCCACCCACCAGCAAAGTTTTCTATCCTTAAAGACAATATTCTCAGTAATATCCAGAGAAAAAAATGACTATACTTAATATCAGACTCTTCTAAGCCAAATGAAGGTAATGCATGAATGTAACAGTTAGACTAGAAACATGTTTTGAAAATTAATTTACGTAGCTGAAGAGCACAGTTCATTTCGTTGAATTAATTTCCATCAAACACTAGCATTTACGCGGCTACATGTATAAATTGTAAAACCCATGTTTTATTGTAAGAGCACATAAAGCAGAAGTCTAAAAAGAAACCTGTTTTCTCACATGGATTTCCTAAGATTCGGGAAGAATCTAAATACCTCCAGCTGCCTTAAGGCACCGATCTGTGTGAGCTGCCCCTTGGCCTGCATCCGTGCCCCAGAGCTAAAGGCAAACCGGACCACGTGATTCGAGCTGCAAGTCTGTGCACCTGCTCAGGAGTATGACAGAGACGAGACGGGGTTTGAGGAGATGGGGTGGACCTGAAAATTCCACTTGCAGAGTTTTGACAGATTATTTCAGAGGCTATTCTGTTTGAGATGGTAGTTAAGGAATGTAATTTTTCTGAAGTCATGATTCCATGACCTTTTTCTTGCTACGATCAGAGACCGTCTTTTTTGCTATTTTAAAATGTGAAGCAAATCTGAGTTATAAGAAGCACAGTGTTGGACGCTGTAAAAATTCCATTAGATAAAGCATCTCGTTTTGTCAGTGTAAGACCACCATTTGTTCCTCAGAGGATAGCTTGTCGCCACTTGGAAACACAGCCCGTGGTTTGGGGTTTAGACTCCATCAACTCACATTCAGCACTTTATAAGGATAGAGGCAAATTTCTTTTTACTGATTATGACCATGAGAGATTAGAAGCTTGTGAGAACCATTTATTTAAATAGCTAACAATTCTGTTAACAATGGAGGAGATTCTTTAATGTGGTCAGCAAAACCTGGAAAAGAAAAATCTAAATATTTATGTAAAGAAAGGAAATAAATGTACTCTTAAGATAAGACTACAACTCAAAATAAAATCACAGTCCTTGTATCCTTTCAGGTTCTCTAGTTCACAATCAAATAAAACTCAGTCCATGCATCTTTTCTGACTAATCATTTGGCATGCATATCACAGATTTAGTTATTTTTGCAGATATATGATCAGGATGTAAAAATTCATCATGTAAATACTCGTTAGGAACAAGAAAAACTTCTTTAGACAAGTAATTTTCTGTACATTTATAACTTGGAAAAAACACATTTTCCTATGTAAATGGTTGAATTTAGAAAGATTTAATACTAACTCTCAAAATGAAAGGAATTACATGCTTTTCTGTATTTGCATTAAGAGATAAAAACAATAAGTGAAGGAAATAGGACCCATAGTATTTTCTCCAAATTTGGTCATGAAGAAGAGAGTTACTGGAGTCCAAGATCTGGCAAAATACAAATTCTACTCGACCTATCCAAAGGTCTGTAGAGGCATTTGTACCTTATGTCAAGAAACACTTGCCGCCTCTTTTGCCACTTGGCGGTAGGGACTACAGCTGTTAAGTCTTCAACTGGACAGATTTCAAAATGAATTTTTACAACCCAGATGATGGACTGGTATACGTCAAAAGTGAAATCATGAGTTTTATAAATGCCTTTCTCTTGCTCTTTTTTTTTCTTGACTAGCTTACATCATAATGGAGGAATAACATTTTAAGAATTTTGAATAGGCACTTACTGGAATTACAGTTAATCCTGATACAATCTAGATGGGGAAGAATAGATGAAAAATGAAAATTTATCCTTCAAGGTAATAGCTGCAGACATCCAATAAAATCACAGTCCACCCTTCCGGGGACAGACACATGCAAATATGGCCACTCCATAACTTTACATATTTCTAGAACCCAGATTCATCGTTATAAAACTTCGCCATTGGAAACAACATCGGAAGGTTTGAAAAATGGCCAACTCAAACAAAGCTACATGGTGACAAATCTAAGTGGAATAAAGAATTGTTAACTGTCAAAGATGCTTGACTTGGACTGGCTGCGACTTCCTCCCCATCTGTGAAAGAACAGATCCTTGTTTTCAGCGTAATTAAAAAGTGCTCCGTCACAACGGGGTGCAGGTGCAGGCTCAGCGAAGCTCAGACATCTTGGACCTCCAAAAGCTAGTATCCCACAAAGGCCATCGGAATCCTTCAGGATCGGGGTGGTCAATGGAGAGCAAGTGGAAATTATTCTCACCTCACCCTAATGTCTTATTTTGGTTTTGCTTGGACAAAGAGGTCACAGCCCGAAGTTGGCTGGATTCCACGCCTTGTATTAACCAGAGGAGGAAAGAAACGCTATGTGGCTAAGAAGTAGTGTCACTGCTCAGAACATTCCTCAGCCTATGCCTCTCTGAGGAGCTAACAATGTCATCTCTATGCAATAAGTGTCATGGTTGATGCTGCTATTGATTTTCCCTTTCTTCTACTTGCTTCTTATGGGAGAGCGGGTTCTGTAAGGACAGGATGTCTGATCTGAATAACACAGACTGTGGTTACAAGGGTTATTTTTAAAGGACTATGTGGGGTGTTTTATGCTTATTTCATGAATAGATAAATATTTGTCGATGTTGATCGTAGAATTTACTGCCTTTGGGGAACAGGAAAAAGATAAACCTAGATTCTGTTTCCATGTAGCTGAGTTTGTCATGTGTCGTCAACCGCATCAGAAAAGTGGTTGCAGACAGCCACGGACCAGCATCTACACAGCTCTTTCCACAGAATGCTTTGCTGTTGGAAAATGTCCAGGGGCGTTTCCACTTTGGCTAGCAGCCCCTTTACTGCAATTAGTCCATTTATTTTGATTGGCTGTAGTAACCTATCCTGGTCACTAGAGGGAACTCTAACAGAACAGAAAATGAGTCCTGTGTATTCTTCAGGGATCTTTGAAAAACACCCTTATTATCTAACTGAATTTAACTAATACTAATTGAATGTAATGAAACAATTATATGTTTTAGGAGCTATCACTCTGCCGAGCACAATTAGAAAATGTAGGTGGGGTTTCTATAAATGCCTTACTTCCTCACATTTCCTACTTTTTTAAAAAAAAAAAAATCTACATAGTTTCACATTTTTCTCTGCTTATTTATTTTCTCTGTTTATTAAGTTTTATGGGTGTTTATTGCTGCTTCCAGGTAATACAGTAAAACCTCATTAATGGGTGCTCCTCTTGGAGTTAATGATAATATTGAAAATTATTGGGCACATTATTTATAATTCTTCATTCAGTCTGACTATAGACCACCTGAAAAGAATTAAACAAACAAATTGTTAAAGGTCAAGTTTAGGGAGAAAGCTGATTTCAACTACTTTACTATGTATTGATGGCCCAACCTGCATGAAACAATGTGCTAATTATGGATAATCCTTATCCATCCATGAAAGCCAGCCTAGTAACACCTTTCCTTAACAGGATTTTTTTTTTTCAGCTATTAATTTGTGTTTCAAATGCAACTGAAAATCAAACTGTTTGATTTTTGCTAATTCTACAAATTCAGAGATTTTCTTAATTCGGCCTGGCCTTCCCCCATGTTTCATCTGGGTTGTTGAGGTTTTACTGTAGTGACTCTTGCCTAACTCTATAATGAAGCAGGAAAGCATTATTTTTCTGAAGAAGAGCCTGTGTTTTTAGTGTTCTCGTGGCTGTTTGCCGAGGGCCGCAGACTTTGGGCATTGAAGGGTTGTGGATTGCTGTTTGATAGCAGAATATCACCACACAGAATTTCCAAACAGAAAAGATGAGCTACCACACAGGTGACTATTGAAAGGAGAAGCCCATGGAATAGAAGAAAAACTACCGTTGACCTAGATCACAGAGTGGAAATTTGATATTTGGTGCATATGTTATCTCAGTAGATATATCTGAAAAGATATCATCTATAGCCAATCAGAATGCCAGTAAATATGATAATAGGAAATTCGATTTGAGGCCTCTGCAAGCCTAATGATTTATATTTTCAATTAACCTCATTGATATGGATGGCTTCCTTCCAAGAACCCTCAGTGGTAGGAATCACAAGACAGTAAATTATGGTAAACAAACAACAATAATAACAACAACAACAAAAAAAAACAATAAAAAGATGCCCCCAAAACCTAAATTAAATTAAATGATGGAAATGAGACCATTAAGTGTTTTAACTTTCCATGGCAAACAGGCTACTCGATAAATGTTGGCAGGCAGAACGGAACAAAAAGTGAAAGGTGTTAGTTCAGTGGGGAAGGTGAGTTGTTACCTAGGTTGACCGTCAGTTTCACACGCCCTGCGTCCAGCTCCAGGCGGAGGGTGTCTGCCGAGTCCCTGGAGGTGGTTGCCATGAGAATGCCATATGCACGCTGGGATCGAAACCGTAAGGACACGTCCTCAGCCTCTGTGTGCATGACCACGGGGAGCTGGATCTTCATAAACATACTCCCATCGTAGCTCAGAACCGTTGCCTCTGTAGGTGAGAAATGAATGTAAACATTCTTGGTCCGTTAGGGCATTCAGACTTGGAAAAGGAAAGGAGTGACCTACTAAAGTCTTTCAGATAGAACACGAGACTACAAGCTCAGCTCGTCTGCTTCAGAAAATTCTTTGTTAAGCTGAACAGAGGGGTCACAGAAGGGAGAACGTTCTCAGTGAGGTACCTGCTAAAACCCAGGAGGAAATATGGCTGCACTTCCCTTTTCATTCCCATAGCACTTTCCACTGATAGCATTGATCGTGTTGGATCATACATGTTTTCGTATGTGTCTCTCTTTCCAAGAGCAGAGATCGATTCTGCTGTGTATCAGCAGTGTGAGCCTGGTTGGAAGCTCGGGCAACTATTTAATGAATGTTTATACGGGGCTCGGCCCCTGACCAGCTCTGTAAAACCCGCCTAGGCTCTGAGAGGATCTCATTTGCTGGAACAGGATCTTGAAGGCCTTTGCTCTCCTTAAAAGTTCATGATTCTAAGGGCACTGAATTAGAACTTAAAACTACCTGTAGCCACAACCTTGGTCTCCTGGAAATATGAAGCTATCACTAAAGTGTCAACGACAACGTACGTCCTAAAGATGGCAGCTGGGATTGAAGAGCGTGTGTGGGTGAGTGCCACGAAAATGAAAGTGGATTGCTTTCTGAGGGAAGTTGCTTCATACAATGTTAAACACATAAAAAAGCAAACAGCAAAAACCGTGGGTCACAAACTGACTGCCTTAAGAAATCGTCAGCACCCCTGAGTGTTTAACACTACATGTGGTGGTGGAATATTGCAAAACAAGTGTGAGTCATGCTGCTCTTTCATTGGTTCTCAAAACTCAAGACTCTCATCTAATAAAAGAAAAACTACCTGGATTTAAAACAAACTAGGAAATTCTCGTGATCCTGCCCAGGTACATGACACAACAATTAACTTTACTAATGCAACTGTGTTTATTATGAAGACGGTATTTCTGGAGTTGTGGTTTTGCAAGTTTATTTTTCAAGAAGTCAGCAAAGTCAAGCGTCCCTTCTAACATCCTGTGATCACCAGCTGTTGCCATCATGAGGCTGAAGGCACATCCAGAACGGATAAGCATGAAGGTCCCAAGGTCCCTGCCTGGCACTCTTTTCTGCCCACCTAATGACAAAGGATCTCTCTCAATGCATGCGCTCACTCCCCCTCATCTTTATTAACGGTCCTGACTTCTCTCTTGAGCTCCATCACTCTTCATTCATCCATTGCCTATTGAACATCTCCAAATTGAATCTGATAGGTACCTTACTCCACTCTTTACCACTTCCCCCCGCCCAACAATGAACACCCATCATGTCCTTCTCCAATGTTCTCGGTAAATGATATAACCCATCACTCAGACCTCTGCCTTTCTGATTTCTCTCTCACCCTCCTCATGTCCAATCTATTTGCAAGTCTGCAATGCTGGAAGGCACTAATTCCATTTCCTGAGTCATTTG
>NW_006383011.1:12821595-12823277 GCF_000327345.1 Myotis davidii | reverse complement strand
TGCCAATAAATATGATAATAGGAAATTCGATTTGAGGCCTCTGCAAGCCTAATGATTTATATTTTCAATTAACCTCATTGATATGGATGGCTTCCTTCCAAGAACCCTCAGTGGTAGGAATCACAAGACAGTAAATTATGGTAAACAAACAACAATAATAACAACAACAACAAAAAAAAACAATAAAAAGATGCCCCCAAAACCTAAATTAAATTAAATGATGGAAATGAGACCATTAAGTGTTTTAACTTTCCATGGCAAACAGGCTACTTGATAAATGTTGGCAGGCAGAACGGAACAAAAAGTGAAAGGTGTTAGTTCAGTGGGGAAGGTGAGTTGTTACCTAGGTTGACCGTCAGTTTCACACGCCCTGCGTCCAGCTCCAGGCGGAGGGTGTCTGCCGAGTCCCTGGAGGTGGTTGCCATGAGAATGCCATATGCACGCTGGGATCGAAACCGTAAGGACACGTCCTCAGCCTCTGTGTGCATGACCACGGGGAGCTGGATCTTCATAAACATACTCCCATCGTAGCTCAGAACCGTTGCCTCTGTAGGTGAGAAATGAATGTAAACATTCTTGGTCCGTTAGGGCATTCAGACTTGGAAAAGGAAAGGAGTGACCTACTAAAGTCTTTCAGATAGAACACAAGACTACAAGCTCAGCTCGTCTGCTTCAGAAAATTCTTTGTTAAGCTGAACAGAGGGGTCACAGAAGGGAGAACGTTCTCAGTGAAGTACCTGCTAAAACCCAGGAGGAAATATGGCTGAACTTTCCTTTTCATTCCCATAGCACTTTCCACCGATAGCATTGATCGTGTTGGATCATACATGTTTTCGTATGTGTCTCTCTTTCCAAGAGCAGAGATCGATTCTGCTGTGTATCAGCAGTGTGAGCCTGGTTGGAAGCTCGGGCAACTATTTAATGAATGTTTATACGGGGCTCGGCCCCTGACCAGCTCTGTAAAACCCGCCTAGGCTCTGAGAGGATCTCATTTGCTGGAACAGGATCTTGAAGGCCTTTGCTCTCCTTAAAAGTTCGTGATTCTAAGGGCACTGAATTAGAACTTAAAACTACCTGTGGCCACAACCTTGGTCTCCTGGAAATATGAAGCTATCACTAAAGTGTCAACGACAACGTACGTCCTAAAGATGGCAGCTGGGATTGAAGAGCGTGTGTGGGTGAGTGCCACGAAAATGAAAGTGGATTGCTTTCTGAGGGAAGTTGCTTCATACAATTTTAAACACCTAAAAAAGCAAACAGCAAAAACCGTGGGTCACAAACTGACTGCCTTAAGAAATCGTCAGCACCCCTGAGTGTTTAACACTACATGTGGTGGTGGAATATTGCAAAACAAGTGTGAGTCATGCTGCTCTTTCATTGGTTCTCAAAACTCAAGACTCTCATCTAATAAAAGAAAAACTACCTGGATTTAAAACAAACTAGGAAATTCTCGTGATCCTGCCCAGGTACATGACACAACAATTAACTTTACTAATGCAACTGTGTTTATTATGAAGACGGTATTTCTGGAGTTGTGGTTTTGCAAGTTTATTTTTCAAGAAGTCAGCAAAGTCAAGCGTCCCTTCTAACATCCTGTGATCACCAGCTGTTGCCATCATGAGGCTGAAGGCACATCCAGAACGGATAAGCATGAAGGTCCCAAGGTCCCTGCCTGGCACTCT
>NW_006383011.1:12819689-12821522 GCF_000327345.1 Myotis davidii | reverse complement strand
TGAACACCCATCATGTCCTTCTCCAATGTTCTCGGTAAATGATATAACCCATCACTCAGACCTCTGCCTTTCTGATTTCTCTCTCACCCTCCTCATGTCCAATCTATTTGCAAGTCTGCAATGCTGGAAGGCACTAATTCCATTTCCTGAGTCATTTGCTTACTCTTACCACCAAAGTCTCTCAGACTCTGCTGCAGTCTCTCACCGGGACCACAATGAGCTCCCTCAAAAGTCTCCCCACTTTGATTGTTCCTCCCTGCACACAGCAGCCCAGCTAAACTTTTAAAGAAGTAAAGCAGATTCTATCACTTTATTGCTTCAACAATCCCTCACCTCCCCCAACCCCCCTGATAGATTTCTACTGCAATTATAATAAAAGCTGTCCTCGTTTTTCTAACCCTTTTCTGTGATCTGGGCCCAGTCTGTCTCTCTGGCCTCATTTTTTAGCATCATCCCCCCCCCCCCCCCAACACACACACACACACACACACACACACACACACATCTTCACATCCCCCCCAATACACACACACACACACACACACGAATTAGTTTAGTAAAACCCAGACACACTGATTTCATCTCTCAAGTATTTGAAGTATTTGTACTCTGTCCTAGCAGGCTTCACCCCAGACTTTATATGGTTGGTTCCTTCAGCATCCCTGTCTCTGGTCAAATGTTACTTCAGAGAGATATGCTGCAAGCACTCCTTTAATCTTCCCCCTAGTTATTCTATATCTACTTACCGCTCAAGTTTTTAATTACCCTTTCTTTTTTGTTTATATAGCATTAGCTGTCCTTGCCCTATAAAATCTAAGTGCTGAAGTGTGGTGAGGACAGAGGTTGGATGCTCCTATTCATTATTCCATCAGCAGCTCAGAGCCCCAAACTGCTAGTCACACAGCAGAGGCTCAACGAACACGTACTGAATGAATGATTGCACTCAATACTGAGGGTACGTGAAAGAACATCCTTCAATCTGGTTACCAAGCTTACATATATGCTCACTAAAAAAAAGTATTTTTTTCTGCCATTATAAGTGGAATCTAATTTTGGTAATAAATATGAACAAAATACTAAAGTCTACTTTGAAGTTTATAATTGTGCTGCAAAAGATAGATTAGGAAAGGGGGTCTATTGCCCAAAGTAGGGGTCCCATGGCTAGGCCCTGACCTAAGCACTGAGAAAATAATACAATCCTTTAAAATATAGTGGTTCTATATCAGATCATTTTCCAATTAGAGAAGAAGTTTCCAAGACAGATGCAATATTGCAAAACACAGAGTTCAGTCCCCAAAAAATCTAGGAGAACTAGCTCCAAAAATAATTAAAACATGATTGCAAAGTTTCAGTAAACTCTATAAAAAAAACAACAACAGAAAAAGTGTTTCTAGTATAATCCTTAGATAAATTTGATCTTTACTATTTCTTATCCTGAACTACAGCCAATCAGTGTTTATGTCTATAAAACAATATGTGAATACAAGTTTAAAAGCCATTATCAATTGTTCAGTTACTGTTGTATCATACAGATAAAAATACGAAAAATAGTTTTAGTTTTCGCCTGGTTATGCAGTCTGTAAATCAGTCTCTGTTATACAATACTCATATTTTAAATGATCACAAGTGAAAACTGTGCAGCAATATCTAACCCCTGATGACAATTCACAGCCATGTAGCTTAATTTGATTAAAAGCTAAATAGAGAAACATCCTTTTAGAAATATAGAGGTCTGGCAGTGGATCATAAATACAGACTGAAATCCAACCCAAAGTAGGAAAAATAATTAGGATCATTAGCCTTTACCATTCTCCACAAAGCAGCAGGACAGAA
>NW_006383011.1:12806316-12819675 GCF_000327345.1 Myotis davidii | reverse complement strand
AGGAATGAAATAACAGAGTAAAATAATAAAAACTTGAGAGCCTCTGATTGTCATTTTAAACCATTCTCAATGTGAAAATAACCTGTTGATAAACGACAAATGAATGCCTAAGTGATTTCTCATAATTGGAATTAATTTTTAATTAGATAAGAAATAAAAAATGCACAAGGTTGTAGCCTAGAGTTGCCAAATAAATGGTAAACAACATTCTGACATTTGAAGGTTATGCTATTTGGCAGCATCTTTTAACATCAGTAAAATTATTTTATCACTTAGAATACAAAAGAGTCCTTTAAATGGCCAATTCCAAGGCAATAATAATTCCCGGTAGGGGCAGAAAAGTTTCCACTTTGTCTCTTAGATCTCCTTTTCCTTTGTCCTTAAGTGTGATAAATTTGCTCTTCCGTGTATTCCTTCTTGCCGTCTAAAGTGTACACCTGCGTTCAGTTTTGCTGAGAGGCAGTCACATATTGTGATCAACTATGAAAATCAGACAGGGAGCCAAATTATATTGCTCTGACATCTGTCCCTCCATCTGTTAGAATTTTAACAAACAAGTATAAAGTAGACCTCTGATTATACCATATACATATGACCCAAAATAACTTCTATATGAGCGAATCTCTACAAATTCCCAGTTTTATTTAAAAAAATAAATAAATAAAGCGGGAGGGCAGGTGCTGCATTTAATTCATGTTCTACTGGACAGTATTTCTATATCACTCCTCCTTATGGGATCAATATACATAGACAAAACACTATTTTCCTACGTCAGCAAATATTCTGTTCTTTCTTATAAACACCTTTGCTTACTTAATGCAGAATGAAGATTTCCTATAATGGGATTACAGCTCCACTCCCCATGCTGAATTTCCCAAGGACTTGAACATGCTTTTTTAATTACTTTGAATAATTATCTTTATATGTTAGTAACTATTGCTCAATAATAGTAAAATGGAAACTTTTTAAGTGCCTTCATTTTTATTCACTTCAAGAGTTGTCAATCAACTCTTATGTGCTCAACATCATATGTGATGAGAGTGTAAAGAGAAAGATCCCTTTATCTTGAATAGGAAACCCCGAGGGTTGGGCATAATCGTGTGTTGACTGAACTAGGGCAAAGCTGGGCACTGGGCAGACGCCAGACGTTGTGGTATTGAGCATGACAGCATCCCACCCACATCGCCCTGCTCGCAGGAGATGCCGGAATATGAACAAGAAAATTAACTCTGAAAATCAAAGACTACTCACAATATGCCGGGTAGTCCAGAAACAAAAAATACACACAAGACGACCATTTCCTCCTCCACACACAACCAACCCAGAGACAAAGAAATCTGTGGAAATTTCCAGCCACCTGTCGGATAAAAATGTATGTCGAATCCCAGTGATGAAGCTTGCTATTAAATTCTCATTTGCAAATCTGCATATGCTTGCCACCCTCCTCCTAATTATTGCAATATATAAATATTCCCTTTCCCTCATTCTGGCTCAGGAAGCTCTACAATTTCTATTTTTATTTCTGCCGTATGTACTAGCGGGGCACTGCCACAGGGTGGTGCACCATGCATATTTAACTGAAGGCTTCTGCAACTCCTGTGAGGGTGCAGCTATAGCCTGTTCTAGTTTCACTTAAGCTGGAGGCATCAGAAATCAGATAGCTCTCTGGGTGATTAAAATAAAAACAAAATCTTCAATCATACAGGTCTGCTCATCTCACGTTATGACTAATTGTAACACATCTCGTGAGCTTTGTCTCTTTGTTGTTAATGTTGGTCCCTTTGGCAATTTCTAAAAACCAAACTACACAAACAAACTGAGATTAGAAGAGAAAATGAGAAGAGAAAACTTACAGAGACCACATGCACCTTGCAAATGAAAACTGCACAGAAATATCTAACCCCTAATGACAATGCACAGCCATTGCAATTAGGAGAATGAATGCATTAATGTTTTTAAAATATTTACCCATCTATGGACCCATCTAATTGTATAACAGAACAGAGACAGTATTTTGTTAGGTAATTTAAGGTGAGTATTGGATTTATTCTTATTATTTTTTATACTGATTCATCTTAATAATAGAGCTGATGAAATGACAAACCTCCTTATTCATATCAAGAACTAAAGTCACATTTCAACTTGGGATTCTAGAAAATCACCACTTTGTCTCTAGAAAGTGTTGACTTAAATGTTGTATTAAACTGTTGTAGAAATGAAGGGAAGAAAAAGACTAAATGTTCATAGCTGAAGAAAATAGATGCCGGTTACTTTGAGGTTAATGGCTAACAGCGATGTTATGTAGAGTGTGAGAGCACAATGGAAAAACTCATCAATATTTCTTCATATCGATTTTTTTGTTCCATTGTTGAAAATGAGTGGCAATGGGAGTAGCGACTAAAGCATTTATCTGAAACTCTTAGATCGATAGAGGTACATGCTGAGACCTACTGGTTCTGCTATTTCTCCCTTTAGCCCGGTCTGCAGATGAACTGTGACAGCCTTTACCCTTCACCCTCCCTTTAACCCTTATTCTTCTCCTTCTAAATCGAGAGGAAAGGAAGAAGGAATGTAGTAGCTCAGTCTCCTAATAGAGAAGGAAATGGAGGTGCCTGCTCAGAGCTTCAGCAGACACACAAAGCCTTCATTTCATATCGAATAGGCAATGAATCTTCCGTGACCAGTTAGGTCTGGGGCAAAGGTAAGCAAGTGCCTTTGAAACTGGGGCGCACTTCTGAAAACGCTGGTGCACCTGGGGTGGTGCAAAGTCAGCTTACTTTTCAAATGTCAAACCTGGGTGAGGTGACTGAAGTGAAATGAGCAGGCTAACCTGATTCTCCTGCAGTAGTGTCAGGGAAGTTGCAACTTCCTGCTTAGCCTGCTTCTAATGCTACGAGTCTATTTGCGGGGATAGATATTAGGCCTGGATTCCATAAATGTCTCTAATTCATGCCTTTACTTTCTAGTGTCCTGAAATTTAAAAACTGGGCAAAAGAGAAAGCAGTTATTGTCTACCATACTGCTTAGGCTCATACCCAAGGATACATAATACCCACAGACTAGTATGTATTCCTGCAATATCCTCAAAAAGTGGTGTCTTCCCGAATCGGCTCCTTTGAAGATCATTAAGGACGCATCAAGAACCTGTCAGGAGTGACTGCCCCGCTTGCGGGGAGCTCACTTCAGCAGAGCACACGTTAGGTGTCCACGGTCAATTTAAAGTTTAAGGTTGGAACTGGAGAGCATTATGCTAATTGAAATAATCCAGTCAATGAAGGAAAAATACCACATGATCTCTCTCATTCATGGATAATTTAGACCATTATAAACTTTTGAACAATAATAGATACAGAGGCAGAGCTGCCTCAAACAGACTGTCAAACCTCAGCGAAAAGGCCGGGGAGGGTTGGGGGGCAGGAGGTAGGGGGGTAAGAGATCAACCAAAGGACTTGTATGCATGCATATAAGCATAACCAATGGACATAAGACACGGGGGGATAGGGGAGGCTAGGGGACTGTCTAGAGCGGGGGGAAAAATGGACACATATGTAATACCCTTTGTAATACTTTAAGCAATAAAAAAAAATAAAGTTTAAGGTCAGTGTGTAAGAAGCTTTGCATCTCAGGGGAGTTCAGCGGCTTGGTTTTGGGACTCCTACCTCTCTCGCAGGACCTGCCCAGGTAGCCTGTTCCGGAACAATCGCAGACGTATCGGTTCCACCCATCCCGGCACATGCCGTTGTTTTTGCAAGGGTTGCTAAGGCACGGTTTCGCTGTTTCCCTGGAGCAGGAGGGCTTCACCCCAGCGGTGCTCTGCACTTCGGCCATTTGCCGGATGTCTTTGCTCTGGCCGTCGATGAACAGATCCCTGATGCAGCCCACGTAGCCGTAGTTGAGCAGAGCAGTCCACACCTCGGTGGGGAAGACGAGGCCGGCTTTGTTTTCTGGGAGGCCCCCCAGGTACAACTCGTCGTCCAGGTCCAGAATCTCACTCTCCCCGGGGGCAGTGTAGGGTGTGCGCAGAGTATTGACAGAAATGGTACCTGTGGCAAAGACAGGAGACACACAGATCTTCACAGCGTGCACCGTGCCCTACATACGCCCCTTTCCTTCTCTCAGGGGCCTCCGGGTGATCTCCTGGAGGGCACAATTTCGCATGTTTCTTTCTATTCCTAGTGTCTTTGTACTTCTCCGTGAAATTAACAGAGACTTGTGGAATTAAGGCAGGCTGTAACTAAAATGATTCTACAGGCGTGCCTCCTTTTATCACAGGTGGCTTTATTGCACATCACAGCTGTTGCACTTTTTATAAAATAAAGGCAAGACCCTCTGCTAGCAAAAGGATGACTCGCTTTATTGGGGTGGTCTGGAACCAAACCCACAATATCTCTGAGGTATGCCTGTATTTGACTTTGGGTATAAAATCCAAAGTGCACAGCCAACACAGAGTGTCTGTCAGCCTCTCATAGTTTAGCCAGAAAGGGAAGAAAGGGAGGAAGTGAAGAAGGCAAGAGAAATTGGCATTCCATATCACTAATAGTCAAGAAAGAAAGAGACAGAGAAAGGAGGAATCGACATGCTGTACCACTCAGGAATAAAGGCAGACTCTCCCTGGTTAGCGCTCGTTTTTAAAGCTGGTGTGCACCTGTGAACTAAGGAAAGATCATGTGCATCCATCTTAAACTGACTTGATTGACTTCACTGAATATAATAGTTTGACTGATTATCTATGTCAACACCTGACTTAATCACTCTTAGCCACATGAATCAAGCAATTAACTGCTAAGGTCTTGGTTTACTCATTCCATATATGGGCATAATACTATGACCTACTTCACACGGTTGTTCTGAGTATTAAGTAAATAATACTAGTAAAGTATCTAAATAAGTGCTGTGTCATGATTAATCACAAGAACCAAGTTAAATTTGCTGTTTATTTTTTTTTAACTTTTTAAAAATTAATTTTAAAAAGAGGAAAGGAGAGAGAGAGAGAGAAACATTGATCAGTTGCTTTCCACATGTACCTCGACCAGGGACTGAACCCACAACCCGGGTATGTGCCCTGAACAGGAATTGATGCCCCACCTTTTGGTGTACGGATGACACTTCAACCAACTGAGCCACACCAGCCAGGGCTGCTGTTTACTTTTTAAAAATCAAACTAGTTACTTATCTAAATTGACAAATTTTCCCTGCTCACTCCAAATATAAGAAGAAAATAATTCTATTAGTTTATAAATATACAGGACCCTGGCCCTAAGCATAGCAGGAAGAGTAGACATTCACATGGGATTCCTTGAGGATCACAGAAAAATACTTGTGGGATCCATTAAAAGAAGAAAGAAGGGGAAAATAAAGAAAGATGGAAGACAGAGACAATCAAAACTTCTCTCCTGTACCACCAGACTACTCAAATTCCCACCAATATTCTATCTCCAGAACAATCTTCGTAAAAGTGCAAATATGATACTGGAAAAGACCACCACACTGACCCATGACTGGGATATCCCAGATTTCTCTCAGGTCTAGAGCTTAAAGCCTAACAGGAGGAGTCTGAAGAGAGAAAGTGGATTAGAAAACATCTGGTGCCATGCCAGCCACTGACATAGAGCCTCGGGGATTTAGGGGGCGGACACACAGGAGAGGCCTAAAGACAGAGGATGGGGACAGGCAGGGGAAGTGTACTGTGGGTAGGAAGATGCATTTCAGTTGTTTCATGGAATACCTGAGACCAGCTCCACATGAAAATACGGCCTGTGATGAATGTGAGACATGCATCTAACTGAGGGCACAGCTGCTGCCTTTGTATGGTGCCAGGGGCATCCCAGGCCCCAGCAGAGGGGCGCTCCGCAGCACGGGCAGTGTAATGGGCTCTGTCTGTGTGAGGGAGGAGGGCGTGGGAGCCGCTGACAGAGACGGTGCAGGTGGCCAGGTCATTAGAGGACATCTGTCTCTCTAGACTTCCACAGAATGAAATGAAGAAAACTCCTAGGGGAGAAACACTCAAAGGTATTGCTATTCTGGCCTTCCAACGAGGAGCGTGTAACCATCATTTCAGAAGGAGGCGGCAAAAGGGAAAGCGACAAAGTACTCATTTTTACTGTTCACATCTGTGCAAGCATCTAGAGGAAAACTCATTTAGGGACAAGAGGTAGCATGAGATCCTACTGAGAAAAATATAAAGCGTAGCAATCTGTGGAAATGAGAGGTATAATTTTGAGAGAGTGAATGGTGACACTTCTCTAAATAGAATTTCATTACATATATTTTTAACTGTCCAACATGCCCAACAGGAAGCAAGTTAACAGATGATCCCCTCTCCCACAGAGCAGCTAATGTTAAGTTAGAAAATGATGAGACAGGGAGTGCTAATGACAAAAGAAAAGGTGGACGTTAAAAAGAAATGTACTGCCCTGGTCCAGTAGTTGAGTTGATCAGAGCATCATCCAGATACACCAAAGTTGTAGGTTCCATCCCCAGTCGGGCCACATACAAGAACCACCCAATGAGTGCAAAAATAACTGGAACAAAAAAAAATCAATCTCTCTCTCTCTCAAATCAATAAATAAAAATTTTAAAAAAACATACTGTATGAGAAAAGCAAAGAGTTGCATGGCAAAGGATTGGGTGCAATGAACATGGTGACTTGTGTTTTTAAGACAAAAGGGTAACACCCCTTCTTCAAATTAGTTCAAGAAGGCCAACTGGAAATCTATAATAATAATAAAAAAGCATAATATGCTAATTAGACCGGACGACTTTCTCGGGCTGTGAGGGAAGCCCGGGTCCAGAGTGCCTGCCAACGGCTGGAGGGAAGCCCAGGTCCTGGGTGCCAGAGGGAAGCCGGTGCTAGCAGCTGGGGGAAGGAAGGTCTACTCTTGCACGAATTTCGTACATCGGGCCTTTAGGGAATATATAATATTCAGAGAGAGAGAGAGAGAGACACAGAGCAAGTGAACAATAAAAAAGTTTTACAAGAGTGGAAATATGTTCTTAAAAATATGTAACTTTTCCCACATGCCTTTTTTATTCATGGGACTAACTTGTTTTAGCTCAGGGAAGAAAAGACAACACCTGGAGAAACTGTATTGTCCTTATTCATGATGTTTTAAGTCTGACACTAAGAGGATGCTTGAAGGATCCCTGAGATGAGGAAATTCAGTGGTTTTCATAACACCCACTCTCTTTGACTCCCACATAGTTCCATAGCTGGGTGCACCATGCAGTTTCCATATTCAATGTGCCCACACTCTCAGGGGCAACACTGCTGCCAGGTACTTCTGATAATCACCTATGAACTGTTAGACAGTGAGAATGTGTGACTAGGTCTCTGGATTTTACTTATAGTGTCTTAGGGTCTGTTTTGAACAAAGCATTGTAAGAAAGTTCAGAGACATTTTCATGAACATAACTTGTTGTGGCCAAACTCTAACTTTGTGATCAGAGTTTTATGACCACACACCTAAAGTTAATCCACAGGTTTCTTCACATATAGCCCAGTGCACACATGCAAACATGCTTACACACACACACACACACACACACTGGAACAAAAGTTTAATAGAAAAATATTGAACACTACTACCACTGGGGCAATCTGATATTTTATTTCTATTATATAATTTTATTAATACAAATGCTAGACATGACTCTCCAAATTCACTTCAACCCCAGGTTGTAAAGACACGGATTGAGAGGTTATTATCATAATGATAAGGATGTTCTTCCCCTAGCTCCGTATTATCCCTTTGAGAGACAATTTTAGAATTCTCATGGGAAGAAGCAACAATGAAAGACAAGAAAGAAAGTGAAAGGAATATAATCCAACTTTCAACCCAAATATAATCCAAGGGGAACTCAAGCTTTAATTTAGGCCTAGGTTCAATGTAAGGAGTCACATCCAGTATATGCATGGGCCAGATATCATCCCCAACCTGTTTTTAAGAACATTTCTGAGCATAAATAATAAATTCACATTTTATGTGAAAGTGTATGTAAAAGGGGACAAACTATTGAAGGCAGTTCTTAGTTATAAAAGTCGAAATCAACTTTACAATTTGATCTGCTATTTATAACCTGTTCCTTTCCACTTTTTTTTTTTTCCCATCCAATTTTTCTTGGCTACTCCACTTCAAAAGATTAGCTTACAAGGTGTGAAGAAACATGAAGTGAAGGTGAGATTTAGAATAAGTCTATTTGGTTTCAAGTTTTAAATTACTGTAAAAGTATAAGTGACTGGGAAGTAAGGGGGTAGGAAATGGTGGGCTGTAATGGGAACAGCTTTTGCCTGGCCACAGGAAACCAATTTTCATGCTCCTGCTTTACAACTAACTAGCTGGCAAGTTTAGACAAATAATGGATTCATTAGGCTCCAGTGTGGCTCTTGTGCAAAAATAAAGGAATTGACTGGAGGGTCACTAGGGTTCCTTTTTGAATAAAATTTTTGAAGTTACTGCTTAAAATAATTTTTAGCTAAATATCAATTTTATCAACCAATAATTCTGATACACCTCTCATTGCAGAAGAGAATCAAAACCTGCACACTTAAAAATGTACTTGGCAAATTCATAGTTTATTAACAAAACCAAAATCAGTGAAAAGAGGTAATCCTTTTTTATCGAGCTAATATGCTAATTAGACCGAAGAGCAGAACAAAGGTCTGGACGACCTCCCAGAGGAAACCAGGACTGCGGGGGGGCTGCGAGGTCCAAGCCCCTTGCATGAATTTCATGCATCAGGCCTCTAGTATAAGTGATAAAAGCATAATGGAGTATTAATTATATTGTATAATGCAAAATATAGAATTCTCATAATAAATAGATAGTGGGGACAAAAAAACCCACAACATTAACAATGAAAGTTTTGGAGTATTGGGGCTACGAGTGGATAATTCCTTTCTTCCATCTTAATTTTCTGTGTCTTTTTTTTAATATATATATATATTTTTTATTGAGTTTTTACAGAGAGGAAAGGAGAGAGATAGAGAGTTAGAAACATCGATGAGAGAGAAACATCAACCAGCTGCCTCCTGCACACTCCCCACTGGGGATGTGCCCGCAACCAAGGTACATGCCCTTGACCGGAATCGAACCTGGGACCTTTCAGTCCGCATGCCGACGCTCTATCCACTGAGCCAAACCGGTTTCGGCATCTGTGTCTTTTAAAAAAAATGTCATGTGTTAGGTTTAACAGAACTCCTCCTGTTCTGCATTATGCACTAAAATAAACTTTATTTTAAAACAAAAATATAGTATTTTGTTTTCGACTTATTACTATATGTTTTCTGCTTACTTGGAGTCACGTCACTCATAAGCCCAGGGATTTCAGGAATTAAAGCAATATATGAAGAAATAAACCTTGGAACAAAATATACAAGTTTGAAAATATCTGTGAGAGGCAAGACGGACAGGAAAAGGGCAGCTCATACACTATAGGTAAGGGTATAAATTCAAACAGCTGGTTAGTAAAAAAAAAAAAAAAAACACCTGTCATTATCTTAAACATTAAAATGCAATTAACCCAGCAATTACAGTTATCAGAATCTATGCTACAAAAATTCTGAATGTTACACATAAAGACATAATATCGACTTCCTTTATAAATTAGTTTAAAGCAGTGAAAGTTTTTAAAAAGTTAAAAGTTAAATGTCCACCAATAGAGAAAGAACAAATATGTATTGATATGTTCAAATGAAGGGATATAAGGTGTCACTACAAAAAATGGCACAGAAAATATTCTCAGTAGGTTTTCAAGTCACCCAATAATTGTTGAGAAATGATCTTGTTTATGGAAAAAATAAGCTCTAAATTTATTTCATATGCATAAATCTATTTATAGTTATATTGATGCATAGAAAAATACTTGGGAATTTTTTAATACCAAATTATGTTAATGGTTACCATGAAGGAGGCAATGAATTGATGAGCGAAGTGTGTGGCAAATGAAAACATTTTACATATATATATATAATCAATATATATAATATATTGATTTCAGAGAGGGAGGGAGAGGGAGAGAGATAGAAACATCAATAATGAGAGAGAATCATCGATTGGCTGCCCCCTGGGGATCAAGCCTGCAACCCAGGCATGTGCTCTTGACCAGAATAGAACTCAGGACCCTTCAGTCCGCAGGCTGATGCTCTATCCACTGAGCCAAACCATCTAGGGCTACTTATGTACTTTTTAATTGCCTGAACATTTTCACCAACAGCACATATTTTTATGTTATATACATGCCATGTGGCAAGCCCATGAACACATACATACTCACAGCAACATATGCATACATGTGAACATTAAAAAAAAGATTTTGCTGGAAAAAAATAAATGCACAGAAAACATGTTAGTAAAATGACCATATACAATGGCCGGAAATAGTAAATATCAATCAAGAGACATATTTTGTAGCAATTAAAATATTATTTTGCCGAAGTTCCACAGACTTCCACTCAGCACTGAACAGAGAGGATCAGTGTGGCTGGGTGTGGTCAGATAACAGCCTGTTTCCTGAGAGTGCAATTGACACAGCAGCCCAGGGTCTGCCCCTTAGCCTGGTAGGCCCAGACAGAAGATTTGGTAGACTTAGAGAGCAAGGCTCCATCTTTCAGGGCTCAACTGATATTCATCAGGCCCACAAAACCTATGTATAAATTAAGAATACCAAGACATTAAGTCTCTATGAGAAAATAACTTCCACGGGATATGGAATGCTTCCTATGTAGATCTGCCAATATGATATGCCAATTTATGCTTATTTATGCATTTATGAAGGAAAATTTGTTACAGGAACCTGAATACTCATGTCTATATAGCTGGTCTATTTTGTCCCTCAACTCCAAACAGACTTACAATGAGAGCTAAAACTTAACCAAAAGAGTGGGGACCATGCCTTCTGAAGAGGAAGAGTACACAGAAAGGCAATATCTCTATATATAAAAGCCTAAGCAACTGGTAAGGCTGAACGACCGAATGACTGGAACGATCAGTCAACCAGTCACTATGACACATACTGACCACCATGGTCCAGATGATCAATGCAGGAGCTGCCCCCTGGTGGTCAGTGTGCTCCCACAGCCAACCTCCCATGGCCAGCCAACCTCCCGCTGTCCCTCCCCCTGTCGAGCAGGACCCATCCAGTGGGTGGCAGGCCTCCAGGCCCCAGCCAGCAGGTCCCCAGGCCCCAGCCATCAGGCCAGTAGGCCCTAACCAGCCCAGTCCCAATCGGGACTTGGCAAGATGGCCCCAATAGGCCCTGAGCACTGGCTAGGGACCCCACCCGTGCAGGAATTTCATGCCCTGGGCCTCTAGTGTAGTAATATTAGCCCATGATGTTCTGAGATTCTTCTACATCTTAATTAAGATGACCTGTCTCCGGTCTCTACAGTTGGGGTAAAGTAGTCAAGGCCCCTGGGCAGTTCTCGGATGAGTAGGGTCAATATTTGTCACTGTGATTTTCTTTTCTATAAACAAGTTAATACACTGAGTCCTACAAGCCTGGGAGCCTCGTTAAGGAGCCTCTGCCAAGCTCAACTTTGATTCTCAGATGCTATTTTTGTAACTCCCAGAGAATAAATGTTGTTGCAAAAAAAGAGTTTATGACATAATTTAAACAAATAGCCTGGTGAATTATGTTTATACTGTAATCTCAACTATATAAAATACATGTACATATTAACAAAGATTGGAAACAATATGCCAAATTTAAAATGTTTTGAGCAGGGAAGACTGATGACTTTTTCCTTTCTAAATATGTTCAGAATAAATACATAAGCACAAGCATTGATTTAATAAAATTTAATATAACAACCATCTAGTCATCAGAATAGTCAAATAATTGATACATTATTTAGAAAGTACTTCAGGGCTCCCCTTGATGGTGAGTGGTTTATGGACATGAATACAAATTGAAGTTTTATAAATTTACTTATAACTATTTTAATATATGCAACAGGCTGCTAGGAAGGCATAGGGGGAATGTTTATAGTCAGAGGGCAAGTTCAAATCAAGATCTAAACAGAGAAAATGTCTGATGGTTGTTCAAGTAGAAATGTCTAGGAGTGGTGATTCATGAATGCTATATGCAGAAATCAGTGCTGGTAATAGATCGCTAAAAAGTGCTATTCACATCAAACAGTGATTACTATAAACCTCTAATTATGTGCTCTAGAGAGAGCCTTGTGCCTTTCCCACTGTAATTTCTAGTTCTTAAACTGGAACTCTGTGACTTCAATTCAAATCTCAATGGCTTCTTAGCTGTTAAATGTAGGCTTACCCATGAATAACCACTGTACCCCGCTGTACACACACACAGATTTTGACAAGAATAATGAGTTTTCTTTTTTATTTCAATGAGTAATGATGGTTTGCAAAAAAAAAAAAAAAAAAAAAGACTGGCAGTTGGCTATGAAAATACTTGAGGATACCCTTGACTGAGCCAAAGAGCTTAACACAAATTTAAATAATATTCATGCCCACAGAAAACAGTCATTAACCTGCCCTATGGGTTTGGCTCAGTGGATAGAGCTTCGGCCTGTGGACTGAAGGGTCCCAGGTTCAATTCTGGTCAAAGGCTAAGCGTTCAATCCCCAGTAGGGAGTGTGCAGGAGGCAGTCAATCAATGATTCTCTCTCATCATTGATGTTCTTACCTCTCACTGCCTCTCCCATCCTCTCTGAAGTCAATAAAAATATATTTAAAAAATAAAAATCCTATATAACAAAAGGCTAATATACAAATCGACTAAATGGCAGAATGACCGGTCACTATGATGTGCACTGACCACCAGGGGGCAGATGCTCAACACAGGAGCTGCCCCCTGGTGGTCAGTGTGCTCCCACAAGGGGAGCGCCACTCAGCCAGAAGCTGGGCTCATGGCTGGCAAGCTCAGCAGCGTGGCGGGAGCCTCTTCTGCCTCCATGGCAGTGCTAAGCCATCAGTCGGACATCCCCTGAGGGCTCCCGGACTGCAAGAGGGTGCAGGCTGGGCTGAGGGACCCCCAAATGCATGAATTTCGTGCTCTGGGCCTCTAATAAAAAAAATAAAAAGCATGTGCAATTTTAAAAACAAACAAAAACAGTCATTAATCTCATCCTAATTTTAACACAATTCACACTTCAGCTAAATACCCTTGCAGTTATTTTCTGTTGAATTTGGGAGCATAAAAGAGGGATAGAGTAACTCTGGAAAGGGAGGAGGGACTCGTAAGGAAATGTAAGTCCCGCAAAGTTTTCAGAGTAAAGAGCCTCTTCAACTACATGCATTAACTCCGCAAGTTAGGACTTTGGCTCTGTCAAGTTGCTAAGCTACCCATGGGGGACATCCACTCTGGGAGGCACTCAAGTCATATACTCTGATCCAC
>NW_006383011.1:12800125-12806195 GCF_000327345.1 Myotis davidii | reverse complement strand
ATCTGAAAATGCCATCCATGGCTCAGCCTACTTGGTCTCCTATGTCACTGGTAATCGACTAAGCATGAAAGAAGCTACATTATACAGAGAGAACAGCTGTGCCCAAACAATATTAACCAAAGTGTGGGTGTTAAAGTGCTTCTCTCCTTCCCATGTCAGAGATTGAAAACAGGGACATATAACCCAATGCAATTCATTATTTTGATATTGAGTCCTAGTTAAGTATTCAGATGAAGGCAATATTTCTCATCAAATAAGGGGCTCATATACCAATCTTTTATTGAACAAAGAACTGAAAAGCACGTCATCAGAAAATGGATCTCCTTGTGACTATCTTCCTTGCCACTAGCATGCTAACTGGAGCTGTATATCCCAGTCCCCGAAAAGGAGTGAACACCTTCCCTCATGATTGATTTTCTTTCTACCCACATGTTTGCTAAAAGGCATGGGGGCCTAATGAATAGCAGGGTAGCTGTCCTAAAAGCTTGTCATTTTTGTGCCTGGCTTGTCACCATTCCCTGGGTTTGGAGAATGATATTGTATCCTTAAAAGAGGGACAAGACCTGTTATCCTATAGTGTAATGTGTAAACTGCTTTCAGACAGTAGTGTAATTCCTTTAAAACGTTACACTTACACCATGGCTGGTTTGAGTCAGTGGGTAGAGCATCGGCCTGCAGACCCAAGGGTCCTCGGTTCAATTCCAGTCAAGGGCACAGACCTTGTTTGCAGTCTCCTCCCCGGCCCGGGGCCCTGGTCGGGGCTCACGCAGGAGGCAACCAATCAGTGTGTTTCGCTCACATCAATGTTTCTCTCTGTCATTCCCTCTCTCTACCGCTCTCCCTATAAATCAATGGAAAAATATCCTTGGGTGAAGATTAACTAAAAAAACAAAAAGTTACATTTGCAACTAAAAGGGTGCTATTACTCTTCAAATGTAAGGATAATGCTACTATTTTAAAACATTAGAGGTGGGTTGCTACTGAGCCATTCACATGTTTTTATTCTTTATTTTTTTCTTATAACAAATACTTATTGAGCCACTGCTATTATACAAGAAGTACTGGGACCTGTGGGTATAAACATAAATAAGAATTTGCCTCTCACACATGGGTTTCCATTATAAAATGTTTGCAGAATATTTAAAAAATAAGTCTATCCACCAAATACAGTTTTAACCCTATCTCCAACCAAGATAATCAAAAGTTATTAGCATCAAATTAATGGCCATGGCTCTTATTCCTACTTATTTTTGCATGGTCAATAGCAGGAGGAATAATTCTTAGGTCTGGGCTCCCTCTACGTTAGGAACAGAAAAAAAATATGGTTCATTAAATGTTTTTAAATATCGTACTAAGGAGTCTCCCAGACAAATCAATAGATAAGACCTTCATCGTTCACAAATTAGAAAACATCCCGCACTGCCTTCTTGTCTTGGCAGTACCATTTCCCCGCATTATATCAAGAGTAATTTTCATACAGTTTCTGAATATAGGTGATGTGAAAAATGAGTAAAATAAATTACTCCTTGAAATTATATGTTTCCTAGTTTTAACTGAGCTACAAATGTTCACATCTCACCAGCTTAACTCAAAAATAAAAGCTAGTATAGCTATTCAATCTTTTAAAGTCTGCTTTACATCAAACCAATTTAGTGTGTAAATATAGAATTTAATTAAAATACTATACATAAAATATTAACAACTATAGTTATTAAAATTACATTAAACTCCCTTGAGCTTGGCTAACATAATATGAGCTTTCTTTCTTTTTTTTTTTCAATTTAGTAAAGGGAAGAACTTGGTTTAGGGAATAAGTTTTGGTTTTCATATTGTTTGTTCCAGTTCACTAATCTAAAATTATAATCATATAAAAGTACTTTGCCATGAAAAAAACACCAAACATAGTAACTTAAATTTTCCATTGGATTCCAACAAAAATCTAATGTTTTATTTGTTTTCTTTCTTAGCCCTCTTTGAAGACATCTCTTTTTTCTTTCCATCTAGCTTTGACCTTTTTCAATGAGGGTTTAAAAAGGACAGTTAATAAATTTTTGGTAATTTGAATAAATTAGAGAACTTTAAACAGAAAAAGTAGATTTTATTATGCTTGTGGATTAAGGTATCTATCTGATCCTTACTGTACTAGGTCACCCAAATAACTTGGGGAAACTATTTAGATTGTATCACCACTTATATCTGGAAAGAGTCAGATAGTTACCAGACTTATCATGGTGATAACTGCATAAGATATATAAATATAAGTCACCATTTTGTACACCTGAAACTAATAAAATATTATATATGAACTATAATTAAAATAAGTTTTAGGAAAAACACGAAAAATATCCAGGAATAAGTCATCATTATCAAATAAATAATGAGTGGTTTATTTTCCTTTTAACATTCTTTTGCATTTCCTAAAATTCTGACATCAACCACGTATTCCTTCAGATAATTAGAAAATACCTCATTCGTATGGGAATGAAATACAACTGATCTGAAGTGTGGTATTATTTATCTCTCTGATCTTCCGAATGTTGTCCACTTAATTTAATCAGTTATGTGTTAGGTTGTACTAAAGTCTAAAACCCTACATATTCTCATAAATTAATTTCAAAATTTTATTCTAAATGTGCTTTAAGTCAAACTATGATATCCACAAGTTAGTATTCTAAAACAGAAGGTTAGTCCATGTGCCTATCCTCCTCTACATCTTCTGTTTAAAAGTTCTTAAGGAGCAACTTAACTGCTAACTCTAGAAATAGGCTGAGGGAAGCCAAAGGGAGCACTCACTCTATTGCAACATCACTGTATTCACACCAATGTACTCTTCTCAGCTTAAATCAGAAAAACATAGAGGAATCGAATTTCTAATGGAATCTGTATAGTAGAGCAGTCAAGAAAAATATTTTGCTGTCTACTGTCAATTATCTAAGACACTAGGGGGGAAAAAATGACATGGCATGAACTGTAACCATTGTCCTAGTGGAGTTCCGTAGAGAGATGAAAGAATGACAACATAGAGAGGCCATGCTCCCAGAGAGTGAGGAATCAGAAACAGAGTATCTGAGATACCTGGGGTTCTGAGCTTTCTTCAATTCTTCTCCCTCACCGCCAACTCCCTCCTAATTTTCACACATTCCATATACTTATTTTATTGTGCAAAAAAGAGGTATTTCTAGGAAGGGAAACACAATCTTCTTGATTTGTAAACAGGAAAACAAGGTATAAATAATAGTGAAATCAGAAACTGTTCCATTGCAGAGAAGTAGCAAGTGACAAATGAGTCTATGACCCCTCTCAGATAGGATGGTAATCACAGACTATTGGATCTGAAAGAAGCACTAAGTGTCATCTGGTCTGTGGCTCTCAAATTTGGCTGATTGTTACGTCTGCTGGAAAGCTTTGCAAAAATATAGAATCTTAGGTCCCATCGCTGTCGATCCCACTTCACTGGGTCTGGGATCGGCAATGAAATTGGTCCTCCCAATATGTTTTACACAGCAAGCAATTCAAGCCCCCCCCCCCCCCAAAAAAAAAAATGCCTTGGCCGAGTTTCTACTGGTATTCAGTGGAAAATCCAGAGCGGATGGTATAGTATATGTGCAAATGAGAGAGTTGGGGAGGGAGAGGAGGAGAGTGGCTAGGTCTAAATTCAGTTGTCTTTTATTAGAAGAACATAATTTGATTTGTAAATGAGAGAATCAGAGTATGGAAGCACAGAGTGAAGATGGTAAAAGAAGTAAGAAGGAATACATAGTTGTATATATTAAAAAAAAATTGCTCCCCCTCCCCCCCATCTTTCACAAATGCTATGATCTCTGCCTATATGATTCTTAGCAACTCACTGCTCCCGCTCCCCCGATGCTACTCATCTTCCTATGCCCCAGCAGTGGGGAACCTCTTTTCTGTCAAGGGCCATCTGGATATTTATAACCTCATTGGCAGGCCATACAAAGTTATCAACTTAAAAATTACCCTGCCTTATTTGGTCAAACATTTAATTAACTCACCCCTAATACATTGGCAGGGCCAGACTAAATTATTTCATGGGCCTAATAAGGTCTGTGGGCCGGACGTTCCCCAGCCTTGCTATGCTCCCTACTCCGCTCCAAAACTTCAGAGTAAAGAAATTATATTCTTTTAGGCCTTCCCTACAAGTCCCTTTCTTTCCCTGTCACACACGCACACAGCTTCAGGAGAAAAGGTGTAGCAAAAAAACAAAACAAAACAAAAAAAAACCCTAGGTGGAACGAATCCCTATTGGTGGAATTCCAAACATCTTTCACCAGGAAGGAAAGTGACTTGGAAGGCAGTAGTTTTGCCAGTGTCCTTGAAATACAGCTATATTAAAGTGTTTTTTTAATACCTAGTCCTAACTCGAATAAAAAGTGTGCTGTATTACACTAAGGATTCTCTGTATGGATAATCATTTTTTTTCCATAATTTAGATTTGCCATTTCAGGCACCTCCAAACACCCAATTATGTAAATGTTCATCGGTAATGCCAGAACAGTAAATGTTGTCATTTGTAAATTCAAGATAAAATTTCTTGCAAGATTGGACACGTGATTATCCAGTAAGTATTCACTTAAGAAGCCATTTGAGCATTTGGAGTTTGATGCCCAACTATGATGATTAATTAGCTCTTTCTATGATGGGAAACAGAAATAGCAACAGATAATTTCCTTTACCCTAAAGACAGAAATGCAGAAAATCTTTAATATGTCTTGGTTTTAATTCCTTAGGAAAGGAAAGGGGTGGATGGGATATTCCAGCAGATAAACAGCATGGGAAACAGATAAATTACCTGACCGTCCGTCTCTCTGGAAGTCCACATGATACCATTCTCCATCATTCACCTTCTTCTGCAGGGCTTTGATTTTTATTGTACCTGACCCCATGTCTAGGAGGAGGTAGAGGTGGCCATCCAGCATCTCAATAGCAAAGAAGTCAACCTTGATCATCTGTGGGTGCTTGGCATCTTTTTGGTGTCGTGGCTTGCCATGGCTAAATAAGATGAGGCCATTTGGCTCTGTTGTGCGGAAATCGAATGATATGGAGCCTGTTTTCTTTGCATTCCATTTAGGCAAAGAGATGAAAGACTCCGGGGTTTCAAAGGTGATTGGGTCCAAAGTTGCAACATTCTCACATTTAAATGCCACTACTCCATGGATCTTCATCTTCGGGTCTCCTTGCTTGGCAAGTCGAGATAATTCCAGCCTTACATCATTATTTTTATATACAACCTGTAGGCAGAAGGTAACAGTGAGAGACCAGCTCATAGTTTAATATTTAGAATGTGTTGTCATCAGCTCATGTAACTGGTGAGTAGATCAAGAAAAGGTACACAATGTTCAATGCCTTTTGTTGTATAATGCCATTTTTTTCAGCCAAGTAAAATTCAAGTATCAACTCATTGAACAGTAACCATTCCAATATAATGTCATTCATATAATGTGCCTGCACACACACGGAAGCTACCTGTAGTTAACTCAAATAATTTGAATAAATCTGCCGAGAGCTTGCATTTCAAGTATGTGTAGACTTGGATTTATAAAAGCCATTTGCTTTCATTAGTTGACTATTATACTTTGTTTATTAAATACAAGTATTGAGGTTTTTCAGTCTTCTCATAGCTAAACTATCTGAAATTAAATACTTTTGTATAACAGTCCCCTACACTACAGAATCTCTCCTAGTGTCTAGATATCCATGGTGATATACAGGATGGTACAAAAGTAGGTTTACAATGGTGAGTACATGAAACACAGTTTATTCTTTAATTATTATTTATTAATCATTGTATTATTTTCCATATGAACAACTGTAAACCTATATTGTCCCACTCCATATATGTCATTTATAAGATAATCACAAGTTGAGGGAAAGAAAATCCTACATTTTCACAGAAAAATCATAAAATACATCTACGGTGCAGAAGCTAGCTCCTGCCCTGCCCTACATTAGTGACTGTCTGAATAATGTTACGTAATTCTGGAACACGGTGTTTACTCTGGATCCATTCAACCTGGATCACTGGTGCTCCATTTCACTTTGAATATAAAGA
>NW_006383011.1:12751858-12799842 GCF_000327345.1 Myotis davidii | reverse complement strand
TACGTGAAGCAAAGAATGGAAGATTGGGGACAGATGGGTTTGAGGGAAAAATATTTGAGAAACCCTTAAAAACTACCAGACTCTAAGGATTTACGCATGGTGGGGCAAAAGTAGGTTTACAGTTGTGAGTACGTGAAACACAGTTCATTCTTGTATTATTGTTTATTAATCATTGTATTATTTTCCATATGAACAACTGTAAACCTATATTGTCCCACTCCATATATGTCATTTATAAGATAATCACAAGTTGAGGGAAAGAAAATCCTACATTTTCACAGAAAAATCATAAAATACATCTACGGTGCAGAAGCTAGCTCCTGCCCTGCCCTACATTAGTGACTGTCTGAATAATGTTACGTAATTCTGGAACACGGTGTTTACTCTGGATCCATTCAACCTGGATCACTGGTGCTCCATTTCACTTTGAATATAACGGATGTGGAGCAAAGTGTGTCCTGTACTGTCATTTCCTAAGGCACTTCATCTAAAGTGGTGGGTGGTGCTGATCACTGGTCCTAGGGTTGTTTTGGAATCCAAATGGCACACTGGACAAATCCACTGGCAGGTCTCACAATATCCTGCATCTGCCATCACGTCACCTTAATAAATGTAGAGCGATTGTGACATAAGAATAAAGAGAGATCCATACCCTTTCTCCACAAAATGCATATCATGGATAATTACATTCCCCCAAAAATGTAGGTCATATCGACATAAGGGTACATTAGTTATCTATGTCCAGACAACTGTCGAAAATCTTTTAAGAGGGCACTCAAAATTTCACAGCAGCCAACACTGTCAGATTCTAAACTCATTTGTCCCTGTGTAAAATTGCATTTATATAACAGAAAAAGTAAGAAAGCCTGTCTTTAACCAGGTCAACACAGCAGTTAATTCTTCCAAACCCAAGGCCAACTGAGCCACGAGTTAGTGTGCCTGATGAGTTTCCTGAAATGAGGAGTTAATGGATACTTTATTTTTCAGAGTGACTAAGAATGCATGGTCTGGCACTGGATTCCCTAAGTTCAAACATTACCTTCTTTTTGTCCCTCATAAGGAGATAATACCTTATAGGATGGTTACAATGATTAAAGAAGTAAATGCATATAAGTGAGAAAATCCACATAAAGGCAATCAATCCAATGCCAGGTACATGTTAAGATTATCAACTACTTCAAACTGCATGATTACAAATATCATCCTCTCTTTACTAAGTAGACACAGCGATATTCGTTCTAAATAAATTCATTATAAGGAAACATTTACAAATTATGCACACTCATATAAATGGTATTTTATACTTGATTTGTGCCAACTAAATAAGTCATATATTTCAAATGCTAGTCCTAATGTTTTAATTTACCTTTATGTTGAGGAAGGATTATGCTAAAGAATATCATATTCCCTACTCTTTGAACAAATATGTATAATGGTTTAACAAGCTTCTATTAACAACAAAAGAGAAAATGAATTTAAGCAATAGCAAAAAGGAATTATTTTTTTAAATTTTTTATTACAAAGGGTATTATATATGTGTCCATTTTTCCCCCCGCCCTAAACAGTCCCCTAGCCTCCCCTATCCCCCAGTGTCTTATGTCCACCAAAAAGGAATTAGATTAAATCTTAAGTATACTTCCTGGAAAACAGAAAGAGCTCTTAAGCCTTGGGAAGGCTGCTTTAGAATTGCCGTTTTTCAGCATCGTTAGAAGTGGAGAAAACGCTGTGCACAGATGATTTTCCACTTTTATAACCTCTCGCCATAATGTGCAAGCCACCCCAAATCATTTTCCATTTCCACTTGTGATTTGTATTTTAATATCTGGGAATTCTTTTGACATGGATATTGATTAGGAACGAATATTTTCTGACCGTAGTGATAAGGATGACAATGCTGAACAATGCTAACACGTTTCCTTTGCAATAAACCACAGCAATGGAATTGGGTGTTTCTGACATGAGCAAGTGGGTATAAGGGTGGGTTTATTGCCACACGAGTCTCACATCAGCTACCTGAAAGATGAAGGATGTGGGGACTGGGCAAATCTAGGTGGGGGTTTCAGCGAGAGACTTGTAATGCCATCAGCGAATTGGGTGTCCTGGTGACAGGGAGGTTTAAGTTCATAGAGAAGAAAAATATGGATTCCCTTGATCATACTACTTAGTGTTAGCCTTGTACTGTCCCCCCACTCCACACCCCAACAAAGAAAATCAATATTCACCAGATCCTGTGCTTTATGTAGGTAGGGACCCTGCTCACTACAGCCCAGCACTAAGATCAGTGCACCCGGCACAGAGCACACACACAAAATATTTGGTGCAAGTTGAATAAAATTATTCCTTCACTTTTTATAAAAATCTCAATCCCAGAGTACTATTAATAACAATATTTACAAATATAATTAAAATACAATAGAATGTCGTGCTGATATGGCTCAGTGATGGAGCATGAACCAAGAGTTCATTGGTTCAATTCCTGGTCAGGGCACATGCCAGGGCTGTGGGCTCGATCCCCAGTGAGGGGCATGCAAGAGGCAGCCGACTGACGTTTCTCTCTCATTGATGTTTCTCTCTCTCTATCCCTTCCCCTTCCTTTCTCTCTAAAGTTAATACAGGCTGTGGTACTGTGGACTAATACCATAACCTAGCTACTATTTTCAGCCTATTTCTCTAGGAAAATGGAGAAACTCCTGTGCATATAAATGGAAAGCTGGCCTATGTATTAGAAAACTTCACTTTCAAACCTCATTTTGGAGGGTGTAAATTACTTTTACAGTGAAAAACACCCGAGTTTAAATTCCCCAGAGGTAGAATCATTTTCCTAGAAGAAGTGTCTTGAGGAAAAGCACAATGTGTTTTTTTCCCCCTTCTCATTTTGTATTCTTTGAAAGGCAACACTATAAGATAGAAAAGCAATTTTGGATGGGCAGGCAGATAGCTCTCAGCTCTACCCTATTACTTCATGTGACCCAGATTTCATAATCACCATATTTTTCTAAAGTTAGACGTATCTTAAAATGGCCTGAACATAGATCAATTATAATAACAAGGAGTAGCCGGTAAGCGCTCCATCTTCTAAAAATTCTCATGTAAGCTCTTTTTGGCTTCTTTCTTTTATGTTTCTCAGTCATTTACCATTATTCACATATCTCTTTTCTTATTTATATCAAGTTGCAATTTATTTAATAGTTTCAACTTTCAACAAATCTCTATATACTCTAGCATCTTAATAATCAATGATGATATATTATTGTACACTAATTTGGATCTGTTGTGGAATCCATATTTTTTTTTGGAATATTGACTTTTTCAAGAGTAATTAAAAATGTTAAATTTCACTTCCTGCTTTGTAAGCTTATATCATTTGTCTCCAAAAGATAGTCATAGTATAAAATAGGTTTTTCTGTCATTGATTTGTTATTTGCTGTTTTAGGGGGTAGGGGTTGCTTTGTTTTCATTGCCATATAATTTCCACACACTGCTATGATGATCTTTTTCCTTTCCTCCAACATTTGTTAGAATTTTTAAAATGCCCCTCACACTTAAATGTGGAAGAAGAGGAGTGATGTGTTTGTGTGGTAGGCTTATCACTCTAAACGAATTAATGTTGTACAATATAAATGTTGTAACAAGGGTAACAGCTAACATGGCACTTGGTAGATGGTCAGGGTTTTAAAGTAATTCATAGAGCAGCAGGGTCAAAGTGATCACAGCAAATTGGGGGGAATCCTGGCACATCCTGATATTTATTCACATTGCAGTTTAAAGTATACAGCAGACTTTCTCTGTAGATGAGGTTTCTTAGCCAGCAAATAGGAAGTAGCAATTGTAGGAGTTTTTCTTTCACTCAGGAGAGGGCTTCTGTGCATGTAACAACAGAAAGGACCACTACAACAACAACCATATCAGTTCAGATTGATGAGTGTTTACTCTCTGCCAGGCTCCGTTACAAAAGATTTATATGAATTATGTGTTTACTTCTCACAAGCATTTTAGGAAATAGATAATGGTACCCTATTTTATCAACAAATATGTGGGGCCACAGAGCTCTATGAAAGTCTTATATCATGACCATGTCTAATACGGTCTGAATATCTCAATGACGTTAACTTCAAACTTTGTCTTAGTATCTCAGCATGAAATCTCAGGTGTTTATTTATTTATTATTGCACTTGCTTAGTAAGTAGAAGATTCACAATCAAATAGCTTTTTGCCACCATGCAAATGGATGACCTTGTTATAAGTTACATGGGTTATTCCAAAGGACCCGGAGTTTCCCTTTCATTTTTCCTCAATTAAATATTTTTAAATGAATCAAATATTCATGGAATTTTTCACGGGCCTCTTAATTAAAATGTCTCTTCAAGTTTGATTTAAGCCAAGGGGCCTATTACTCTGTTTGCAGGACTGTAATGTAGATTTTCAACAGGTATTTCATTCATGATGTATACATTCTAAAATCCCATGTGGCTTAAGAATTACCTAAGGGGACTGTTGTTTTAGTTGTACTTTTTGTTTGTTGTAAATGCATTTGATTCTTTTACTCTATTAAGCAAAAGTGAGGATATTTGAAATGCCCGAATTTAATTCTTATTTCCTCCTCTCTGTGATCTGTTCAAGCATCATCTATTCATAGCAATGTGCTCATTGCAAAATACAACCAAGGGTTAGCCAGTAAGTGAGCAGTACAAGGGCCACCCCAGCAAGTGGGAAGAAAATTGCATTTGTTTTGTCATGACCTAGATAAGGAACAGCTCAAAAAAGGAAATAAAATGTGTTGCAACTTTCATCCCCGGCATTAACTTATTTATTATTTTATAATTCATTTTCAATCTCATACCTTCATTTTAACCAGATAAGTACTTATAAGGTGAGGTACTGGAGAAAATACCATTTTAACCACTCCCCTGGGCATATGCCCAGTGCAATAGAAGAACATGGTTCAAGGAAAATAAACCAGTTTAATTGCTCTTAAATACTTGCTATGGCCATGTATATTGGTAATGTGTAAACTATGTGTGGACACACATAAACACACACAATTTGTATACTATCCAATGTACATATGTTTATATGTAGGGTGCCAAACCTGCTATCATTATGCCCAGAAAAAAAAATCACATGTATGAAATTAGGGAGTTCTTATAGTTAAGACACACAGATGGTCTGACAAATTTGGAATCAAAATGTCTGGGCCAAAGAAGAAATTTTAGCATGTATAGACTTGGCATACTACAAAGCAAGGACTTTAGCCAGAAAAAGATTATTTTATAATTTTAAAAAGTAGAAAATTAAACAGATTTTCCTCAAAGCTCCTTAGAAGAGACAAATCTAAAAGCAGAGCAGAAGCAAGGTGGTCACTTTTTTTAAATCACTGCACTCAATATTGTCCTATCTTCTATCCAAGATCAAGTTTCTTATGCAAATTCATTTTCTTACACGGAGAGCCTAGCATATATTTACTATATTTGCCTATAGTAAAATGTTGAATTTAACTGACCAAGGGATTAATAGGATTGTAGTCACACCACAGACATTATCACCTGTAATTCGAATATGTCCACTTGAGGCCAATGTGCGTCTAGTTGTACGACTTACATTTGGGGTGAATGAAGAAGGGGTGGCAGATAGGAAGGAAAGTGTAGGAAATGTATGAGCCCAGTATAAAGTATCGCAATACATCTTCAAAAACAAAACGTAGCATTGTGGAAAGTCTATGTAAGAGAGTTATACAAGGCATTTTGAAAGATAAGAGGGTGGTTTTAGGGGTAATCTTTTCCCATTTTAATCCTACTTAGAGAGTCTGTGCAGATAAAATTTTTACCTAAATTAAAACTTTCCCCATAACAAAAAGAAAAATTAATTCTGGAATGTAAAAACAGACCACCATAACATCATTCCTCAGGAAAGATAACTGTAATTTAATTTGAAAACAAAAATTAGTTGAAATTTGGAGAGGAAAAAAATATTTTGTCTAAGCCATGTAGAAAAATAAATATTTTTGCTTAATTCCAATTAAATATGCTCAATACATCCTATTCATAAAAAGAAGTAAATGCAAGAGGAAAAGAGACACTTTCTGGCTTTTGCCCTTTCCTCATTCCATCATCAGTGAACTGCCTGAAGTTATTTAGACACCATTGGACACCATCTGTACAAGTTAGCCATGGGAGCTGAAGGACTGTGTTTCCCTGTAACAGCTCTATTTAATGAAGCTTTCAGTGGCATATACATGTGACAAAAGAACTCAAGTTCCATTAAATAAGAATGTCTATTTTTCTCACGTTAATGACTCAGTAATCAGCCCTAGCTGGTTTGACTCAGTGGATAGATAGAGCATTGGCCTGTGGACTAAAGGGTCCCGGGTTCAATTCTAGTCAAGGGCACATGCCCAGGTTGAGGGCTACATCTCCAGTAGGGGCCGTGCAAGAGGCAGTTGATCAATAATTATCTCTCATCATTGATGTTTCTATCTTTCTCTCCCTCTCTCTTCCACTCTGAAATCAATATTTTAAAAAAAGATTAATTCAGTTCTCTCCCTCTCCCTTCCACTCTGAAATCAATATTTTAAAAAAAAGTTTAATTCAGCAATCCTATGGGGGAAAATGAAAGAACAAAACCACTATTGTCAGTAATGTGAGATTTGAGGTGTCGATTTTAAAAAAAAAACAACAACACAAAAAAAAAACAAGCTGAAAATTAAGATCAATCTTTTTTTTAGATGAAGACACGGAGGCTCAGATAAACTAAGGGACTGTCCCAGTTGGCATCAAGCTCAGATCACGAAAAAGTATCGGAGACTTCAGTGTCCAGTGCTCTTTCAAGTTTATTAAAAGAAATAAGCAGACCAGTGAACCATCTCTACCACAGAAGCAGAATGAGGAGAACAATTACAAATGAGCAGCCCTCTCTTATGCAACAAGGCAGAAAAGGAAGTAACTAATTTAAACGCAATCCTAATTTTAAAGCTGTGTTAGCTTCACAATGCGCTAAAGCGCAAATATAAAAATAGAAGTCCTGAGGGTAAAAAATCTTCAAGTTATTTCCCCCCACTAATGGTATTTAGAAAGACACTGAAAAAGTTAACTAGAAAGAAACTTGCAATGTTGACTGTTATTTTGCAATGAAGTGATGAAGATATTTTCCGCATCAGTCTTTCATGAACTTGCAGAATGTAACACCTCATAAATTAAAGTTAAAGTGTCTATTCCAAGCAGGCAGTTGCTGCTAGTAAGGGCAATGCATGCCTACTTTATCCAAAATGTTAGAATTGTCTCCCAGGCTCAATGAGAAAAAAAGTAGTCACAATCATTTTTTTTTAAGGGAACATATTTTCCAATGAACCAAGAATGATGTCTTTAAACTGATAACAAAACAGTGGCACCAAATGTTATATCTAGGCTTACAAGGGCTATTCTTATAAATCCAGATATAACGTTAAATACTTACATGTACAGGTTCTGTTCTTGTACATTCCATTGTTTCTTTTTCCCTTGATCTAATTCTACTTGATTGAATTATCATAGCTTAATAACATGTTCTAATATATGTCAGTCCCTCCCCATATCAAGACATTTACATTAATTATCCTAATAATGTTTATCCATTGTATCATAGAGGTTTTTGTTTTCTGCACGGATAAGTTAAACATAGGTGACAGAACTACTGAAGTTGCTCTAATCTAGCTTTCCAAGATGTAGCAAGCCAAAGCTGGTGGCTATTATTCATTCACACTCACTTAAGGAAAGCTTTATGTAGCAAAAGAAATGATCTCTTGTGTAAAGTTACAGTCCTGTCATTATAATTATTCGTAAAGTTATGTCATAAATGATTACAATCATTTTGGTTTTAACACATCAGTGAATCTGGCCTCATGCCAGAAAATTGTATCATTTATTATTTGGAGGACAAATGTACAACTAGAGAGAAAAACAAAAATCAGGGGAAAAAAAGTGAATTAGCACACCAATTACTATTTTTCAATAATCACGAGGCCCCGGTAGAGCTTCTTGCAGTAAAATAGCAGGGATGGGTCCGTCAATGGAAGAGATTTGGACGCCCTGGCGAATGGCTCAGTGCGGGAGGCAGCAAAGAGCCTCTGACTGCACTGCAGTGTGGCTCTCTTCAGAGGCAGGCCACTTGCTCCAAACACTCAGCTAGCAGGGCATAACGGGGAAGGAGTGGACAGAATGTGGATGCCTGTCTCCAAAGCCAGGGATAGACTATAGCTCTTTTGGTTTTCTTTCCATGGGACTCTTTTTATGGCAGCTAAGTCCCCTTCAGCAATAAAAACTATAGGCCTCTAATAAGCCTCCTGGACCTGAGATTTCAAGAGCTGGTTATCTGACCTGTGGTTACTGTACTCAAGTTGTATGAATCCCCTTTCTTGCCATAGCTGCTGGCCTTGGCTTAAAAAATAAATCCTTATTGTTAAAAGTATTACAGATTCCCCCCTTTTTCCCATTGACCCCCTCTAGCCCACACTCCCCCCAGGCCTTCACCACACTATTGTCTGTATCCGTGGGTTATGCATAAATACAGCCTTTTCAATCACACCACCACCTGAGAACCCTCAAAGGAAACAGGGGAGCTGACACGGAAGACAGCCAACGCTGTGGCTTTTAGCATCTTGAGTGAAAAGACTTTACAAAGTAGGCTTGTTCCCGAGAAGCTGTGTGTCAAAATCTGTTCCATGATGTTAATATTATTTTATGAAGGCAATGCATTGCATAATCAATAGGTATATATGGATAGGGATATGGTTATGAATATGGCTATGAGTGTGGATATAGATTCAAACAGCCCTAGGTTCAAATTCCTGTTCAGCTACTTAACTAGTTACACTGCCTTGGGCAAGTTCCTCAGTTTTTCTGAAGTAGTTTCCCTCTTTGTCAAATGAGATTGTAACTACTTATTTTGTAGGATTATTTAAATACATACCAGTACAGTACTGAGTTCTTGGTCTTGAGCACTGAGTGACGAGGAGCCATTGTTACTTTTATGGTTTAATGTGTGAGATCCTAAATGTTTGAGAGGGGAATGCTTGTCATTTAAGTAAAGAAGTGATTAGGTCTCTAAAAAAGCAAAGAAGCATTCTGTGAAGTAATCACTGTCAAATCCTAATGCTTAGGTGAATACTTCCTAAATTTCATACCTGTTTTTGTCTCCCATGAACTCTACATTTTGAAAGATTCCATCGACTAAACAAATAGTATTTATTAAGGGATACTTAGTTGGATCATTTTAAATGTATTAAAGCATCTAAATGACAAAATAAGGTAGCTGTGTACTCACTCTAAGTTGACAGATTTATAGCCTGATGCATATAGTTGTTTTATTTCACTTCTGCTAATAAGAGTGGCCAAGGATGTTGCCTTTTCTAGGTTTGCTGAAAAATAGAGCATAAATAACTGTTCTTCATTTCTAATTTCAAGGACCCTAAAATTATGAGAGCTCCAGATTGGGAACTGTTATTTTTTAATTATGACTGTTAAGCACTGGGGTATTTCTTCTTAATGCGTTCTTTAATTATTTCCTTTGGAAAGTCCCGAGTGCTTCAAATGTCAGATGGGTTGTGCCTTTTGCCAAGGGTTGCTTAGTTAACTGTTTATTTAATGAATGGGGTTTCGTGTGCTGCTGAATCTCTCATGGTACATGATAGGAAGTTCTTGGCAGCATTTAGATTGGAGAACTGAGAAACATATTGGCTCTGCGGAAGCTCGATCAGCTCCCAGGCAGGAGCAGGGCCTCTGCCAAGAAAAATTCACGGAAATAAAAAATACAAAGACCAAACACTCACACAATCCAAGGCTAACTGACTCTGGTGTGCGGGATTAAGTGACTGCTGGAGCCAGGTATCTCAGGTAGTCCGTGAAAGGAAGGGTGGAAATGCTTCGGAGTTTCGGGGGAGGAACAGAAATGGGTATCTCCTTGATTTGAAGGAGGACAATATGCTTACATCTCTGAATTGCTTGGAAAATTCAATTAGCTGCTAAGGTAAAAAGAAAAAGAAAAAGTCTTACGATGCTAATTTCCCATGTTTCTGCCTTATGGAGATCAGTCTAGACCTCTGTTTATAAGTGATTGAAAGGCATAATGTTTATGCATTTCAATTAAGAAGTCATGAATAATGATTACTTTTAAGTGGCAACAACAGTTACTGAGCATCCTAGACTAAATATTCAGATGGCTACATTTCTAAAATGATTTGGCCAGGTACCTAGACATTGTATAAGGACTGGCTGCCAAATAGGTTTTCTGTGAGAACTGGGAACAAGAAAATGTGCTGCAATATTATCTAGACTCAGAAAGGTCCTAAATCCACTAAACTATGTGTATTTTACTCAGTAGAACTATAGAATGAGGAGGGGATTGGAGATTTAAAAAAAAAAAAAATTAAACACTAGTTTGAGTAAATAACTATGAGAATGTATTTTAAGCAATTCAAGATGAATCACACCAGCCTACTTGGCAACACGGTAAGCATACCCAGTCATGTGTGGAATCCCTGTTGCAGGCATCATGTCATCAGCGCCTTCCTTTGGGTCAGTGCATTCTGCTCGCCTGTATCCCAAACCTTTTTCCTTGCTGTAAGGACAATTTTCTTAGTCAGCCTTGCTCTCTCCCTCTTTCTTTTTCCTACTGAAGGTTTAGACCAGTTTCCTGAAGGCTCCTTGCATTCTTGGGCCACCAGAGGCCTTGGATGGCTCCCTGGGTTCCTGTCTGTTTGGTGTCATTTTCTTTCTTTATTCAGAAATTAAGAGGGCAGGGCTCATCAGCACATAGATGCTGATCTGAGGGGAGGATCACCACCTCTTAGGTGGCTAAATGGACACGTGTTCTCTCCAGGCCCAATCACTTGGCTGTCTTCTACCCCAGCTCAGTACTAAACCACCCCTCTAACCTCACGGCAGATCATCCACAGATTGGCCATTTATACCCACTTGCTCCTAATTGCCTTGGATTAGCTGATATGTTGCTTGCCATAATATTAATGTGAGTCATGAGAGCACCAATAACCATCCAT
The DNA here is from genome assembly GCF_000327345.1 of Myotis davidii. NCBI lineage: Eukaryota > Metazoa > Chordata > Mammalia > Chiroptera > Vespertilionidae > Myotis > Myotis davidii. Next base: position 12,788,816 of record NW_006383011.1, on the reverse strand, counting down.
TAAGCACCTTCTAGGTGCTTTTTTTTAGCTACACTACATAAACTCTCTTATTTCTCATGGCAATCTGATGATGCAGGCATTTTTTATCCCCATAGGAAGGCTCAGAGAATTTAATTATCTTGTGCAAATCGTGTAATAGATGACCAAGCAGGAATCCAATTCAACATGTACATGATTCTAGACTCATAGATGGGTTTTTATGCTCCCCATCATCCCCTGGGATATTGGCTGATTCCTGTTTACTTAGTCAGCACTGGTCCTGGACACATTTTCTCAATCTCATCTCACCCTCTCAAGTAAAGGGACACCTTATGCCTTTTCTCTTCCTCTGCCAAGTGGTCATTTGATTAGTTGTGGCTTTTGTAACACGACTGGTAAAAGTTTCCCTTAGGTGCCACCCCATTCTCTTTCTCCCTTGATTTCAGGATGATTGTTCTCATGCCCATCTCATGGTACTCTGAGTTGGTGTCAAGCTTATGCTGTGCTCATGTCACTCTTAGGACCAAATTACCTGACCATGTTTTCAAGGGAGTACAAAACTTGTTTTGAATTTTAGGAATCCCTTAAACTAAGATTTTATAATTTACCTTGTAACTAGAAAATAAAATATAGATTTAGCAATTAGTAGGAATGAATTTCTAAGGGTCAGCTTCCAGGGACTAGATTTAGATTTGGTTACTACAGCCTTATTGAGTCAGCAAGAGAGTAGTGATGCAACACCAGCATATATTGGGGACTTTTTTTTCATTGTAACAAGCTCAGTACAGCAGGGCCAGAACTAGGGAGAATGAGTGGGGTGAGTGAGGCACTCACCTCGGATGCAAAAAAAAAAAATAAGGTGGAGAGAAAAAATGGTAAAACTGAGTAATCAAGACAAATAATATTTCAAATGCAATATTTTTTAAGTTAATGCAAAAAAGTACATTATGAGTAGAACATTAAAACTGTAAGTAAAGATAAGATCGGAATTACTGCTTATTCCCGATGCTTCATGCCCCAATACAGTCCAGTATGGCATTGCATTACACTATTTTTCTAGGTTTAAAGAGACCAATCTAATTTATTGGAAACCTATTTATTAGAACAAGTGACAGTAACTAGAAGTAGTTATTTTGGGGGAAAATCATTAGATATCATTAAAATTAAACCACTATTAATTTTAAGAAGCACTAGTCATTAATACAACCACTTTGATCCAAAGGATAATAATACTAACACTTGCAGACACTGGTTAGCACTTTACTCATTTAATCCTGAGGATAACCTGCTGAGATAGAAGAACAGGCTCATGGAGTTCCCAGTGTGCATTCATCAGACCACAGTGTCTGTGCAGCTGTGCAATATGGTGACTATGGTAGAGTCAGAATCCCCAAGTTCACATAGAAAGTGGCACAACCAAGTTTCAAACACAGTGTGGATCCAAGGTCCTGTCTCTTAACAATATTTTAGACGTGCATTAAGCCCCTCAAAGATGAAGTAATATAGCTTTTTTCCTACCTCAATCTGCTACCCTAGTTAACCCTACAGTGCTGTAACTTTAATAATAATTATGCTAAGAATAAAAATCCTGACATAAACTTTTACAGAAACTAGCCAAAACTGCAAGGTGTAGGTGTGTGTGTGTGTGTGTGTGTGTGTGTGCGTGCGTGTGTGTGCATATATATATTTCAGTGACTTTCCATTGAAATCACCTTGAGAGGCAATCATATTGAATTTAAGAACTTCAAGAGATCTCTGACTTTCACCAATTAATCTATAGGTCAAATGCATAAACTGGACTATCCACTTAAGATAATTTTACAAAATACTGATGAATAAATAAAAAATGAATTCAACAGCTCACAGGCACTAAAAGGACAATAGAACCCCCTAGCCTCTGCCAGTGTTGGTAGACTAACTTCTACCGGCTTGTAACTAGTATTCTTGCATCAATCAGCTAGTATGACCAACACTATAATTATATGATGAAGCTAGAGCACTGTAAAGAATTATAAACAAGAGAATAAGGATTCAGAATAAAGCCTTTAGATCATATCCAATACATGGACTCTTTCAAGGAATCACTGTGACCAGTTCATGCTATTCATACATGTGAATTGCTGAATATCTAGTTTACTACTAAATTTAAAAGCAAACAAACAAAAACTTCAATGGCCCTGTAGAGTATTTACTATTGATTTTTTTTAGGACTATAATACACTAATATCAACATGGGAATATTTTTGAGGAGCAAGATAGAGGGAGCAAGGCTGGGTCTAGGGAAAATATTACTTCAGAGAGGAAGTAGGGTTAGGACATGGGCTGGCAGCTGAGTATTGAGGAGAAGAGTCAAAGGCAAAAAAATCTAGAAGTAGATTATAAAATACCTTTATTCTACACAAAAAGTTTGGCATTTCCATAATATTGGTAAGTAGGTTAGTGTTATTAATAATGCAGTGTTAATTGAGATTTATAATTCAATTTAAAAATTTTTTTTTTATAAATGGCGGTATACCCAATAATCTCTGCTCCTTCCTCCTCATGGTAAGGTACGTGATTATATTTTGAAATTAAAGCGTTGTCTGTAATTTGGCCACTTTTTTATTGGATCTGGGAGAGGTATGTACTCTAGCACTATATTTCATGACACACAATTATAAATCTTTCTGTGTTAAATAAATATTAATGAAAAAATGTGTTCTCTCATGAATGATAATGTGTTTTTCCTGGCCATTCTTCTAAATGAGGACATCATAGTGATGCTTTTCATTCTAATCCGTACCAGCAAGGGAAAGGGGAGCGAGAGAGGTGGGGATAAAACTCGATCACTTCATCAGAGTGTTCAGCTCTTTTTGACCAGGTCACAGGAGGTCACTTAGCAAATGAAGACTCTCTTTGAGAAGCGGGCCTAAGCTTCAACCCCCAATCAGAATGCCTACACTGGAGTTAAAAATAAGCATTTCTTGGTCATAGCTTTAGCTAGAAAGCAAAGAACCCGTTTCTTAAAGAGTCTAGTTGACACTAGGAAGACCTCTAAAGGAGAATATTTTTTTTAAAGCCACATTTTTTCTAGAGGAAAAGGGAAAATCTGAAAGGATTTGTACACTTTAACATTTCAGCATGGGTTGGGCGGTGCTCATGAGCCAGAGAACAAACCACAGAGCAGCAAATAACTTGGGAGAAGTTCCTGACACACAGGAAGGAGAAAACCGCCCAAACGCTTGGGGGGGAGAGCTTGGAACAAGGGGGGAAACAAAGGGAAAGGAGGCAGAAGGAGAGGCCCTCGTTCTCAGCAGAGCTGAACCTGAAGAAGACTGAATACCCAGATATGACTGGAGAAATCACAAACTATGGGTGCTGGTCCCACACTCTCCTGGGGAACCCCCGAACCTCTCAGAGGGGCCCTACTTTGGGAAAGATGCTCTATCCATCGAGGCCTGGAGTCGAGGCAGGAATGGCAGAGGGGCACATCTTAGGAAGCCTCAAAGACTCCAAAAAGCTGCAGAGGAGTTCTTGGGGTCCACAGGTGGACCTAGAAACAGTAGGAGGAACCAGAAGAGATCTGGAGTCCAGACAAGGAGCTTTCTGGAATCTTGGACTGAAAGGTAAACACGACATCCCACAACCTGAAGGGCGCATGCTCCCACAGTGCCCAAACCATAACTGTGTCTCTACCTAAAGGAGGGCTGGAGGCCAGGCTGGATGAGGGACATCACAGGGTGGTCAGAGAGAATCCCAAGGGACCAGAAATCCCTCCCCCAGATGCTGGGATGGAAAAAAGAGAAATCCCCCCTAAAGAGGAAAAAAACTCTGACCAAGAATCTGAAATTTGAGTTGACTGAATATTTACTTGAAACATACGCTTTTTAAACAAGAAGAAAATGAATGGTCTAAATTGAAGTTTCTATATCACCTGCCCTCAAACCACTATTAGCAGGCATGGGAAATTAAGAACCAGATTACTACCAGGAGAAATAAATAATGTACATCCTCTTTTGCATATTTTCTTTATATTGCATATTTTTTCTATCCTTCCTACTCCTATCCTAGCACAATAGGAAGACAGTTTATATAATGAAAGTTTCCTGATGCTTAAAATACATGGTACATACTAGGCAGGTGATAAATATGATGCTTGTCCAAATTCTGCTGCCAGAAATTCTAACACACTCTGGGCAAAAAGTACATAATTATACTATTTTCTTTTTTAAATGTAAGGGTCTTGGCTGCTCTGACTTTTCTTGCTTTTGCAAACCTATCTCGTGGCGTGTTGTTTAATAAAAATATTAAGCCCATCTCTTATGAGGGTGACATTAGTGATCTCATAGTTAATGATAACAATCATGGCTGCCACTGGTCAATGTCCAGTCTGTGTAGTCCATGTACACAGCAGGAAGTGTCATTAATTATTATATCAATTCTCCAAGGTGGGTTTTTTGTGCCCCTATTTTCAGTATGGCAATCAAAGCTCAGATAGTATAAGTAACTTTCCTAAAGTCACACAGCTAATAAAAGCTCATTCCATTATATTACAGTAAATCCCAATAAATGATTTCTAACAAATGAATGGATCCTGACAATTCCTGAGGTACAGAGAGGTCAGTGAGAGCTAACTTTCTTTTTCCCTATCCAACATTCATCTCCAGGAGTATTCATTTTTTTCAATAGATGAAACTTACTGAACATTAGAACGATATTTTACCCAGTACAAGATTACTACCAGGAGAAATAAATAATGTACATCCTCTTTTGCATATTTTCTTTATATTGCATATTTTTTCTATCCTTCCTACTCCTATCCTAGCACAATAGGAAGACAGTTTATATAATGAAAGTTTCCTATGCTTAAAATACATGGTGGACACTAGGCAGGTGATAAATATGATGCTTGTCCAAATTCTGTTGCCAGAAATTCTAATACACTCTGGGCAAAAAGTACATAATTATACTATTTTCTTTTGTAAATGTAAGGGTCTTGGCTGATCTGACTTTTCCTGCTTTTGCAAACCTATCTTGTGGCGTGTTGTTTAATAAAAATAGGCTTATTTAGCCCGTCTCTTATGAGGGTGACATTAGTAATCTCATAGCTAGTGATAGCAATCATAGCTGCCACTGGTCAATGTCCAGTCTGTGTAGTCCATGTACACAGCAGGAAGTGTCATTAATTATTATAACAATTCTCCAAGGTAGGTTTTTTGTGCCCCTATTTTCAGTATGGCAATCAAAGCTCAGATAGTATATGTAACTTTCCTAAAGTCACACAGCTAATAAAAGCTCATTCCATTATTCCAGGTGACCTTCCAGACGAAGCCAGGGCTGCGGGGGCCAAGGCAGCTGAGGCTGCGAGGGCTGAGCCCCTTGCACGAATTTCATGCATCGGGCCTCTAGGGGTAAATAAAGATCCAGTCCCTGGCCTGGAGGAGCTCCAGACTGATGGGGGGAGTTGGGAACAGACATAGCTGACAGCTGTAACAAGAGTGAAACAGACAGAAACAAAAATAATGTTGCAAATCGAAAGTGAAGCATGTGCATCTCTGCTTCCAAGGCCTCGGAAACAAGGCCTGGAAGGAAATGTCTCACCCACAGTTGTGTGGTGGTGATTTTTAAATTGGTTTGTGAGAAATATGAACATCCTAGAACTGTGGTCGGCTCGCGAGCCACATGCGGCTCTTTGGCCCCTTGAGTGTGGCTCTTCCACAAAATACCACGTGCGGGCGCACCTACTAGGGGTAAATAAAGATCCAGTCCCTGGCCTGGAGGAGCTCCAGACTGATGGAGGGAGTTGGGAACATAGTAGCCGACAGCTGAAACAAGAGTGAAACAGACAGAAACAAAAATAATGTTGCAAATCGAAAGTGAAGCATGTGGATCTCTGCTTCCAAGGCCTCGGAAACAAGGCCTGGAAGGAAATACCTCACCCACAGTTGTGTGGTGGTGATTTTTAAATTAGTTTGTGAGAAATAGGAACACCCTAGAAGGTGTGTTCAGAGGCTCACGGGCCTGCAGGCCGTAGTTTGAGGACCCCTGATATGGGGTTATACCTCACAATATGACAATATTTTAGTCCATATGACCAGCCAGTAAAGATTAGGAATGAAACAGCTGCTCATTAGAGATGGAGCCCCAAAAGGATTTAAACTAAGTAGTTTCAAAAACTACAATGGGGAATTTAGGTTTCCTTCATAACTGAGTTACTTACCTGCACAATAGCTACCATTTATTGGATATGTTCTGTGTACCAGGAATTGCACAAAGAACACTGTAGGGATATTCTCATTTCATTCTAATTCTGATAGCCGTACGTGGTGACTGCTAACATCACCCCCATTTCACAGATAAAGAAGCTGAGTATGAGAAAGCTATGGTGGCTTAGCCCAACCCAGCCACATTCACAGAGCTAGTAACGGGGAGATTAGAACCCTGGCAATATGGCTCCACCACCCTTACTCCTAGTTCCTCACCACTACATTCCACGTTGTCCTCTAGGCTGGGACAATCTGTGAACTACAAAGGAAAAAAAAAGTGAGTGCACACTGATATAAAAGCTGCTTTTAAAATTACAGGGAAGAAAAAGCAGGATAATTTTTCCCGGCTGTACCACTCTGCAACTCTACACATAAAAGATGGCTGGTCATTAAGCCACAGACCAAGCACAAGGATTAACTTCCCTAATAAACTCTTCCTGGACTTCCTGGGGGGGAAGAAAATAACAGCCAGGGCTATAGTGAATCTAGCAACAAATGGCCTTTCACCAACTTACATGGAATTTAATATGTTCCACCCAGTAGGAAAGATTGTATTTGGGGCAACACATCTTTAATGAAGGAATGACTGTCATCAGAGTTTTTAATGACAATAAGTGATGATGTAAAAATTCAGTGATTTCTTTTGTAACCTACCCTGGAAATTTTCATTTGTATATAGATAATAGCCTCATAACATCATATAACATTTAATTCCGTTTGAAATGTTATTTGTGTTGCATAATCAAAATCATCCTCTAATAGTTTTTCCTAGCATGTGTACATGACATTGGGTTTTCATAAAGCTATAATCTACTGAAAGAAGATCTGTGTTTACCCTAAAGAATAGTCCACCTTCATTCTCTCCTCCTCGTATGTCAATAAGTGAACACTAACGTGGAGATTAGAAACCCTCTGTGTGGAAAATGTCAATAAAGGAAGCAGTCAGAAATGCCATCTCCCCAACAGAAATAGAATGAAGTGGTAGACATCTGACGCGTTCGCTTAAATTGCCAAGTGACTGTAAGGCAACGTCCCTCGAAACTGTTGGAGATATTTTGTGAAGAAAAGCCACGTGAGGTGAAGTTTGGGTATGCACCAGAAGCCTCAGTCTTCAAGGACTTTTCAATTTCCTCTGGTGTACAACTTTGGAAATGCAATGGTTCAGCATTTCTCTAATAAAAATTCATCTCCCAGGACTTCTTTTCAATGCAGGCAAAATCAAATTAACTTCAAACAGAAGAGGTTAGATGCATACATAAAGGAAGTATCTAACTGTAACACCATCACGTCCCAGCTCTCTGAGGCCTTCTAATATCTCCCCAGGAGAGAAATCCAAATATTAACTTCACCTCATATGATTCTACAAAATCTAACGAGAAGCATGGTTTCCAGAAAGGGAATGGCACAGAGAGAAGGGTCCCACTGCACCGTTGGGGTTGCCACTGTCAGGATTTGCTGACCCCATAATTCTCTGGACTTGTACTTACTGACATTTACTAAAGGCCAACAGGGCCCCAACCCCCTCCCCCAGCCCACAAATTGCACAGCCCTTGAATCAGGGGATCCCCGAGCTTTGGCTGGAGGAGCTGAAGTGATGTTCTGTACCTTCTGGGGCACGAACCGCTACATGTCCACCACGCAGCCCTCCCCGCCCCAGCGACGATGCACTGCACTCATATGGTCCCGGAGCACCCTCGCTGGGATGCATGATAGCAACATATGAACAAAATGCTCTAGCTCAGACGGTGGATTGCCATGTGGGGCAGAACTGGTGGCCAGAGGCATGTTTTAAGACGTAATTTCTAATGTTTTGTGTTAAATGATGTTTTTATCACATTTTGGGTGTTGTTGAAGATTTATTTTGAGAGTCTGTTATGGCTGATCTTTGGGATTCAGGGCTATTCCCCATCAGGAAAAGCATGGCCAGCGACACATCATGTTTGATAGGCATGTTCAGTAACTGAGCTTCACCTGAGTGTGACACTCGGTGAGGGAAGACATCGGCGTGCATGGCTGTACAGTCAGCCCTGAATTCCAGTCTGCAGCATGAGCCCTGGTTCTCCAGGCAGGACCATATGGGCTAGTGGTGGGCCCTGAGCAGGAAACATGGAGATGCTTCCTTATGCCTACACCGACCTCCAGTGTTCCAACCTCGTCCTCTCATTAATGACAGGTTCTGCATGGCTACAGTTGAATGGACCAAATAATTCCAATCTCTCTCTTCACTGTCTAATTTTATTGGATGAAAGGATGGAGTAACTTTTAGAAATCTAGCAATTTGCAAATTCTAAAATTAGATATTAGACTTTATCATCATTTTGTGGGGGAAGGGGATTATCCAGAATGTATCTAGATGCACATACCAAAAGGGCAGGGCTATTTTGCTTCCAATTTTTTCCTGTATCCATTCTTGGCCTGTAGAGAGTGTTCAATAAGTATTTATTCAATGCATTAATGTCATGCTTCTCTTTAACAGTAGAACGATTTCATCAGCAAATTATTACTTCGGACACAAAACAGGACTTCCTTCTAATGTAATTGCCCCCTCTCATCGTGGTAAATACTGGCAGTTCTTTTTAAAGAAATGGTTCTAACCTACAGAGCTTGCTTAAAGCCAAGCTAGGAAGATAACTTTATTTATAAGGAAAACATCTGAATAACAGAGAGGGAGAGAATGAGAGAATGAGAGAAAGAGAGAGAGAGAATAAATTGAGCATTAATAGAACTTAGTGTTTTTCAATACACATATTTTCAGAAAACGCTTTATTTTCTAAAGAGGCATCCACCTACATGGAGTTTATACTGTGGGGGTGACTATAAACATAAAAGAAAAACTTATCTATGTATTATATAATTAGTGTTATTACTTTATAATCACATTTTGTGTATTATAGCTTTTAGTTACTTCAGTGAAAAAATTCTAGTATATTTCCTTCTCAATCACAGATATTACTGTCTATTTTTTGACAGTGCTACATATTCTAGAATCCAATACAAAAAAACAAACACAAAAACACCTAAAAGTAATTTTTATATTTGCATTTCAAACTAAACCCAGTTCCTTCCTGACTGCCTTCCAGTCGAATCAAGTTTTTGCTCTATTTTTCTCTCATTATGTGGACATCACAGGTCTCCCAAAGAGATCTGGTTTTAAGTTACCTGAAGGGAAAAAAGTTACTTGTAAATTTAAATTTAATAGCCTCACTTTCCTTAATTACTAGACACACAAGCACATTCACACACCTTCAAAATGCATCCAAATTCCCTTTATAAACTCTATGTAAATAGTTGCAGGGCCTTCATTGTAAACACTGAATTGGTTCACATCTGGCTAGTCCAAGGCATAAAATAATGGTAGCTCTCTTTTGACAGCTTAGCCAACATCCTATATAATAAAAGGCTAATATGCAAATTGTCCCCTCGACTGGGAGTTTGACCAGGGGGCAGGGCTCGTTGGCCAACCGCCCATATCCCCTCCCCCTGGCTTGCCAGGCCTGATCCGCCCCAATTGGGGCAGGCCAGCTGGACCCCACCCATGTACAAATTCATGCACTGGGCCTCTAGTGTCTTCTTAAAAGAAGGCTTTCCTGATGCTCTTTTTTTATTCTCATTCTCATCCCTCTGATCTGCTTCCTTCTTACCTTCCCCCCTATTCCCTCTGTAGTTAAGCAGCCTTTCTTGGGAACTCTAACCTATAAATACTGTACCTGTATAATAGAATTTATTGCACTCTTGCAGATCCTGTCTGCCATTTTAGTAACCTGCTCCTTGTGGTCAGCAGTCTTCTTCTCACCCAGAACTTGGATCTATATTTCCATCATAGCAAGTGATAAAGTACTACCTACTGGTTGTGAATATTCCAGACCATGATTGTATTTCCTAGTCTCAGCATTTTTTCACTTCCAAATCATTCTCAGTGTGATGCTGCACATACAGAAATCAATGAATAAATAATGCCAGCTGACGGACAAGTCTGAGAATGGTGTGGAGAAACGAAATGTGGAATTCAAATGAGTTCATTCTTCTCCCTACTATTAGCATAAGTAACAGATTTGAAATCCCAAATAAAATAATGTTGATATCTGTGAACATTAAATAAGTCTCTCCAGTATAATAATTATGAACTGCATATACACTAGCTGAAGATTTATGTAAAAAGATGTAACTGGTAAAAATATGTAAATCTAAGTAGATGCTTAAGACAAATTTTACCTTCACATCAGCACCCAACAGCATTCCATATTTTAGTTCCTAAGATCTCATAATGCAAGGAGTTCCAGCTTTACTTTTGTAATTAAATATTTAGCATAAGAACATTAATAAATTATGTTACAATCTTAAGCTGATCATTATATAAAAATACCAACTAATTATAATATGTAGATTATTATACTTATGATTGAAGACTTGGAACAAATATAGAGACAACTCTGCCACAGCATAGATAGTCCTGGTAATAGGTATCTGACACACACATGATGGTATATCTTTCTAAAGGAATAAAACCTAAATTGACATCACAGCAATACAGAATTTACATCTTATTTGAAAGCCTGAATTTTTAAGAAATATAAGAGATTTTTAAAAGAGGTGTTAACCAATAAGCTTATCTAAAGTATGTAATACTATGAACTAGTTAGCTTTTTATTTGGGCATTTAAGCATATATAGGTATTATGAGGTCTGGCCTGAGTTCCCTGAATCATATTTAAATGTAGATTAAAAGCAGGAAAATTGAAATCTAAATTAAGCAAAGAATTATTTCTTCTTTTCTTCATTTTATAAAACTATTAAGGGCAAAAATGTGGTGCCACCCACCCATGACAAATTTATGAACAATATTAGGAGGAACACAAGGGCCCTGAACATCTCCAGTTTCAATATTGAATTTTTATTATTATTGTATTTATTTATTTTATTTTTCTTTATTGCTGAAAGTATTATGTATGTCCCCTTTTATTCCCCCATTGACCCCCTCTACCCTGCACCCATGCCCCTCTGCCCCAGGCCTTCACACTATTGCCTGTGTCTATGGGTTAGGCATATCTATACTAGTATATATAAAAGCCCAGCGACCCAACAGCAGAACGACCAGTTGACCAGTCACTATGATGCACACTGACCACCAGGGTGCAAATGCTCAATTCAGGAGCTGCCCCCTGTTGGTCGGTGCACTCCCACAGTGCGAGCGCTGCTCAGCTGACCTGGATGAGCAGCTCATCCCGCAGCAGGAACAGCCGCTAGCAGGCTCAGGGTGAGGTTGAGTCTCTGCACCTATCAAATACCTGAGACCATGCAGACTCTGGCCTGACCCCACCAGCTGAGGCAGGCCCTCTAAGGTGTGTTCCAGAAAGAGCACGGGAGCTGGCATAGGCAGATGGGAAGAGGGGACATGACTGTGGACCCCCCAGGGGGGGCTGTCCTCATGGCTGAGGATCCTGGAGCACGGCTGCCCTCAATATCCCTGATGGTGTCACTGACCTGGCATTACACATCAAGGACATTCACCAAGTGGATTTGGGGTGCAAAGCTCTCCACTGGGTTCCTCCAGGACAAAGAACACATCTTTACCCAAGATATTACCCTGAAATATCAGCTCAGACTAATTTCCTCATTCAGCGGCCACTCAGAGGGTTGGGTCCACAGCCGCTCGGCTGACTCCCACAGCGGGCTGATCCCCACGGGCCACGCCCCACACCCGTGCATGAATCTGTGCACCAGGCCTCTAGTATACAAATAAGATCTTTGGTTAATCTCTCCCCATCCACACTCCCTCCCTCTTCACCTCCCTCTGAGATTTGACAGTCTGTTCCATGCTTATATGTCTCTGGGTCTATTTTGTGTATCAGTTTATTTTGGTCATTAGATTCCACATATGGGTGAGATCATGTGATACTTGTATCACTCTGACTGGCTTATTTCGCTTAGCATAATATTCTCTAGGTCTTTTCTTGGTCTTTTCACTTTTAGAGGACTTGAGCAAAACTGAACAAATTTCATATTTCTCATACCTCACTCTTTATCTGTTCACTGAAAAAGACCAGTGTCTAGAGCTCAGAGCAGGGTCAGTCCCAGAATGCCCCACAGTGTTTGAAGGGGTGCTCAGGAGGCTTTTTTTAAAGCTGCTGCCAGCCTAAAAATTTTTCAACATTTTGTTTGGAAATAATTATAGCTTCACATGTAAAAATGCGTTGAGAGATCCGTATGCCTGTCATTCAACTTTCCCCTAATGGTAACATCTTGAAAAAGATCTTGGTACAGTTATCACAGGCAAGATATTGACACTGACATAATATACCTGTCTTACTCAGATTTCCCCACATTTGTACTCTTTATAAGTGTGTATCATGGGGGGTGGTGCGGGGGTGGGGTGTGTGTACTTAGTTCTATACAATGTTATCACTTGTGTAGGTTCATGTATTCATTACCACAATCCCATAACTTTTTATTGTTGGAGTATTACAGTATATAAAAACTAGAGGCTTAGTGCATGAAATCCTGCATGGGTAGGGTCCCTAGGCCTGGCCAGTGATCAGGGCTGATAGGGGCCTTCCTTATCCAGCTGCCTGCCAGGGCCTTCCTTCATTCTGCGGTGCCCCTGGTGGTCAGCACACATCATAGCGAGCAATCTAACTCCTGGTCTCCCGGTCAAACTCCCAAAGGGACACTTTGCATATTAGCCTTTTATATATATATATAGATAGCAAAATATGCTAAAAACTTTTTATTTACACTCTAGATACTGCTGAGATGTAAAACACTCCTATCAAGTAATTATACTATAATGATTTTAACTTGGAGTCACTAGAGAGGCATTGATGGTGACTTAAAAGGGCTAAATCTCCCACTAGACACCTTCCCTGACTCACACTCAATAGGGAGGGCATCTGGCTTTTGCCTTGGATTAGATATCACAGAACCATCACTTCTTTACCTTGACCACAAGTTTCATTTTCAGATTCCGTTTCCCTTAAGCTGCATTTCTCATTTTGACATGCTCTCTACAGAGATCACTCAAGAAATTAACACTTTATTGAAGCCAAATGATCCTAACCTTAACAACATAAAACCTATTCAGAAAATTGTGGGGAGAATGAAATGAGAAGCTAGGCCACTTGCCATTCGATTTACGAAGCTGGGAGGAAAACTGATTTTCAGTTACTGTCTTGAGAGACTAAGAAGTAGGGAATGGGGTTGATTTCATTTTGTACTTTCTGCTGCTAGAGGTAGCATGGCTAAATAGAGAGTGCCTATATTAGGCTCCTAAAGAGACCACAAAGAGCCCTGATTGCTTTTGGAGTATGAAGGTGCAGAAATGAGCTAGGAGCTCAATATATGATGAATACAAGATTCACCCAGGTTGCACTACTATGACCCAGCTCTTCCACAAATGTGCATGCAGTATGAAGGGGAAATTAACAGGAGAATAGCACAACGAATTAAATGAAAATGCTAGAGTCCCTAAAGAACTTTGAGGATATGGCTACACACATAACTAAAGTACCTTAATTAAAGGTTATATATCCTTAAAAGTATAACAATTCCTTCATTTAAAATAGGAATTTCTTTTGGAAGGAGAATATTCTATGTTGTGACAAATAAACAGAATTATAATTTTGCACTTGAGATTTAGCTTTCCCATATATTTTTGACATCTAAAAAAGCAACATAATAATTGAAGACCTGGATAGGAGTTCTATAAGGGCAGTGATAGTTGTTTGTTTCATAAACCGTGGTATTTCTTAAACCTTGAACACTGCTGGGCACTCAAAAAACATTTGACAGTAGGCACTCAAAAATATTTCCTAAATGGATTACTGATTTAAAAGAAAAATGTTTGGCTAATGGAAATATTCTTACTTTGCCTAAACTTTTTAGTTTTGTGTGGCAGTATCTTTTATCTATGCTTGTCAAAGGCTTGATAATGACTAATCTAAATAATAATTACTACTTTTATTACTCCTCCCACTTTAATGGATAGCTTATTCATCTCTCTTCAAATAATTAAAAATCAAGTAAAACTACATTTGGCTGTATTTCACCTTCCCGTTAGATACATCTATATATATAAAAGGTTAAGCGACTGGCCGGCGGACCGACCAGCCAGTAGGTATGACATGCACTGACCACCAGGGCCAGATGCTCAATGCAGGAGCTGCCAAATGACAACAACTTTGCAGAGTGCCCTCTCACTCTCTGGGACCCCTCAGGTAAGTTGCCTGTCAGCCCTTACAATGGTCATCATAACAACACATGTACCTCACTAACTTCACAGAATGTCACTCACTGTCAAAAACCTTAAGGTATAATCACAACTTGGGCTAGTTTCCCAAGAATGCATGCCTTTGTATAGATTCTCTCCTTATAACCATTTCTTTCTTTTCTCCTTTCTCTCTGACACCAGTGTTTATTCATTCAATGTTTTTCATTTCTCATTTTCCTCAACCTTTTAACTCGATTAACCTACTCACCTGACAAAACTCACTATATCAGGGCTGAGAAGCCTTCCCCGACACCCGACTCTGGGTCTCCCATCACACCAAGGGTTTCCCTCTGTTTCAGAGGTTACCAGGTGACCGAAAACACACAGGGAGTACTCCGAGATCCAGGGTAAACCCAGTCATTGTCGCATGTACTAGTACAGTGACTCAGGGGGTCAGTTCTCCAAATCCCAGTGAGTGAATATGGAGGAAGATTCCCCTCTATACCCTTCTGTTTCTTTGTGTTCCTTCTGCTTCCTCTCTACCCTGCTTTTGTGGTGTGCTTACACAGACCCTCCTGAGTCAGTTAGAATGGGGAAGCTAGACTGTATCTAAATGCCTGGTCTGGGTGGTATCAATGACCCCCCCTCTAGCTAAGCTGTTACATTCTTTGTTTATGGCCCCTTTGTAAAATGGGAGTATTCTGGGAAACAGATTCTGCAAGACAAGACAGGAATCGATGGCATTAATTATCAGCTAGCAAGAGTGTGTGTCAGAAGGCATGTTACTGGCCCAGATTCAGATTTGCTAGCGCTCCTCCCTCCCCCCCTCAAAAAAAGTCTTATATTCCCCATCACCTCTATCAGAGGATTTACAATGGGTTCTTGCAGTTGTCTTCTTACCTGCCTGTTTCCATAGTGACTGCAGGTTTGCTAAGGTTATAGACTAACTCATGTTAAATCTTGTATCTTCATGACTAGTCCAACACTTGGTATATAATGGTACTCATCAAATGTCAAAGGCTGAGTAAATAGCCAAAATTTATTGAGCACTTTCTACATATCAAGTATCATTCTATTGAGATTGTGCTAAAGGTGCATAGAATCTAGAAATTCCTTCTCCACAAGGTAAAATTTTATTTAGATTTTTAAGAATCAGAACAGATGTTCCAGCCCTGACAATCCTCCAACTGTCAAGTTTTAGTCAGTCATTCCTCTGGCACATGTAAAAATTAAGATAATGAAATTCAAAATATGACATTATAACCATCTGAGTGTCTCTCCTACTGTATTTTGTGTGCTTTACATTTCTGATTCCTGCTCCTCATCTTGACACCAGGAAACTAATGATGAGTTAAACAACTGGAACACAGTGAGTGTTTGCTGAATCAAATCCGTGGAATATTCCAATTCCCCTTTCCCCATTTTGAAAATGTCAGATTTTAAGTTTTAGCCAGAGAATGCTTTGGAAGAATAAGAAATTATGTGTTGGAGTCAGCACAGAGCATTTTAATTCCCTAAGTCAATGGCTTCAAAGATCTATTGCCCTAAGGAAATTATTTTACTTTTATTCAAGGCAAGCCAACATTTACCCTTTAAACTTGCTATGCTGAAAAGAAAAAAAAAACCCACAAAAAACACCAAGTTATTTGGGTGACATGTATTCCTATATTTCTAGGTCAGTCTTGATCAAACAGTCTTTTCCGTGAGCCCCATAAATACACTTGTACTCGTTAGCCCGTCTATCCTGGTTTTGTTGGTTTGGAAAATGTAGTCACTCTAAATGTTCTATTTATTTCTGATCTACCATACAAAGTTTCCCTTTTATATTTAACAGTTTTAAAATTAACTCCCTTTCTGCAAAAAGTAAGGAACAAATGGCCACCTATTGGCAGAGAAGATGAAAATGACGGATTGTTCTTATTTTGACATCAAACGACTTAAAAATATGCCAGTGGTGAAGCAAGGAAAAACAAGTGTTCCTCTGTTAGATAAAGGGTTTCCTTTGACCTGTGGTTGAGAAACCAGAATGAATGGGCCATCTGGACTTGCTAAGTAGTTGGTCAGTGTCAATACTGCCACTATAGCTTGGTGTGTTTGCGTCAAATGCTTCAATCACTGTATACTCACATGAATCTTACAGAAATGTGCAGGAGAGTTGTGAAGCTAAGCCCCGAGCAGATACAAAAAAGCCAATATGTCAAACAAAAGTAATAGGTGAGGAAGTCTGCGATGTTGCTGAGTGTGGAGTCTAGCATGAAGTTACAGGCTCAGTCCCTTCAGTTTGGCCATGCGTTTATCAAATGTGAATAGTGTGTGCAAACTTGTAATGGAAAAGGAAATGTCAAAGATCCCCAAGAATAAACCTATATCGCTCACCCTCTTCCCACAGATCCTGAGCTTTCTGGTTGAGAAAGAGTGGAGTGGTAGTTAAGCATATGAATTCTAGTATCAAATACAGATTCAAGTTCTTAGGGTCATTTAGTAACTAAATAGCTTTAAGCAAGTTAAACTCTTTAAACCCATTTCTTCATGTGTAAAACTAGTGCTATGGAATTTTTGGACCGGAACCCGGATTCTTTGTCCGCCAGAGTCAAAGAATGAATCCACGGACAGAGGGTAGTATAGCAAAGGTGGAGAATTATTGAAGAACAAGTATAGACTCCCACGTGGGGAGAGGGCAAGAGTCCCACAGAATGGACTCGCACATGGTGAGGGGGAAAGGGTCCCACCGAGTTCCTTTTCCCTGTGGCTTATAAAGGCTGCAGACAGATCTTTGTGCCTTGATATCCCCTCTGATTGGTCACTATTCCCTTAGACTGGTTACTATAGTAACTCCTGGGCTCAAAGGTCAACCTCACATGGCACATGTGAGGTTCCCCACCCCCCTTTCCTTATTGTTTTCCTTTTCCCTTTGGGCTTTCTTCTTCTTCTGGATGAAGGGCTTCTTTCCCTTTATTTTGTAAATATAGAGTTTTTGCTGTTCCCAGCTCCCTCATTGACTGGAAATGTACCGTTGCAGCTTTTCAGCTCCTCTATTCTATGGAAATATACCGGCTGCTGCTCTGCAGCCTGTGTTTCTTCCATGGTCCCTTTAATTTCTAAAATTTCCTAAAACCTGTCTTCTTCACCCCTCCCCCAAAACCCCTGCTTCACTAGAATACAAACAAAGCAGAAACAAACAAATAAAAAAAGTCCCTAAGTGAAATAAGTCAGTCACAAAAAGACAGATTATGTATGATTTCCCTTATTTGTGGTCTCCAAAGTAGTCAAACTCAGAAACAAAAGCAGAATAATGGCTACCAGGGGCAGGGGAAGGAGAGATTTTGCGTTGCTTAATAGGCAGAGACTTTCAGTTTTGCACAGTGAAAAATTTAAGGAAATCTGTTGCACAACAACGTGACTATACATTACTGAACTGTACACTTAAAAAGTGGTTAAGATGGTAAATTTTTGTTATTTTATAACCACAATTTATTAAAAAAAAGACACTTGCCCAATAGAATTATAGTGAAGTTCAAATTTAAGTATCTATATAAACGGGGGATATGCTAATTAGCTGAGCATCCCGACCACTCAGGAGGAGGCTGCATCATAGCCACTCAGGATGTGCTGCGGGCACAGATGGGCAGGAGGGCATTGCGTGCTGCCCCCACCCCAGAGGCTGTGGGGAGGCTGGGGCCAGGGCGGGCCAGAGTGGAGACACAACACACAGGAGTGTCTGCCCCCCACCCCAGTCGACACAACACGGTGGCCGGTGCTACGCGGGTCAGGCACGGGTCCTGGCCCCGCACGGGCTGCCTCCTCGTGCGATTTCAATCGCGTGCTGGGCCTCTAGTGTGTGTGTGTGTGTGTGTGTGTGTGTGTGTATTACTTCCTCAATAATTGGCATACTCAGTGTTCTTTACAAATAAGAGCTATTCTTGTTTCAATGATAATCAAAATTATCAAAAGTATCTAGCACACAAAAATTTCTAATGATTTAATGAAGGATTTTCTTTCTTAGTCACTGTGATGGTTGTTGATGAAGCATCAGTCAAGTGAATCATTGTACTCATTCAGATGATTCATTCATGCTGACTGATTACTATGTGATTACTATGACTCGACTTTCAGTAAAGGGGTAAGTGCTAACGGGGAAGTGTCAGTCTCCTAAGATGCGTCATTCAGTTATATTTGGAAGCATTTCTCCAGGCATTCTGGTAGGCGATGACAATTTCCAAACACCTACCAAAAGCAGAGCCACACAGATTTTCTTTCTGGTGGAGAAAACGGGCTGGTGGCATGTGTTATTTGAAGACAGAAAGTCAAAGTCCTTTTCTAACTTAAAAAAAAAAATTAAACATATTTTTATTGATTTCAGAGGGGAAGGGAGAGAAAAGATAGAAACATCAATGATGAGAGAGTCATTAATTGGCTGCCTCCTGCATGCCCCCTACTGGGGATCAAACCTATAACCCAGCATGTGCCCCAACTGAAATAGGAATTTTACGGGTATATAGGTAGGTTTAGGGAATTTTTAGAATTGGGAGTTCATGGGAAAAAACACAGGGCTACAGACTGGGAGAAGTTACATTTCCATAAGACAAGAGAGCTGGGAGAAGGTACATTTCTATACACAAGGGAGCAGCAACAGTTACATTTATATAAGACAAGGGAACTGGGAGTAGCCAAAAGGTTTATATTTACAGAATAAAGGAGGAAGAAAGCCCAGAAGGAATAGAACAATGAAGAAGGAGGGCATCACATGTCCCATGTAATGTTTGATCTTTGAGCTCAGGAGTTACTATAGTAACCAATTCAAAAGGGACCAATCGGAAGAGTGCTGTTTGGTGCTGTTACATCTCAGATGGGAGGTGAGAAGTTGGGGAAATGAATCAGGAGGGAAAGTGAGGGCTGGAGATAAAAATGTTCGGGCCTAGGGGACTCGTTCCCCCTCCCATGTGGGAGTCTGTACTTGTTCTTCAATAAACTTTCGTCTTTGCTATAACAACTTCCATCTGTGGATTCATTCTTCAACTCCAATGGACAAAGAATCCAGGGAACAATCCTTCCCAGGGGAACACCACGTATTCCAGTCCAAAAATCACGTATCACAACCAGGAATCAAACTGTGACCTCCTGGTTCATAGGTCGATGCTCAACCCCCAGCCAGGCTAAAGTCCTTCTCAAACCGACCTTTACCCTTACCTCTTAGATCTTTTCTCACTTACTTTGCTCTAGCCACACTGTCCTTTTTGCTCTTTCTGGAGCAACCCCAATCTGCTCATCCCTCAGAGAGTTTGTACTTCTTTCTGCTGAGAATGCTCTTCCTAAATACAGCCACAAGAATCACTCTCTCAACTTCTTCAGTTGCTCCCATGTCACATTCTCAGTGTAGAAATCTGTGACCATCATATGAAACTAGAGGCCTGGTGCACAAAATTTGTGCATGGGTAGGGTCCCTGGGCCTGATCGGGGCCTTCTGGCTGCCACCCAGAGGCTTCCTTCCCTGGCCGCTGGCTACCAGATAGGGCCTCCCTTCCCTGGCTGCTGGCTGCCGGCCAAGGCCTTCCTTCATTCCACGCCACCCCGTGGTGGTCAGCACATGTCATAGCGAGTGACCACGGGGACACTTTGCATATTAGCCTTATATATATGTAGATTGCCATCCTTCTCTCCTGGCCCAGGAATGTCCTACTTGATTTTTCTCAAAAACATATACCATCCACAGATGAATCATATGTTTTTAAAATTTGTTTAGTGCCTGAGTCTTTCCAGTGCAGTATAAGTTTCATCATTTTCCCCCTTTTGTTCACTTCTGTACTGCAACTTAGAATAGTGTGTGGTACATAGTATGCACATATTTGATATTTTATGAATGAATAAATATATGGTCAAAGCCTTATTCAATACAAAGAATCAATAATGGCCTAAATGAAAGAGTTCTCCTCCCAAAGAAAATATCCAAGAAATATTATTTAGCCCCCTGCATGCCCCTACTGAAAATCATTCTGCATTAACCTTAAGCTCCTTCCCACTTCAGTGGAAGTGAGAGTTCTTATATCTGTTTTACTACCATTCCCCTAATTGGAAGGGGATACGGCACATAGAAGCTAATGCCCCAACACTTGTTGAAGACAATTTTGGAATTTAGAGGTATAGGTATATACTTAATAATAATAATATATGTATATATGTAAAATGGAGGATCAAAGTAGTTTTTAAAACTAATTATTTTTATTATAAATAAATGAAAAAACCTTTGGGGATATGTTTGTGCTCACTGAAAATTACTCATTCTTGGCCATTTAAATTTCCCTCTCATTTTGAATAAAGTATAATGTATGACATTCAGGTACTTTTAGTTAGCTTTTTTAAATCAATTACTTACATGCAGTTTTAAATTGGACCTATTAGATAAGTTCTCATCTGGAGATTTTATCAAGATTGCATCTGCTGTTTAAAAGTGGAATCTTACACTGCTGTGGATATGAAATGTGCTTGTACAAAACATGCCCTGTTTCACGGAGCTCCGTGATGTGCTGGTTCCATATAATTGTGCCTATAAACTATTATCTGTAACATCACTATAACTATGAAACAATCCAGAGTATTCTGTGAGGATGCATGGCTATACCCATGATCTGAACACTTTTATTCCTAACCCACGAGAGGATGGGAGATGACAGGGCATTCCCCTGGACAAGCAGCATGAGCTCAGCACACTACATACTCACAGCGATTGGCTCACTGTATCTAAATACTCTAACTCCTGTCCCTAATCGAGAGTGCCCGGGACTGAGCATGCTCCCTCCACTGCTTTAGGTGAACAGTTTTGACATAATGGCTGACGAAATAAGTACAAATGCTAGTGATCAATGTGCTGAAAGAAGCAAAGAAAGTGTCCACCGTGTTTCAAGGGTTCGGCTAACAATCTGGCAGGGAGATCAGACATAGAGCCAGCTCTTTGAGGTCAGGATCTGAAGTTCCACATTTCATTCCTCGCTCTGAACTTGATTTCTTGCATATAGAGAGTGCATAATAAATGTTTGATGAGCGGATAAAGGGGAAAAAAATACCCAATAGATTCATAAGGTAGAAAACTCTATTTAGCATAAAGGGTCTAGAGCCATCTTTTTTCATAAATAGGACAGGCAAGGAAGGCTCTTCCAGGTGTACCTTTGAGCTAGGCCTTTAAGGAGGAAGAGACGACGATGTACAGAAAGGAGAAAGTGGGGCATAGATGGTGGTGACGTAAGAAATGTAGGTCCGGGGCAGTTCTGGGTTATCTGATTTCAATGGTCACGACGCCTATAGTCTCCTTGCCCCTTGATGTTTCCCTGACTCTTATGCCCGTTCCTTTCCCTGCTATTAGGATTCTTCCCTGCATTCAAGGGCTCTTCCTACGGGGGCTGATGTGGGCGAGGTCTCCGTGCCGTGTGGGGAAGGAGGGTGTCTGCTGGCTGGCAGAGCGTGTCCTCCTCACCCCTCAGCAGTTGCGGAAAACACACCTCCATCTGCCTGTTAAACCCGAGTCAAGCGCCCTCAGCCTTGGCTTCCTTCCCTTGGCCATGAAGCTTCATTCCCACAGAATCACTAGGCCTGAGTTTCTGAAACCCTTTGTGTGGATCTCAAACAGTTCTTGTGCTGGATCCAAATTTGGACCTTTCCAACCCTGCCCCTGGCAGCAGTGCAGCTCCAAGAACACATAAGAAGGGAGGGGATGGGAGAAACACCTCCAGTCCAGGGATCGCTTACTCTGTGCCAATCACTATGCTGCACGCTTTGAATGCAGCGTCGCCTTTAATCCTCACCATCAGCCGTGCCTGCTAGCTACTGTACTTACTCTTACTACCTCTATTTTACAGATAAAATAAACATACACGGTACTGAGTATTAATGCCACATGTGCAACCCCAGTAGTCAGCTTCCAGTGTGCGCCCGGCAAGAGCAAATGACACCAGAAACATATAAACAGTCCACACAGGGATGGAAGCTGTGGCTCTGGCACAGAAACTGACACCCTGACACCGGGTGCGGTCCTCCCATCCCAGGAGGAGGAGGATCGCGGGTCGCGCTTCTTCATGCTCTTAGGAGGCAAGTACATGAGCCGAGAGAGCCCTGGGAGAAACGGAAGCTCCAAAAGCAGCCCAGGTTTGTGCCCTAACCCGGAACCGAACCTGCCACCTTTTGCTGTACAGGCTGACACTCCAAACAACCGAGCCACCTGGTCAGGGCTCAATTTCTCTCTTTTAATGGTTCCCTAAAATGTTTTGCAGTGATTTTCTGTAAGAAAACTAATTTTTCAAAAGTATATTTATGCCTGGCTAGATTAAAACTGATTTTTCCCCATTTGTTTAGCTTTAGCAGTTACAATTAGGAGTTAGAAACCTCCCTTCAGCATTCAGTTTCTTCCAGCAATGGTCTCTCTCTCTCCTTTACTCACTGCCAACTTTCTTACAAAAAAAAAAAAAATACTACCTCCATCTCTTCACCGTTTCCTTTTTCCTTAACCTCTCACATCTCAGTCCTTATGACAGTTGTTCTTTCGGAGTTGCCTCCATCACCTTTACTCAGAGCTTTGTTCTTTCTCAGTCATCCTTGTCATTCATAATAGTAGTTACGGACATGCATGATATATGCCATTATCCCCCAAAAATGCTACTGCTTCTCGGTGCGTCCTCTATGTCCTTCTATGTTGATGTACAGCATTGAAAATTATCAAAATACCCTCTTGTTAACCTCTCCCATTACTCAGAACACTCACTCACATCCAAAGAGGTTGTGCAACTTATCAGTAATGCTGGACTCAGGACTGGAATGCACATGTGTCTAATTTGAGATTCTTAGCTCTCTCCTCTCTTCCATTGTGCCTGGGATACTGCGGCGTTTGAAACAATTTCACCACAACTACCAGAAAACAGGGCTTGGTGAGGTCAAAACCGCAAAGCAAAAGCTTTGTGTCCGGCAGAACAGATGGTGAGCTTCCCTGGTTCTCCCTGGGAGGAGGGACCCATCTGCCCATCTGGCTTGGCAGACTTCAGGGCCCTGCCCAACATAGGACAGCGCAGTAGGGATTTCCCTAGTCTGTCTGGAGGAAAAAGCCTGTTGGGTCTTTGCGAGGCCTGTGGGGAATATCCTGGGACATGGGTTTTAATGAGCAGAGTCATATGGAGGGGCCTGCCTTGGGAGGACCACGGCGATCCTAGGATGGATCCAGGTCCCTGTCCTGGCTACCTTGGACGAGAATAGCCCTCTGGCCATAGCACAAGCCCTTAACTTTTGGTTGAAATGTCAGCAGGTCCATGATCTTTCTGATCTGCTGCAGCAGCCTGGGAATCAACTTGCAAGGACATACCTCTTCCTCCCCATCCATAAGGCCCTCTCAAACTGACTCCAACCCCCCTCACTCCCCCACCCCCCACATGCCCCGTGGTCTTAACTGTCATTAAGCTACTGCCACAGACACTGGGATACATTCCCTCCCTCTGAACTTTTCTCTTCCCTGTCTTCTCTCCCTGCTTGTATTTCCTAATGTGGAACCTTCTCAAGGTTCTGGCAGTTCCATTCTCCTCTCTCTCCTCATCACCTTCCCAGATGGGCATGTCCATTTCCAAAGCTTCAATACCTCCTCCATGTGATTTTGTTGAACAAATAAATGGATGATGTAAAACAAAATTCATTTTTACCGTCTTTATCCAATACTCTCCCTGTCACTGCCCTGAAATGTTTTAAAATCATACTGAATTTGTTTGAATCTTTATCCAATCTATTGACAGGATGAAGACTTAGGGAAATTATTTAGCTTTCCTAGCCATCTCCTTGGAACACACACACACACACACACACACACACACACACACACACACGATAATAACCACGAATGCGTTTGTGCCAGCCATACACTTGCTTGTCAGCTGGAATTCCCAACTCTCCTATTTCCTTTAAAGGTGCATTAACTATCTCAAAAATACCTGGTGAGATGGGTACTTGTATATTTCTACTTTACAGGTGAGATGATGAGGAAACAGAAGAACAGAGAGCGTGACTTAATTGTCGAAGGTCTCACTAAAATCAAACCTAGGTAGAATTACTCCAGATGATAAACCACCCCACTCTTAGTCTGCAAGCTCACTAAGAAGTAGGATTCAGACCTTACAAAAAAATGATAAACCACACGGCTCCAAATAAAACGAGCCTTTAGAAAATGGCTTACCCGTGGAAGTCTGATTTCCTGGTTTTATGGTAATCTAACTCAGGGGGAAGTTTGTGAATATCTCCCACAATGCTAAGTGCACTAAACTCAATAAGTGTTCTTGACGTGAAAATATGACGTAGTAAAGAAAATATACTTGTCAATGCTTTTCCAAAGACTCCCGGGGTGTCGCACAAAAGAGGAATTTTAAGACAAGGAGAAATAAGAAAGAAATACTTCAGAGCAAACATGCTCCATTGAAAGTTGTATGAGTCAACATCCCTAAAACCAAGTAATAATTTCTTCACCAGAACAGAGAATGCATGATTGGAAAATTTGTCCTGCTAATTGAGGTTGAAGCAGTTGCAATTGATGAAAAGGAAATCATCAGAAATGTTCTGATGTTTTCTATAAGAAGCTAGGAAATGCATTATGATTCCAGTTGTAGATGGAAGCAATGCATTTTAAACAGGGTGAAAAGGGTGAATAATTGTTTTGTCAGTCAGTGGGGTAGATGTCAGTCAACTAAATAACTGGAAAACTAATTGAAGGAAAGCAGAGAAACAGCAGAAAATGGGAGATACAAAACCAAACGGAGGGAAGCAGACTGGTTGCTTATGTAAGAAATTAATATTGCAAATTACCTAGACTGTTTTAGACTAAGTGAGAAACAAAAATAATAATTTAGAAGAGATGAGCCTGACTTCAAAAGCAGGAAGAGGTTTGTTTTTTTAAATATATTTGATTGATTTTTTACAGAGAGGAAGGGAGAGGGATAGAGAGTTAGAAACAGCGATAAGAGAGAAATATTGATCAGCTGCCTCCTGCACACCTCCTACTGGGGATGTACCCACAACCCAGGTACATGCCTTTGACTGGAATCGAGCCTGGGCCCTGCCAGTCCGCAGGCCGATGCTCTATCCACTGAACCAAACCAGTTAGGGCAGGAAGAGTTTTTCACATGCAGAATGTTGCTGAAAGCTTTAAAAAAAAAAAACATAAGCCTGGTCTGCGTGGCTCAGTGGTTGAGCGTCAACCTATGAACCAGAAGGTCACAGTTCAATTCCTAGTCAGGGCACATACCTGGATTAAAGACTTGATCCTCAATGTGGGGTGTGCAGGAGGCAGCCAATCAATGATCCTCTCTCATCATTGATGTTTCTGTATCTCTCTCCCTTTCCTTTCCTTTCCTCTGTGAAATCAATAAAAATATATTTTAAAAAACCCACAAAAACAAAAAAACACCTGAACTATTTATTGTCTTCTGAAAATGATAAGAACACACATAATGTAATTGCTTAATTAGAGTTCTATTGCTTAATCATAGTTACATTCTTCAAGTAATAGATGCAGTATAACCTGCAGGATTTGGCTATGATTGGAGACCGAAAATTGGGGGAGTGGGAACTTCTAAGTAGAAATACTAAGACTTGCTTTCTATGCTAAGGAATGGTACTAAATGTGAAAAGTGCATTTTATGGGTCCTGCAAAAGCTCACCACTTTACTTAGAAGTAAAATGTCTAAAGCAGTGGTCGGCAAACTGCGGTCCTGCAAACCGCGGCTCGCGAGCCACATGCAGTTCTTTGGCCCCTTGAGTGTGGCTCTTCCACAAAATACCGGCTCTTCCACAAAATACTGACTCCTGCACATGGGCCATGAAGTTTCAATCGCACTGTACGTGCACGCCGGCACGTGGTATTTTGTGTAAGAGCCACACTCAAGGGGCCAAAGAGCCGCATGTGGCTTGCGAGCCGTGGTTTGCCGACCACAGGTCTAGAGGAATAACGACAGTGTGACCTTTCTCCATCACCACTGAATAAGCTTTTTTTGTTGGATGATGACAGACAAGAAAATCAAGATTAATTTGAGAGATGCTTGTAGAATCATGTGTTCATTAAAGTTCTGATAAGAATAAGAAAAGAGAAAAATGACACAAAAGATTCTGATATTAAAAAACTGGCAATGGAAAAATGCTTTTTACATTCTCAGTTTATCTGTGAATGAAAAACTAGAGGGAATATTGGGTACTGTTATGGATGCTTTTCCCAACATGATTATTATTCTGTTAAAACTGAAGACTTCATTGAATGCATTAAGAATACTCAACTTATTTAGAGAAATCTTCACAGAAAAAAACCACAAGGGGGAGGTCACTTAATCTTGCTGTGCCTCCGTTTCCTTACTTTGGCCAATAGAGGGTGTTTTTCTTTCCTATCCACTATTATATGACTACTATATTTTCTTCTAATGTTAATATTTTATGCCATGGAATAACATGACAACCTAAGAAAGAAGTTATAAGTAAATTAAATCAAAGTGCTACAAAGATACGATAAGCTTAGGCATTTGAAAATTCAACACTTAGATCTGTCCTTCAAATAGTATGGTATTCGGTTTGACATGCATGCTAGAGAAAGTTTTTAGGATACTACTAGAACACCACAAATTCTCATGAATGTTGTCAAATGAAGTATGTCAAAGGCTTGTGTCAACTCAAACGATTGTGAAATTAACTCTCAGAAATTATGACCTTGACTTCTGCAATATAATTCTGAGAAAGTCATATGTTCAAGAAGGGCCAAAATACTCATCTTAGAAAGAGTGGTGAGAAGCGTCAGAAATCTGAAATTAATCCCATAATTTTCAACATGCTCATGGTAACTTTACTGTGCACCAATACCTGTTTTAACCGGACTTACGTTAAGTTTGTAGAGTGCTGACCTAGAGGATTTAAAAACCACTTGAATTTAGTCAGTGTTTGACATGTCTGGCATGCACATTACAGATCTGAGTGTATTTAAATACCACGGAAATGTGCTGTTGAATAAGACGGGCTTAGCTCCTTCTTTACTCTGAGGCAATTCAATCACATTTGTTAGTCAAACACAAACCAGGTTTTATCAAACAGAGCTATGACACGGCGTCTTTGATATCTGCATTGTTCACTGGTTCCAAGGAGCTAGGGAGGAGCCACTAACAATATGGGAACTAATGAAGGGAGTTATATTGCAATAACCATGGAGCAAGGATCTACCCTAGCCAGTTTGGCTCAGTGGCTAGAGCATGGCCCTTGGCCTGAAGAGTCCCAGGTTTGATTCCAGTCAAGGGCATGTACCTTGGTTGTAGGATCGATCCCTGGCCCCTAGTAGGAGCAGGGTGAGAGGCAACCAATTGATGTGTCTCTCTCTGTCTCTCCCTCTTCCTTCCATTCTCTCTAAAACAAACAAACAAATCAATGGAAAAATACCCTCTGGTGAGGATTAACAAAACAAAACAAAAAAAAGAATCGTAAGACATATTTCTCTTCCCAGCTCTACTGATGATGAGGCAATCCTCACCCAAGGACATATTTTCTATTTTTTAACAGAATAAAAGAAACCTTGGGATCTGGCAAAGAAGGAAACAGACTATAATGACCCAGAGTAAGAGGAAGCACAGACTGAATCTCATCCATCTCTTTCACTGCTCTCAGCTCCTCCCACACATACACGCTGTGGGGCAAGTGTGATCCTAAGACCAACAGCAGCGATGGCTTTTTGATTTCTGTTCTTTAATGGAGTCCAGCCCTAAAGCCAGGAAGAAGAGATTGGTATGAGAATGTTTCCTTCATGAATCAAAAGAAATGCGTGGCCTCTGATATCTCCCTGACCTATGCCAAGAATCCAGTCAAATACTTTCCTTAAGTTACTATTTTTTCAGTTCTATTTTTATTGACTTCAGAGAGGAAGGGAGAGGGAGAGAGATAGAAACATCAGTGATGAGAGAGAATCATCGATGGGCTACCCCCTGCACGCCCCACACTGTGGATCAAGCACACAACCTGGGCATGTGCCCTGACTGGGAATCGAATCGTGACCTCCTGGTTCATAGGTTGACTCTCAACCACTGAGCCAAGGTGCCAGGCCCAAATCGTTACTCAAAAATGGACTGCAAGGGAATTACATGCAGAGCTCATCCATCTATCTCGCTAGAATGCAGGGAAGGATGTGGCAGGAGAAGCATATCCAGTTCTTTGAATTTTAAAAAACACACCGGTGTTTTGATCTTCTGCCCTGTAACTAGACTGTGGGACCAGACACAGGTTTAAAGCAATGAAGCTTGTTTGATAGAAACCTGTCAAACTTAATGAGAATGCTGGGCTCCCTGCATCAAACCAGCTGGTTGCCTCAGAAAGGCTTCACGGACCTGGACAAAGAAAGACTCTAACATCTGTGCTGCTTCTTGATAATCTGACTCCAGATTCTTTCCCCAACTTTCCTTAAGGGGGGAAAGGAGGAGAAGAAAAAGGCACTCAGCAGGCAGGTGGGAATCTCTTTCAACCCACATTTTGTCTTAGATTGTAGGAGAATTTTGTTTATTGTTTTGTTTTGTTTTTTATCAGGAAGGTGGTGGTGGCTCTGGAAAATTCTGATCTTTTGAGGCTAATTAAGGTCACTTAGAGTGATATGCTAGAACCTCTTTGGCTGGGTGACTTTTGCAAAAGGTCTTTAGGATAGCTTTATATAAAAACTATTTATCTGTGTTTGCAACCACTAACTCAGAACTTAAATCTGAGGGTAAGGGTATTAACTCAGAACTTAAATCTTATTATAGGAAGAGACTTTAAGGTATACAAAGCTTAATCCCTTCACTTGACAGATGAGAAACTTGGAGCTCATAGCTGTTAAGTAAAATGCATTGGGTTACATTCAAGTGTTCTGGTCAACTTTCAGAGTCCTACAGTCCAAAGGATCAACCCTGCATTTCAAAGTCGCTTTCCTCCCTTCCTTTGTGCTTCCCACCACTTTTGGTCCCTGTTCCTTTTAACTCTAATTTGAAGACTAACAACTGATTTGATTGCTTTGCTTGCATAGAAATATGTACATTTTTCTGGTGTTATTTTTTATTCTTTCAAAATTCACCAAGTCATCTGGATTCTCTCTTTGAAGTATCTCTAGACCAGTGATGGCGAACCTATGTCACGTGTGTCAGAGGTGACACGCGAACTCACTTTTTTGGTTGATTTTTCTTTGTTAAATGGCATTTAAATATATAAACTAAATATCAAAAATATAAATCTTCGTCTTACTATGGTTGCAAAGATCAAAAAATTTCTATATGTGACACGGCACCAGAGTTAAGTTAGGGTTTTTCAAAATGCTGACACGCCGAGCTCAAAAGGTTTGCCATCACTGCTCTAGGCTGTTCAGTGTCCTCCATTCTTCCTCTGCCCTTAACATCTCTCCCTGATCTGTTTAGGTTTTTTTGACCTGGAGGTTTAGGCTGACTTGATCCTCTATTCCTAGTAAATCATGTCCCTAATCACAGACCTTTCTAGAAGTGCATGGCACCCTTCAACCAATAGCAGCCTCTGTTGAAGTCTTTGCGTCATTTGTGTCTGTATCACCTCAAATGTTTGTTTACAATGCAGGTCCGGCCCTGGGTGAGTAGCTCAGTAGGCTGGAGCACCTTCCTTACACCAAAGGGCTGTGGGTTCAATTCCCAGTCAGGGCACACACCTAAGCTGCAGGTTCAATCCCTGGTCAGAAGGCATACTGGAGGCAATGACTAATGTTTCTTTCTCACATTTCTGTTTCTCTCTGTGTGTGTGTCTTTCTTCCTCTCTCTCTCTTAAAAAGAAATATCAATGGAAACATAACCTTGGGTGAGGATGAAAAACAACAACAATGCAGGTTCACTGCTAAACCAGAAACTGTGGGGACAGGAATCTGCAGATTAATAAACTCTCAGGTAATTCTTATACATAAAGCTTCTAAGCATGGCTGCAGTCATATCCTGTCATCATTTCGTCCATATTCAACATCATTTCCTCCAATTTTTGATTCCGTATCATTGTTCACCTCTCCCCCAAGCATCCAACTGGCCCCAGACATCTCCCAAACACACTGAGCATTCTTTAACAAACAAACCCTTCCTCCTATTTTTCCTCTGTCTCAACTTTGTATCTCACACCCTTGTTCTTTTGGAGACATACTGCCTTTCTCAAGTATACCTCCCGAAGCTCAAGTACACCTCGCCAGGAAAGCCTTTTTGGATATTTTTGACTGATCTCCAAACACTGGTTTGCCTTATAATGTGGCACATAATCGCTATTATAGAACTTACCTCACTTGATTGTAATTATAATGAATCTTTTCAAGAGTTATGGAGCAACTCAGTGCTAGAACCTGGGACTAACTAAGTCCCAGGTTCTAGCACTAAAGAAATCCAAATCACAGTCCCTGCTCTCAAGAGAATCATGATCCAGCTTTAGCCAGCATCCCCATCTGAACCACAGAGCCCAGGAACGTATCGGAGTAACTATTATCTCAGTTCTCTCAAGGATGATATGCAACTAGCACTGTCACATACAGATGTCTGAGGGCAGTAGGGTTTAATCTTCTTGAGAAAGTCCCGTTCATCAAACGCTAGTACACTCTCATTATAGAAGCAATGAGTGCTCTGACAGAGATAAGTCCAAAGTGAGGTGGGAAAGCAGAATAAGGAGACTGATTGCTTACATGTTTGTTTCCCCTGCACTTTTTCCTATTCCTTTTCTGTCCTCACTCAGCATTCAGTACAGATCCAATTCACGGTGGCCGTGGAATACATTTTGTTGTTGTTGAATTAAGACATTTGAATTCATTTCTATGGTTTTTTGTTTTCAGAATCTGGTCAAGGCAATACAACTCATCCGTATTAGTGAATCCAGCATCTACTTAGTGCTTGAGACACAGTTGTCACTCAGTGAGGACTTAGTGAATAAATGAACAAATTTAGAAATGTTGTTACTCAAGGATCCTAAGTGCTACTTAAAGAAAAACTGAGGTGAATGCGATAAATCCTATAATTTAAACCACACTTCTGGGTGCCTCACTTCAAATGTAATTACTTTTGGCGTCATGTGTATTTCACAGATGAAATGAAAGAGCTTATTAGAAGTGCCCGTAAAGTAGAATAAAGTGAAAAAAAGGTTGCATTTCTTGGGGTGGGAGTATGGAGGTAAGTGGTGTCATTTTCAGTGTTATTCTAATGTAATAAAGACAAAGAAATTTAGTTTGAATATATTTTCAAGAATAGCTTCTAATTACAACTTGAGTTTAGAGGAAGATTGTGGGGAATATATAAAAATTCCATTAAAATGTTGGTGTCCTAAAGAGATTGTGAGGGGTTCTAGGATACAGCCTATTGCAGTCTGCAGCCACCTTGCTTCAAACAATTATCTATTTATAAACATCACATAGTGCACATTTCACACTTTTCCTGGGATTCATGGGATTCATGGTTTTATTTATGTCAGTTAAAGACATTTCTTTGCTCCTTTACTTACCAAGAAAACTTCAGTCTCAGTGTGCTTCAGTTTAGAGAGGTGCCATTCCTCTTAGCTGCCTCTAGGGGGCGCTTTATTAAAATTCATGTAGCAAAAGCATGCACTTCCCCTAAAGGTTTCTTAATGCCTCAATTCCCCAACTGTCTAATTTATACCCAAGGAAGAGTTTACTTCCTTCAGGGCATGACCCCTCATATTACAACGTTATTAAAATTAAAATAAATACATAGAAGTAAGTTATCAGTAAAATAATCCTGTATAAACCATGACCTAAAAAAAAATAGAGAGTATATATGGAATTCAGCATAAGAATACGACCATTCAGAAATGATAATTAAGCCTAAGAAACCTGCACATAGTTTCAGCATTTTGGCAAGGGAAAGAATTGTGCGATGAAAGCACTACTCTAAAAATCAAATAAAGGTTAAGAGACCTATTTTAAAACTGTTATTAAAACACACAGGCATTTTACTTTAATGGTCCTGGGCTCAGTTTCAAATACATCAGAAGCGAATGCTTAAGGCTTGGATAATAAGTGCATGTCACCCCAAGACTGTAGCTGCCCTAAATGTGGATGTTTAGGGGACTGGCCGTGCCTGGATCCTGTCCTGGTGGTTAATCTGCCCTCACTCAGTCCAGAAGATCCTGATGCTCATCTCTTGACAGAAGGATGAGCCCATCCAGCAACAGAGGAAACTGAGCCTGAGAGAGTTTCAGTGGGTCTTTGGAACTTTTTTTTTATTTTTTTACATTTTTATTGAGCTTGGAGAGAGAGAGAGAAGGGGGGGCGGGGGGAGAGAGAAATATCAATGTGAGAGAGAAATATTGATCAGTCACCTTCCACACATGCCCCAACCAGGGATTGAACCCACAACCCAGATATGTGCCCTCACCAGGAATTGAGCCAGCAACGTTTTGCTGTACAGGACAATGCTCCACCAAGTCATTCCGTCTGGCAAGCCAGGCAAGGGTCTTTGAGATTTTGAGGTTCTTATTTAAGCCTCAGAGTCACTACTGAGCTAGGAAGTTGCACGTCGTTTTATATTTCAGTATTTCTAAAATCTAGATCTGAGTTGCAACTGGGGTCCATTCTAGCCTAAGTTAACTGGCAGTGTTTAGTGATTCATAACATAATTGTGCATCTTATGGTCAATGATGTCAATAAAATGGGGTTGAGATGCTGTAGCTCAGTGATTTTCCAATTTAATTCGCATATGAAATCACCAGGGGATCTTATTAAAACGTATACAGGCAGTCCTTGGGTTAGGTCGGACTCCACGTACGTCGTTTTGTGGTTCCGTTGCCATCTCCCACTTATTTATATATAAAAAAAAAGTTCCGTCATTTTTGATGTATGTACATATGTGCTTTATGTTTTTTATGATTTGCCACGAGTAAAGGTCAGGAATTGTTATCTTTCTTTTAATTTTTTTTTCTGGTTTCACTTCATTACTCCTATGTATGTGCTCACTACCACATGAGTAAGGTAGGTGCTTATGTAGGTGGGTTCCCACTTACAGTGAAAATCACTTGCCGTAGGAACGAATCTCCACCGTAACCTGAGGACCTACTGTATTGTGAGAGTTAGTAGACCTAGGGAAGGGCTTGGGTCTTTCAATCTAACAAGCACCCAGATAATGTTGATGCTACTGGTTTGCAGGCCACACCTTGATTAGTAAATCCCTAAGTGGGCTCAAGTTGTTGATGGGCTGTCTTTCCTTTTAAACTACCTAAAACCTACAACTTGCAGTTTCATGCCATTGATTAGAAATTCTTCTAATATAAATTCTAAGTAATCTTAAAAATTGTGTTGGCTAACACATAATAAAGCAAATAATCTATATATATAAAAGGCTAATATGCTAAGTGTCCAACCATCTGACAAGTTGCTATGACACACACTGACCACCAGAGGGCAGACACTCAATGCAGGAGCTGCCAAGCTGCAGTGAGTTGGCAGTGGCGGTTCTTGGGTGACGCACCCCGAAATCAGAGAGGAGGGAGCCCGATTCCTCACGGGGCCATGCGGTTCACCTTTAACCATCGGTTATGTTGTTGCTGGGGCACTGTCAGACCCAAATCTGGTTGCTGCACACTTGTGTTTGTGTTCCACACCCTGTATGACAGCAACTTTGCAGAGTTCCCTCTCGCACTCCAGGACCCTTCGGGGGATGTCGGAGAGCTGGTTTTGCACTGATCCTCACAGACCAAGCCAAGGGACCCCACCTGCCCAGAGAGACGCCACTCACTCTGCAGACACCGAGGAGGGACCGAGGGAGGTTGGCCCCAGGGCATGTCCAGCCTGTCTCACCCAGTCCCGCCCCACTGGCCACCTTCTAATTAATTTCCTCTCAACGTGCACAAATCTGTGCACCAGGTCACTAGTTAGAAAATAATAAGTTACAGTAACGCTAAGGAAGGATTGATTTCAATTATTGGTTACCACACCTTTAGCCTAGGGACCTGAGGTAAGAAAATGTTAATGAATAAAGTGAATTTACTCTTTCAAACAAACAGTTAAGCCTCACATATGAAAACTCTACTTGGTCCAAAATGTGGTGAGTACAGGCAGGGAATGCAGCCATTATTTTTGAAAATTAATGTTAATCAGAATCAGATGATAATAACATCCTTAAACAGCAAAAAATTACTTGTATTTGAACTATAAAAATTGAGTGACTGTTCCGAATTTGGTTCCTTAAAAGATACCCATGCTTTTCTAAAAGTTTTATGTTCCTCAATCATCTTTACAAATTTTCGATGCATTGGCAAGTGGATACTATAATTTAGGAGAATGAACAAGGAAAGCACACTGCGCTTAGAGTTCACAGAGGATTCTTCTGCGTTCTTTACGCATTAGTGATATGGGTTTGATTATGTTACAAATAATTTGTGATCCCCAAGTTAATCCACTTTCCTCACAAAAATCTTAGACAAGTTAAATAAAATAACTTTTAAATAATATAATGTGTGCAATGTCTCAAACTCATCTGCAATCAAGACAATCATCAGGCTTTGTAGGGTCCTTTGTAGGGTCTGCCCATGAAGCACACCCTAAGTGCATTACAATTGTAGCTTAAGTCACCATATTAAAATATTACAATATATCAGGTAGTATACTGATGACATATTTTGACTTAATCCTTTACAGGGATGAAAATTAAAGCATAGAAATATTAAATAACTACCAAGACTACAAAGGCAGGATTTGAATGGCGGTCTGTGATTCCAAAGTCATTTATTTTATCCAATTTAATGTAATATCAATCTATAAGTAGTTACTGTCACTCCCATTTCACTCATATTTAGAAACTTAGGCTAAGAAAAAAATATATATGTTTATATATATTTGAAGGACAATTCACTTATCATGACCTTGATTAGATGACCTATGTTAACCTAATTATCTTATATCCTGGCACTTTGCACAGAGGCTGGTACATAGGACATAGTCATGTAACATACTTAGAACTAAACTAAACACTCAGAGTCACCAATTTCTCTGTGCACAGAATATTTACTCAACAATGATAAAAATCTCATTTCCTATTATTTAAATCACATGCTTTTGAATGACAACAGTATTATTTTCATTTTAAAGTAATTAATTTGTTTTAAATGTGTTTCAATAGTGATGATTCTCCTGAAAAAAGACCAATTACCATGCTCAGGAATAATTTTCTCCAAACATAGCACTTGATCCAAAGAACTAAAGACAAGAATATATCATCTCATAATAGAAATAAAGATGAAATTCAAAATATTTACTGTGTTTTGGATGGAGTTCAGATTTTTAAATATGGCTCAAACTTGGCTAAGTACAAACTGTATTTATATGGAGATGTTTTACTTTCATTTTCTTTGTAATGTGTGTCCTAATCCTTCATGCCATTCATCTTTCCTATTCTTTTCCCATTATGAGTGGAACTAATTCATTGTGCTGTATTCCCATATAACATCATGCCCATTAAAGAGCTGAGCAAAGGGAGACAGAGGGGATAACTCAGATTACCTTTTCACCTTTGGAAGTGTTACTAATTTTCTCAGGTAGAATTATTTTACTTCTGCTGTGTTTCTAGAGCAATTTTTTTTTTTATATCTTACTTCAGGAACTTGTCTTGTAATTTTCTGTTTCTTTGTCGGGCAGTCCTTCCAGATTCTTACGTGCATTCTCTTTCCTATTCATGTGTCCCCAGTATTTAGTACAGAGCCCAGCACATCATAGGTACAGATTAATGTTGGTTTGTTGAATGTGTACATGTAAGGCATAAGGAAACGAAGACATTAAAACAAGATACTCTAGTGGGTACTGAAATTAAGAGGAAATGTTCATCTTAGACATTATTCATTACTGCTCTCTGCTGGGCTAGAAAATGTCATTTACTATACAGTGTATCAAGTCCTCAAAATTAAAATGCCATTGAACCCCCTACCAAAACATGCTAGGCTAGTTCGATATCTGACAGCACGACAATGCATTATGGCAACTGCTGATATAGTTCCAGGCAATGAGGCATCTGCTGAAATTGATGGGAAATAAAAATCTGTGGGTCCCCTGGAAGGGAGGTTGCTGTGTTCAAAGAGCTGAATTCCAGACAAGAATTCGCCAGATGCTCTGTGGACTATAGAGCTTGAGTTTCACCTCCTCGGGGACCTGAGCAGATGGGACTCCCTGAACCCAATCTCCAAGAGAAGTGTGTATGGCAAAATGCCTAGTTTCTGCCCCAATTTCTTATTTCCCTTGTCCCTCAGGCTACAATTCACAGAAGCATACTTACTCTTAGCAATGTATGAAGCTAAACTACAGAAACCTGTACTTCTTCCCAATGTGTTTTGTGTGCATCCTGTTCGTGTGGTTGGCTACAGAGTACAGACTTTTATGACAAGCATTATCATCTTATTTATGCACTTAAAAAAGCAGGGTGTGTGGACTACTAGAGTGGAGAACGGAACTATAGAGGTCACGTCTTGGTACTAGCTAGAACACTAGAAGGAAAAAAAAATACCTCAGGAAGCTAATGTATAACTGGGCACCTAATAGCTTCTGC
>NW_006383011.1:12724501-12751770 GCF_000327345.1 Myotis davidii | reverse complement strand
CCCAGCCCCCGCCCCCGATTAGGCCTTCTCTTCTCCAACATCCTAGCAATCTAGCCTGCATTTTTGTTATTTCTTTCCCCTCATAGGTTCCTAT
Organism: Myotis davidii; assembly: GCF_000327345.1. Lineage (NCBI taxonomy): Eukaryota > Metazoa > Chordata > Mammalia > Chiroptera > Vespertilionidae > Myotis > Myotis davidii. The sequence continues at coordinate 12,751,676 of NW_006383011.1, read as the reverse complement.
AAAGTCCATTTAATATAACTTTACCTTTATGAAAATATTGAGAATAAGGAAAAAGATATGAGATTACACTTTGAGTAGAAAAATCAAAATAGAGCGGCAGTTAAAGGCAAGAATTATTAGTTTTCAGTTATCAGTTGAAGGTCAAGTTATTCAGGTTCAGATCTTGGCTCTGTTACTGAGTAATTATTTGCCCTTAGGTCAGTTACCTAGTTAGTCCATTACCTCCTATCTCTACATCCTCACGTGTTAAATAGGGATAGTAGTCATGTATAACTATTGCCGCACTTGGAGTGTTACCTTTGAGTATACAAAGCACTGAAAAAGCTATAGTGTACCCATCTATGTAAAGTATTAATAAAACTAAAATGCTATAAGTCCACATGCAAAAAAAATTTTTTTCTCTTCTCTGACTCCCTTGCTGCTATGTTTGAAATGCCAGATATCAAATTATTTCACACAGTTCCATTAATCTATTTTTTTTCAAGTAAACTGTTAATTTTTCTGTGTTGCCGATGACCTTAGGCACATGCTTATTAGGTAACACACTAGATGTTGTAGATATTACGAGAAATAGAAAATACTTAATATATTATTATTGCTACTCTGGAATGTACCAACTCCCTTACTCCTTCAGCAACAGCTCTGACTTTTAACACCCCTTTGTGTAGTGCCTGGTGTGACCATAGGCACAATTAGTAACAGAGTTTATGTTACTGGAGTTTATTTGGATGATCTGATTCAGATAGGGCTCTCAGCTAGCAGGACTACTCCACTCAGATAGAAAACCAAGGCGAAAGTCCAATCCCACCACTCAGAGAGAGACAGGTGCTCTGCTGAGATCTCAGGGTCCTCAGTTACACATGAGGATATTATTATTAATTATTATTATTATTATTATTATTATATCGCAGGGGTTCTTGGGGAGACACCCTTAAAATGAAAGGAGGCTTTCTGACTTTACAATAGCTGTGGTCTGCTGTCCTGCAAAGGACAGAAGGCAAAGGTAATTGAGCTCAGCTTGCATTTTGGTGCTGGCACTTTATTACAGCAGGAGACTGGAAACACATTTCAGTACGTTCAAGATCCAAAAGGAAGCAGGCAGGACCTATCATTAATCAGGTTAGTGGCACCTAAGAATTTGTCAAATTCTTTGACTGCCCACAAACTCCAGTTTGCTTTCTGGTTGGTTTTAAAAGCAAACTGCCATCTTCTGTGTTTTAAATCAGATGGAGAAAATTTATTTATTGTGAACTGCTCAAAACACTACAGGCCAATTTCTCTCCTCTCCAGCCCAGCTGGGCTAAACCAGGCTCTCTTATATTATGAGTTACTAAGCCAAGGCCCTGCCTCTAGGAAGGCAGCCAGAGCCATTGCATGAGTCCCTGTATTAGGCGAATTCCCTTGTGGTATTGTTGGTTTGGTTTGTAATCCATTCATTTTGTGGGCCATTAGCAAAACCTATCTTAAAACAGTTCAAGTGAGATATTTTACCAAACATAATTACGATAATATTATCCCTAGTTATATCACAAAATGGTGAGCAAAAATATGTGGACCTGTATGAAATGTCTAGGAAGAAGTGAGCTTGGAATGCATAAAGCAATGATCTTTCTCTAAGAGTGAATGAAGCCTGTGGAAACATCAATGTAAATAAACTGTAATATGCTACCTACCGACATATAAACCATGGCAACATAACAAGAAGAAAGGGGGAAAGTATCACTAGGTATCAGGAACCCCAAGAAGGAAGAGCCTGGAGGAAATGAAAAGCTGGGGAGAAATGTGCTTAGTCTTGACCTTGGAGCCTATGTCAAGAGGTCCCCCCAACTAAAAAAGTTCTCCATCCCCCCATGCTTCATGATTTATAGACACCAGTGAACATCTCCTTACCTCCCAAAGTTCCAGGAAAAGTAACGTAATATGCAAATTCTGCACTGGATTTTTGTTCTTACATGTAAATTACAGGATTCTACTCCTGTTTGAGCAACAAGGGAAATAAGCGAACAGAAGGACACCTGAGGACCCACATTTGAGGAGCTAGTTCCACCACAGAAGGGGTAAATTAAGAAGCCTTCACAATTTCCTAAAGTTCTCTTTTGTCCAAAAGAAGAAAAACAGGGATTAAGGAGTACTTGCACACAGTAAATATGGCACCTCTTTCCCAGTGCTAATACTGGTACGCTGTGGGAATTAAAGTGTTACTGCTGCATAAGGCAAAGGGGACCACACTAATAGCATACAATGAGCAATTATTTTTTCACGTCGGGGAAAATGCTTACATAAGAGCATGTTTTCTGAACCTCATCCACCTCATAGCATCTTCCAAATTTTTAGTGCTAAAAGTTTCTCAGAGTAATTAAAGGCTGAGCTGATCTAATTAGTTTGATGAAATTTTCAGTAGGGATTTAATTCTCCCTAGCACGTCACTTGCTTTTTTTTTTCTTCTAGAATCCTTTCTTAGGCTCATCCCAAGCAACATTTAGTGACAGGATTCTAAATTGCCTCACACAGGCAGTGTCTCCACTCAAAGGATGGGAGCAGGTATATATGGCTAAAAAGCAAACTTCAAATACAAAATTCTATGTTGTTTTATTGAGTGCCATCCTTTCATGCCTCTTCAATTTTATTTTTCCTCCTAATAAATGATCCATATATATAAAAACCTAAGCAACTGCCTGACCACCTGACTGGTCAGTAGCTATGATGTACACTGATCACCAGGGGGCAGAGGCTCAACGCACATGCATGGAGACATGGAACAGACTAATGAATCTCAGAGGGGGGGGGGCAGGAAGAGATTAACCAAAGATCTTATACGCATACTAGAGGCCAGGTGCATGGATTCATGCACCAGTGGGGTCCTTCGGCCTGGCCTGCAGGAATCAGGCCAAAACCGGCTCTCTGACATCCCCCCAGGGGTCCTGGATTGTGAGAGGGTGCAGGCCAGGCTGAGGGATCCCACGGGTGCATGAATCCCTGTACCAGGCCTCTGGTATTAAATAAACTTCACTCTGCAGATGGGAAATAGATGTTTCAAAGCATTTTGGATGCACAAAGAAATGCATGTAGCAAGAGATTCTAAGGCAAGATTAATGAGAGAGCAGCATGACCCTTACTTGTAAGTCATTTTCTAACAGCACCAAGTCCTCATGGCCAAAATATTCAGAAGAAATACATATTAGTGAAATGTTCCTCCATCTCTGAGGATTTTTTAAAAATCTCTATAATGAGCATCTTAGAAATCATCTCTGATACTTTTATATAGAACAATGTATTCCAAGTAGTCTAAGGTGAATGGACAGGTCTGTAGATGTCTTCAAATAAATTCCAAGCATCCCACTTAGATGCCATTTATCTTTTTGCAGGGTCAACCAATTCCCTCTTGTGGTATAATAGTCACTTAAAACTTCTTGTTGGGAAAATTAAATTAAATTCAAAATGATGAATAATTCTTAAGGAACATATATTATAGCTTTTATTCAATTTTATAAAAATGCAATTAAAATATAAACAAATGTTTCTTGCCAGAGCATTGGTATTGCTTTTGTAAACAACAGATTGAAATAGCATAATTTTTAAAGGTGTATTATTCTCTAAAAATTTCATAGATGTGGGCTGTATATAATGGTAATTTACTATTTAAAAATTTCCTGTTTTCTCTTAAATTTATTTCCTTTGAAAGTAATTTGCAGTAGCTCAAACATTTATCCAAAGGTTTTTCCATGTACTTATAATAAAAATATAAGTTTTAAAAAACTGCTTTGATCCTCCATTATAAATTCGTGGCCATTCAAATTTCCCTCTCATTTTGAACAAAGTATAATGTATAAAGTCCAGGTTAGATTTTGTTGAACTAATTTTACTTTATTTTGAAATTTAACACCCCCCCCCCAAAAAAATAATATTCTTAATAAGGGTTGGTTGCTCTACATGCAAACCAAGTCTTATTTCAAATAGGCATTACCAAATGCCATATATATATAAAGCCCTAATTGTTTCACTATGTAGAATGATTTCTTCTTTAACTTTAATCTTTTAAGAGTGAAGATGTGAATACATGATAGTGGTAAGACATTGTTAAGTCTGTACCTTGAGTGCCACTCTTTACAATGAAAGAGAGCCAGCCATTCAAGTATTATATTTTATCTGACAGGATTCTGTGTTCTAATCCTGTTACCCCCTCATTGCTCTTGACTGGTCTGCAACTTCTCTAGCTCAGTGTCCCCATTTCCAAAATAAGGAGGTTGGACTGGAAGAATGATTTACAGGATCCTTTCAATTCAACACTCCAAAATTTCTTCTCTGTCTTCAGACAGGTGCTATGAGTGTCTCCCCCAGGATTGGTCATCCTAAGAGGGATTATGTACTAGATTGAAAAAAAAATGTTATGGGCCATAAATGAAACCATAATTAAGGGTTTATACATGCAGTGTGAGACAGGGCAGAAAGCCCAACAGAGTTCAGGAAGGCTTCCACGGGCTGAGTGTTAAGAGAGATGTGATGAGAGTGAACATGGGCATGTTCCTGTCTTTTCAGTAATAATACAAAGCTCGGCTATCTGAAACAAGGTGATTTAACTCAAAATCTAGGATACTTTGTCACAATTTCATTTCAGAGTTAGGAAGAGCAGGGCATTCTAAATAGTCATTCAGACACGGATGGAAGCTATGAACCATCTGAAAGCCCTTTGAGTGAGGTCTGTTTTGATTTATAGGCTGATTTTGCCTGCATCCTTCCACCCTCTAGTGTGTTGGGAGGAAATAAAGTGCAAGAGATTACACATCAAAACGACGGCAGCACTTGCTCTAAACACATGCCCCAGGCTGTGGAAGAGAGATGTGGGATGTGCCCAATCACTAAAGAGGAGTGATAGCTATCCCAAACCTATAAAAAGACAATAGTATGAGTGAACCCTCACTGCATGGATTTAGTAGCTACCAATTAAGTGCCATCGGAGAGACCACCTGACTTGTTTTTTACTGTTGAGTTTTTTATGTGTGCGGTTGAAAGACGAATTGAAAAAAGATTAATTCTAAAGTGTGTAGTGCCATCGGAGAGACCACCTGACTTGTTTTTTGCTGTCAGTTGAAAGACCAATTGAAAAAAGATTAATTCTAAAGTGTGCGGACTACTCATTATCATTTAAACATGAAAGACATTAATCTGAAACTGCAATTTTAGCTTAAGGCAATTCACTGTAGCTTCATACACACATACACAATTGCCCCGCCCACAGACAGTGAGGTTCAGCTAAGCTCAGGCATTGACTGCAGAAATACTCATGTTCTTACAGGATACCTGAAAGGGCTCTTTAGCTAGAGATCCATGGATTCCCTCTCCCTTTTCCAGTCCATGTGGGGACTAACTTCCTATAGATAAGCAGGACATAGGGGCTGATGGTAAGCTGGCCTGCTGTGAGTGAACGTGAGGAAGTAACGTGGGTGTGGCTTGCTTCTTTCTCCAACCCCAATCCCCATCACCAGAGGGGGTTTCAAACATCTGATGTTTTGAAATTATGTTTCTTACCATGTTCCTCCCAACTAGAAATACTTTCTCTATCTCTTGCCTATCCAAACCACAATTATCCTTCAAGACTTTCATATTCTTACTCTTCTGTGTACCAGATGTCTCTCTCATTTCACTCTTTTGGAACTCCACTGGGTATAACTGGGCCACACAATTTAAGACCCCATTCCTCACAGTCTACTGCACATTTCTAAAAAACAGTTCTCAAGCAAACTTAAGGGTTTGTACACTTTCCTACAGCAAGAACCCTAACATACATTTTTGTTGGGACGCAGTACATTATGGGCTAAGAACACAAAAGACTCTGACATCCTACTTCCCTGATTAAGCCCTAGGCCTCAATACTTCTTACATGAGATCTTGCTCAAGAAACTTACCTACTCTGAACCTCAGTTTCCTTATCTGAAAATGCAGATAATAAAATTACCACCTATATTGTGGAGATCCCTGTAAAACTCTTAGGATAGTATCAGGCACAAAATAAGAGCTCAAAAAATGTCAATAACATTATTATAATAATTATAATAATTATCATTTTATTATGTCCACAGAGATTAACACAATCCTGACTCATACTATATATTTTTAAAGAGTAGAAGTTATTCCCTGGGAAAGAATCGATCCCTCCCACCACAAAGTATGGTTAGATCCAGCCCGTCAGAATTACATCTCCTTGCATTTGTTAAAACTATAGCATTTCTAATCCACCTTAGAACTCTTCTATACACTACTTGCTGGGCAGTGCCACGCCAGTGAGTTCACATAAATGGAAAACAAGTGAGGATGACCTCAGCAGTGACTGGTTTTCACTGATGCTTGCCCAAATCAAGTTTATATGATTAGAATATTTCTTTTAAATTATTCAAAGTATGTCACTGCTTATCAACAACACCCACAGCTAACCCGTAATAAATTCAGTTATTGAACTTTACATTTTAGAGGTCTATACCAAGCATGTCTTGGCCCATGGGCTGCATGCCTCGTTTATTTGGCCCATGTTAGCCTTTAAGTTTGTCATGCTTGGTCTACACCATCAAACTTCAGCTCAGTGAAGCAAGAGGAACCTCTGGCTGCAGAAGCCACAAGAAACTGGGTTAAGCTAAATAAAAACAGGCAGCTCTTATGGGAAAATATTCACACAAATTGAAATTCAAGAACTCTGTGATCTTTCTCTGCTCATACCCCAACAAGTGCCAATCCCATCAAAAGTTACAGCACTTAATGGCAGAGAAGGATGAGGATGAAGTGACTGATATCTTTTATCCTGAGAGAGTTGGTCAAGTAAACATCAAGTAAGCTCATCCAGTCACAAATGAAACAGCTTTACTTCCATCAGAACACATTGAATATGTCGTAACAAAACTGTTTCATCATATAGACTCATTTTTTTTATAGTCTCTCTCTTGTAGCCTAACTTTTTTCCAGTAATGCTCAAACAGGACTGTACAGTATACATAACGCCCAAGGCATTTAAGTAAAAAATGAGCAAAGCAGTTCCCTGAACTCCAGACACCGCATTTCTTTGGGTTTGACTTTCTTTTATAGCTATTATGCAGCTGCCCAGGCAGATCTTAATTGTGAATTACCGTCTACTTCAGAAGAGGAACTTCATTCCTTCACAATGCCCTATGAGCTGCCCACCTCCCCCGATCCTACATACACAGCAGTAGAATCCTGAACTTAAGGCTGTGTCCATGGACGCCACAAACATCAGGTCTGCAGCAAACGTGCTTTCAATCCAGATCTGAAATGATGAGGTCATGAATTGGGAAGCGATTGTGGTGGCGGCGATATTTACCTCTTTGAGACAGCCCATAAAGTTGTTACTGACTGGCGACCCTGGGAGGTCTGCTGTGCTGGGACTGCCTCCGACATAGAAAAAGTCATCAGAACCCAGCATGGTGTAATCTTCTTGCGTGTAGCCCGTTGTGGTAAGAATCCCATCCACTGAGATTGTCACCTAGATAACAAAGCACAGGGAAAGGACACGCTATACTCAGACCTGGATACTGTCATCCTGGGATATGCCTGTTTGTGTTTTGTTTTATTTTTTCATTTTGCTTTTTTTTGTTGTTGTTCTTATTTTTTTTTCTGTTTTTTTTTTTGTTGTTGTTTTTTTTTTTTTAGACCTATAGCGGAACCCATTTTCATGTCTGTTTGAGGTTTATCTTGGATTCTATTCAACTAGCCCTAAGAGAGCTAAGCTAGTTAGAGAGTTAACTGGTGATTGAACTACTGTGTCAGCATCGTCCCTACTGCAACTCAAAAGTTACTGAGCAGACACAAAAATGGTGTTAGTAAAATGCTTCCTAGGTTAGTTTTGCTGGTGTACATATTAGTAAAGTTTAGTCGTCCGTTATTAACTAATCACAACGTGCACCTGGTTAACATAAAAGGCACAAGCTATTTCCAGCAACGTCACTCTGGGCACTACTGAGCGGCGGTTGTGCATGCAAGTGCCTGCGCCCATGCCGGAGGGGAGGGAAGGCAAAACCACCCGTGGAAGCGGCACGCCCGATGCGCACATGCAGGGGGGACAGTACGGTTCCGAGAGGGAAGGAAAGAAAACGGGGGGGGGGGGAACCAAAGGGGAAACAAACCAACCAACAAACAAAAAAACTGCTTTGTGATGACGTAAAGATGAGTGGGTGTGGCATCTCCAACATTCCCAAATCAAGTGTGCATGCCATGCGTCATGAATGGTTAGAGACTGGCTGAGCCTGCGGTCACTCCGGCCAGCCACCATGTGTCTGATCCCGTGTTAACCACAGCTGGATGCAAAACGTTCGAAACGTTAACGATGCCCCCTACAGGTGAGGTTGGAAAACAGAAGTTGACAGGAACAGGTAAAAAATAAGAAGGTCCACAACGGATGAAAAGAAGGAGGTCAAAGTAAGCAGAAGAGTACCAACCGCAGTTCCTCTTTTGTTAATGATGTCTACAGTTAAAAGAAAGAAAGAAAACACACGGCAAACCCAAAATAAGAAACAATTAGAATGATATCTACCGAACAATGTAGTTTGTTTACCATAGCGTGTCCAATGCCTGAGTGCTTTGTGGAGAAGGGGGGAGAAAGGAAATTAAAAACTGTGAACAGAATAACGATCGTTACTTAAAAAATATGATGGTCTCTACCATGTTAGTACATTTTTTTTTTTTTGATTCAGGTAACGGTTAGTAGAATGAAACATTCCATGAATGACATGTTAGTTATTAAGCATGTTAGTAACATAGAAAAAGGGCAAAAAAATTTTACAAGAAAAAAGCAGACTAACAAATAGGCCTCCCGCAGAGGTAAATATTTTTTTCCTGCCAGTTTTGTTCATAACTTGCTACCAGACAGAAACAGACATATGGCAACATTCCCTTTGTCTCCCTGAGTATATCTGACAGACATTTTAAAAAGCTTAGAAGGGATTCAAAGGCCTGAAGCTCATCAGCTGACCACTGCCACCCTATGCCCATAAGTGACCCCCCCCCCGCCCTGGCCCTCCCCAGCCCCAGCAAATTCGTAGGAATCGGTTGGCATTGCCCTGCTACTCAATTTTACAGCATACAAGGACTCCTCCTCAACTCCAAAACTTCCTTCGGTCATATTGATGGACTTTAGGGTCACAGATTACTGCAATGAAACAAAGCAAAGATCCTGACACATAAAATGAGTCGAATGGGTTTGTGTTTAATCTGTCCTGCCACACATGCACCCCGGCTGAACGGCTACGGTGTCCTTTGAGCTACCAATTCAGAGTTTGCTCTGGAACCTGAGCAAAGGCAAATCTAGAAAGTGGGCTCCTCAAGCCCCACCCTTCCTTCTGTGTTTCTCTCAGATGAGCCTCCGGTCTCTTGGTGAGTATCTGAGAGAAGGAATAAAGAAAGGAAAACCAAAGAGACAGACTTATCGGAAGTCCAGGTTCTACAGCTGTTCTGAGGGTGGGTGACCGCCTCCCAAGGCCGGTGTGATGCCTGCAGGGCCCCCTGCAGGCCAATCAGGCCTCTGACAGGTGCTCGGGGAGATCACGGGAATCCTTCAGTTTCACTTGTCTGCCTTAGCTCGGCTACCGCTGCTATCCTACAATCCCCCTTGCCTTCTCTCCCTTGGCTAGTCTAAGCCTCTCCGAAGTGGGAAAGAAAAGGTTAGATAGTTAACAGCTCAGAAAGAGAGGGCTGTTTTAGGAAAGGAAAACCCGAGACAATCGATCACTCTGCAACTGTTCAGAGAAACAACAAATATGTTAAGGATATTAGTTTGAGATCAGTATGGACTGCAGAAAATTAGTCACTGTCAACACTTCACAAACGACACATTGTAATTTCATGAATTTCAAATGATAACCAAAACTTATCATGTTCAATATATAAGCATAATCTACTCACTTTCATCTGGGTATATATATATATATATATATATATTTATATATACTGTAATAATATGTCTCAGTTAAAAACATACAGTATATGAGGACCCATAGATTAACTACAGAATGGATCAAAATCTTGTATTTAGACTTCTCCAAGATTTTTTTTTTAAATACAATTAAATAGAAATGGAACCTAGAATGTGAACTGGCCTCTCGGGAGTCATTTGGGTTAAACTAAAAGTGTCTGTTCTAAAAACAAAATAAAAAAATAGATAACTTCATAAACAGACTCTTCAGGAGATATGTAAACTCCTAAAGTCACTTTCCCCCGCACCCCCCCCCCCGCAGGGATTTTTCTTGTCCCCATTTAAAAGGTGGGGGGTGGGGAGGGGGTAGGGATTGATACAATCCCCGATCACAAACACATGTTTATTGACTACAAAAAAGGAACTGTGATTTAATGACCCCAATGTGCATGCTTCCAAATGATCACCATGAAAACTATAATTTAAAATCAAACAAATAAAAATCAAAAAACACAACAAAACCACACACATCACAGGAAGGGCAGGTCGCAGAGATATCCTTGCAGCCCTCTGGGAAACTGTCCTATGTCGCTGTATCGCTGTCTCTGGAACCTGAGCAAAGGCAAATCTAGAAAGTGGGCTCCTCAAGCCCCACCCTTCCTTCTGTGTTTCTCTCAGATGAGCCTCCGGTCTCTTGGTGAGTATCTGAGAGAAGGAATAAAGAAAGGAAAACCAAAGAGACAGACTTATCGGAAGTCCAGGTTCTACAGCTGTTCTGAGGGTGGGTGACCGCCTCCCAAGGCCGGTGTGATGCCTGCAGGGCCCCCTGCAGGCCAATCAGGCCTCTGACAGGTGCTCGGGGAGATCACGGGAATCCTTCAGTTTCACTTGTCTGCCTTAGCTCGGCTACCGCTGCTATCCTACAATCCCCCTTGCCTTCTCTCCCTTGGCTAGTCTAAGCCTCTCCGAAGTGGGAAAGAAAAGGTTAGATAGTTAACAGCTCAGAAAGAGAGGGCTGTTTTAGGAAAGGAAAACCCGAGACAATCGATCACTCTGCAACTGTTCAGAGAAACAACAAATATGTTAAGGATATTAGTTTGAGATCAGTATGGACTGCAGAAAATTAGTCACTGTCAACACTTCACAAACGACACATTGTAATTTCATGAATTTCAAATGATAACCAAAACTTATCATGTTCAATATATAAGCATAATCTACTCACTTTCATCTGGGTATATATATATATATATATATATATTTATATATACTGTAATAATATGTCTCAGTTAAAAACATACAGTATATGAGGACCCATAGATTAACTACAGAATGGATCAAAATCTTGTATTTAGACTTCTCCAAGATTTTTTTTTTAAATACAATTAAATAGAAATGGAACCTAGAATGTGAACTGGCCTCTCGGGAGTCATTTGGGTTAAACTAAAAGTGTCTGTTCTAAAAACAAAATAAAAAAATAGATAACTTCATAAACAGACTCTTCAGGAGATATGTAAACTCCTAAAGTCACTTTCCCCCGCCCCCCCCCCCCCGCAGGGATTTTTCTTGTCCCCATTTAAAAGGTGGGGGGTGGGGAGGGGGTAGGGATTGATACAATCCCCGATCACAAACACATGTTTATTGACTACAAAAAAGGAACTGTGATTTAATGACCCCAATGTGCATGCTTCCAAATGATCACCATGAAAACTATAATTTAAAATCAAACAAATAAAAATCAAAAAACACAACAAAACCACACACATCACAGGAAGGGCAGGTCGCAGAGATATCCTTGCAGCCCTCTGGGAAACTGTCCTATGTCGCTGTATCAAAATAGCCTTTGGGCCCCCAGAACTTTCTAGATATGCCCCTGCTCAAGTATGGCAGGAAGATTCATCTCAAAAGAAAAACAAAACAAAACAAACAAACAAAAAAAAAAAACACAGCTAATTCGTAAGCGACTCTGAGGAGCCCTGGAGCATGTCCTTAGGGTTTCCAAGTACCACACACACAGCTGTAGCGAGAAACAAAGCCAGTTACTCTCTTATCCACTGCGCTGTTACCTGACGCAGATTCCTGGTGACTTTCACATCATGCCAGGCATTATCATTAAACTTTCCGTTCACGGGCTCCACTAGCGCTTCAAAGGCCCCTGATCCCAAATTAATGACCAGAGAGACAGCTCCATTTTTCAGGGCAAGATTGACATAATCAGCGGATTTCCCAGTGTGAAGCATCAGTCCATTCCTTTGAAGAGTTTTAAAGGACAGAGTTATTTCATCGCTGCTGCTTTGAATGGGGTTTTGAGACAAGTCGTAGCAGAAGTATTCAGATCCCTTGAAAGTGGCAATATATTCTTCTTTTCCTAGAGGGAAACAGATACATACGTGCATAAGTAAAGCAATAGACTATGTAAGTCAGCAGATCACAACAGAAAAAAAAAATCATCAGTCTGCAAATTAACTCTTTGGCTTATAAACATTTCTGACTGATGCCAGCCCTGTCAAAGAAAGTCAAAAAGTACTGTAGGTGGCAGTATATACCATCCAATCAACCTCCTCAGCCATTGGGCCATTAACTACAGTAGCTAAATCTGACATTCTTGAAAATTCAATTAATTTTTAAGTATCACTGCAAGAGCTCTGATCAGAAAGAAGTAGGTCTGCGATATCTCCAGGGCATGAATCAGGTACCATAAATGCATATGGGATGGTTCTACTCTGCTGGCAACAATGGTTTCCAACGCATTGCAACATTCTCTCCATCCAACTGAGGCATTATTTTAATTTTTAGTAAGATGTTTATATTCAAAGATCTTCTCAGTGAAGAGCCAAATGTGTTCATCACTGAGAAACCATAACGAAGTATCAGGTGAGGGGAAAGCAAAGAAAAGAAATGGAATTTGGTCTGGGAGTAAATAGATTTCCTATAGATCATGTGCATTTTTTTTTTCTCCCTGGATAAAGGGAGCAGTGATAGAAAACTTAATGGAGTCAGCTGGATTGTTGGTTCATTCCCCAATCTCATCAAACAGATGATAGGGCTGGCTTTTATGAAACTGGCAGGAATTTCCAGCAGACCATTATGGGGATAGCATATAAACGAAGTATCAAAATTTTCTATATATTCAGACTTTACCATATGTAGGAGTAACAATGTGAATCCCACAAGATGCTATACAGATCAAACAGAAATGTGGCTATTTGGAAAGAGCTGTCTTGTCCCACAGATGAAATGAGTTTAACCAAAGGAAGAGTGTGAGCCAAAAGCTCCCTCAACATCCTGGGCAATTATGGCATTGTGCCAAGAAAACTGAGATGGTCTGGAGTCAGTGTCTGCTAAACTGTAAACATGAAACTCCAAGTGGTACTGAAGAATCTTAATCCATTTCACTGGTAATATAGCCTCTCTACTATGCCCACTGGAGGTTTCATATACCAAAAGAAGTCTCACTCTAATGGTGGCGATATCTATCTATAAATAGATAGATATCCTATCAATAAATGAAAAGATCCTCAATCCTATGGGTCTCCAGGAAAAGGCACAAATCAAACTATATTAAGATATAATTTCATAGCCATAACATGGAGAAAAACAATTTTAAAAACTGGACAATTCCAGGTTTTGGAAAAGCTGTGAATAAACAATAATTCTTGTCTTCTGCCGATGAGACTGCTGCTGAGATGAAAACTGACCGACTATAATAAATGCTATTTGGCACCATGCATTACTGTGGGAATGTTACATCTTATAAAGGTCTCAGTCCTTAGAAAATGGTTACCATGATCAATAAAAATAACATTCCCTAGTTCTTTCAATGGACTACTCTCTGCTCATAGTTTTGATCATTAGATGACAGGTAGTCAATTGAATTTGGGTTCATATACACATGTACATACATGATATATCGTGGTCCTCTTATCTGAAGATGATATTTATAAAATTTTCATCCCCAGTGAGTATTCAGAGCCCTGAGCCACGGGGAGGTTTAGAGGTCCACCTCAAATCTTTAATTTACATTATGAAGAAAGTGAGGCCGTGAAATCCGAATGACTTGCCAAATTCAGAAAGTGTGCCAGTAACCGAAGCATGGCGAGACCTCAGCCTTCTGACTACCCTTAAGTAATGAAAAACAAAGTTTGGAGACTTGAAGAGATTTGGTCTAAGTAAAGGCTGTAGCATTTTATCCACGTGACCTCATATCATTCCAAATCTGCGTAAGTTGGGATGAATCTTGACAAAAGATTTGTTTGCTAGATAATATGGCAGAGTCAAAGGGAATCATGTTAAACAGAGTTTGCAGTTCATTAGATGGCAAGTTTTTAAGATATTTTAACACAATGATATTCCTTCTAACAAAAATGAAAATATAGTATCACACCTTTTGTATTGTTTCATTTCAAATTTGGGTAATTCAGATCTGCATTAAATGCACCCACACAATTTTGGAAATATTCACTCTGTAGAATATGCCATTGCCTTAGAATATAATAAATGAGACATAATGTTCTTTTTCATGAAAGAAGATGTAATATATAATCATTGAAAAGTTTTTATCCAACATTATTTATATTATTACTATTGCTATTATTTCAGTTTTACATAAATCATTCTACTTTCCACGATATAATATGTTTTCTCCAATTCTTTATCTGTTACTGTAAGTTTTGTGTTATGTCATATGCAAATAGCAGCACAATAGTTATATATGCTTTACTGTTACACTTAAAGAATGCGTCTGTGTCAATTGGAAAATAGCCCAAATTCCAAATATCTAGATCACGTCTAATATATGCTAAAACAATAAACATCAAAGACACATTTGATCCAAAGCAATATAGAATCAACAAATATTTATATCTAGGATACATTAATAATTTATATAAGAAAAAATGGACTTGGCAAATTAACAGGAAAAATAGACAAAATAGTTGAACAGACCCTCCATGATAAAAGGGCATACACATGAAAAGATGCTCACCTTTATTAATTAGTCTTCAGGGAAATAAAAATAAAACCACAATAAAATATCAATATATTTCACTAAAAATAATAAAATGAAGAAGACAAAAAGTACCAAATGTTTGTGAGAATGTGGAGCAACTAGAACTCTCTTAAATTACTGGTGGGAACTAATTTTTGAAATTGTTTGGCAATATCTTCTAAAGCTGAATATATGTTCTCCTATGGCCCAGAAATTCTGCTTTTAAGTATACATCTGACAAAAATGTATACAAAGATCATCAGAATTTTTTCAGTAGCGCTATCTATAATAAAAAAATTGAAAAATACTGAAATACAATCAATAGTAGATTGAATAAATAAATTGGAGAGTAATCACACCAGGGAATATTAATCAGCAATGAGAATATATGCTCTACAACTACTACATGCCAGATACATGGGTAAATCTCACAATAATAATGTTGAGGAAGAAAGCCAGACACAAAAGAGAACGTATTTATGATTTTGTGTATATAAAAATTTTAAAACTAAACAAAACTAATCTGTACTATTGTAAGTCAAAATAATGGCTAGCCTTGGTAGAAATGGAGGGAGTCCTAGTGAGAACTTTTGGGGTTCTAGTAAAATTCTGTTCTTAATCTGGGTGTTGGTGATGGATGTGTTCAATTTGAAAAAAAAAAACATTTTGCTCTAAACTTATGATATGTTCACTTCCTAGTATTATATTTCAATAAAAAGTTTAAGTAATTTGGATAATTGAGAATAAAACAAATTAATCTGATAAAATATTTTCTTCCTCATTAATAGGGTGATGAGCAAGATACTATTCCCATCAATGCTGCATTTATTAATAAAAACGAAAAATATAGCCCAGCTGGTATGGCTCAGTGGTTGAGCATCACCCTATGGACCAGGAGGTCATGATTCAATTCCAGGTCAGGGCACAGGCCTGAGTTGTGGTTTCAATTCCCAGTGCAAGAGGCAGCCGATCAATGATTCTCCCTCGTCATTGATGTTTTTATGTCTCTATCCTTTTCCCTTCCTCTCTGAAATAAATAAAAATATATTTAAAAACTAATACTAATAATATAAATGATGTTGCATTTAAAAAAACTTTCCAATGAATAGTAATATCCATTAATATAATTTGTTCTTCAAAATACCCTCATAAAATTTAGAGGAAATATATTAGGCTGCATGGATATAATTATAATTGTTTGAAGGACCATACTCTAAATGTATTGATCAATGGATCAATGTTAAGATGAAGGGAATCTCTATTATTAATCATAGCAATGTTATGGTAGAATTAGAGAAACATTAAAAAATAAACTTCAAAAACTTGGAGCATTTATTTAATAATCTATTTTAATTTATTTTATGTTCCTGTAAATTGGAGGAAGAAATCTAATACGGTGATCTTGTATTTTTATTCTATTCAATTTCCATCCTCCAATAGCTTAGATAAAATTGCATAGTTTTTATTTTTTCTAATTTTCTGAGGGAAAGTTCAACGGAGAAATTGGAATTCTATAATTTCTTTTAATGTTGACTGGATGAGCTGACTTTAACAAAGTTAAATCTGATGGGAATAAATATGAGTTCTAATCTCTGGTCCAAAAACCACTCAACTGAGTAAGTTATATTTATAAAAATATAATACTATACAGGAAACACGAGTCCCTAGACACAACAAAAATACTGGTAAAGCAAAATTGCCCAGCTGGTGTGGCTCAGTGGTAGAGGATCGATCCAAGAGCCCGAAGGTCATGGTTTGATTCCCAGTCAGGGCACATTTCCAGGAGTTGGGGGCTCAACCCCAGTAGAAACATCATCATTGATGTTTCTATCTCTCTCACCCTCTTCCTTCCTCTCTGAAATTATTAAAACAGTATTTTATTTTAGAAAAAGAAGTAAAGCAAAGTCTTTGGAGGATTTAGAATATGAACCATCAAATGATCAAGGCACTGAAAAAGTCCATGTAATAAGTATGGGTTACATTCGTCACAATATTAGAAGAGGGATGGTCCTGTATCTTAGTGCTGGTCAGCTAATGACTGTTATACTTCTACTTGACAAGCTGGAATGTATGTGGACATCTGCTAAGATGATAAAAGGCTTCTAGATTATGTAAGGTAAAGAACTCTCTGAAGAAAAGACTTAGGGTAAAAATGACAGCATCTCCAAATATCAGGAAATATGTCCTTTAGAAGAATAATTCCATTCTGTACGGAAGCAGGGGTATAAATAGAATCAAAGCATAAAGGCTATGAAAAATATCTCTCATTATGAGGAATACTTTCCATCAGAGTTACCCATACATAGAGCATTCCATTTGATAGAAAACAAATTTCTCATCACTTAAAGGACTTAACCTTATGTAACTGAACTACTTAGTGGGATGTGATAGAAGGTGCTCAATCTTGGATGGTAGATTGAACAAATGGATCCTTTTCAACAAAAAGCACCACTGATTTCTATTTTATAAAGGGAATGTTAGACAAAGAGAGGTTAAGCGACTTCTGAATTCACATAGAAATTAATTCTCAGGACAATGCCCCTTCCTATCATGCATGGGGTAAAATCTCATTAATTTGACTATTGACACAACTTTTAAGTTGACAGAACTTCTTCACCAATGGATGGAGGCTAGATAGACGTCCCGCTGTCCCTATATACATGAAGAATTTCAGGCTGTTTTCCTATACCAAGAAATAGGCCTACATTATTGTTCTTGCTTTTCATATATTAAACTCAAAGCACACAGTTTTGTAAGGTTTTACTATATTCATGTGATTCTAAGGTTGTGTTCAAACACAAGCCAGAAACTAAGATCAACATGTGAAACAAAACAAAAACAGACATTTGAGGCAGAGGCTTGCTTCATTTGTTTTTCTACTCTAGAAGTCAAATACATAAGACTATTTTGCCAAAACATTCTTAACTAAACAAAGGTACACACTGGAAGTTTACATTATTAAATAAATAATAAGGCCTTTCTATCTCTAACTGTAAAGATAAAGCAGGTTTAGGAAAACAAAAGGAAAATCTGCCTATTGAAAATCACATCAGGTTAAATCCTCAGTCCCTAAGAAGTGTAATAGAAAATAGCATTGCTTTGCGTGCCACAATGTGATGTAATTTATAAATTAAAACAATCAATATATTACTACAAAGAAATCAAGGTTTAGAAAATATTAATTCTTCAAGGGTTCGTTTCAAATTAGGTACATCTCAAGGCAACCAATCTGGAAAAAAGTTGCCAAATATCCATCAGATAACTCCACAAAATAGGCATACTTTTGATGGTATCCTTGAAGTGATTAAATATGAAAGCTAAAGAAGACTTAGATATTGCTTAGTCCACTGCCTTCATTTATTAGATGAAGATACTGAGGGCCCAACAGGTAAAATTATGGTCACAAAACTAATTGTAGTAGAATCAACATATAACCTTGCCCTCTTCATTCCAATTTCATGCTCTTCCTTATGTCACAAATGAGCCTCTAATTCATGACCAAAACTAAATTCATCTTAAACTTGAACGTATTTTTCCAAAAAGTAACCCGGGATATGGTCCAAAACTTTAGTACAATTTTCCAATTATTTTGTGCAAATGATTTGCATTTGTTTAAGTAACTACAAGTGCTATGAACCAAATAGGCCCCTCTATGCCTGTCTGGGCTCATGACCAGTCAGTTCTGCACAGATCATAAGATACCAGGGGAAAATAATTCCCTAAATAGTCCAGCATTAACCAGTGTGCAATGTCTTATGTAGAATCACTAAGTTTCTGGCCACTTTTGGCTAATTTATAACTTTAAAGTAACAACAGATATAAACCTTATCCCTCATCTCATTGTCAGAGTCGAAGAGGAGGGGAAGGATGTGGTAAGCATCTAGGTATCTTCTTAATACCTGCCTTAAGTTTTAGCCCTTCTTGCATTGAGAGAGAGAGAGAGAGAGAGAGAGAGAGAGAGAGAGAGAGAGAGAGAGATTCATGTGTCTCAACCTGCTTCATCCTTCAGCGCCAGTCTTCACATAATATCCCAGAGCGTCTGGCTACTGTAATCCTCTGGCCCAGCAAGTGGCCTCCTTGTGAGCAATACTGGCCAGATGGCTCAAGCCCCAGCCTAAGCAGAGTGTCTGCTTGGCCCCTAGGATTGTAGTTATCCTGGCTACGCCAAATGCTGAGAGTGTAGGCTATACCCCTGTTGCCTCTTTCCGCCCTGCCAGTTCCCTTCTGCCCTTCCCAGAAAGGCACAGGGCAAGTCAGCAGGTCTGACACATGCACTTCCATGGGTCAGAACATAGATTGCCGACTTCTTTTTTTGCAGGCATACGGATGCAGGCTCTACATGCCATTCTACAGTAGTGTCTTTCCCCAATTAGGTTGGGCAAAGGAAGCACACTTCTCCTTGAACAGTGCATTTTCACAGGGCCTAGGACCTAATGACTTTTCCCCCTACTCCCTGTCCCTTAATGCTGAGGTAGAAGGTGGGAGGTGGGGAGAAGGACAGCATGTTAGGAATGGTTGAAGGGTCAGTGTTGCTGTCTTCTACTAAGTGATGAGGTGAAACTTGGTCGGTTTTTGGAGATTCTCTTTATAAAGTGGAGGTTACTTAAATTCTTTTGTTTCAGGGGACTCTAGTCAATATTTCTCTGAATGTGCCATTATGTACTTAAATTCATACTGGGCATATAATGGGCAATCCATGATCAGTTATTATAAGCATTATTAAAGTAAATACTACATTTTAAAGGATTATCCAGCAGGTTTTTTTAAATCAGCTTTTTAGCAAAATATTTTATTAACTATTATATCATTATGCTCAACACCCTAATTTTCGGGAAAATTTTGGTTAATTAAGGTTCATGGAGTAATAAAGAAACGGAAGTGTTATAAATAGCACAAAGAGAGGAAAATACATCTCTGTTAATAGTTCATTCTTTTAATCAGGTTTGTACCTAGATGATTTGCAAAATGATTTCATGAGAATTTTGTGCTTTTTAAATTTTATTTTTCATTTTCTCAGGAAAAAACCTTGAGTTAAGAATGAGCAGAGTTGAACACTGGCTTCTATGTAGCCACTTTTCAGCTCTCTGGCCTGGCCACCCGACTTAGCCCCACTGGGTCTCATTTTTCTCCCTAGAAAAGTCACATAGCTGGGGTAAGTGGCCTCCAGTGCTTAATTCTAAAATTCTATGGTTCTATAACATTCCTGATTTATTGAGCCACTGCTTTATTGATTCATTCAATAAACATTTACTGAGGCTCAACTCTGGGCTAAGCTCTATTGTTTTCCTGCTGTCAAAACCAGGCAACATACTAGAGTTAAAATGTCTTTCAAGATTTCTGATGGCTGCTGCTTTTAAAAGGGGATTTTTATAGCAACCTCTGTCTCTTTGGGCTTCCACAGCTAGTTCTCCTCTTAACCTGTAAGGATTGAGAAAAACAAAGGGACATGGAAAGATGTTTTGGTCATACTCTGTAAGAAAGAAACTTTCTGTTCTGATCACCTTTCTTCCTTAGCTACCCCAAAATACCTTTGGCAGATTTTCTATGTATGCTAGGGTGTTAAAAGAATACGTTTAACATTTAATTCTACCAAATTTAAGGTATTTATCCACATAAATGTAATTCCTAGAATAACATAATGTTTTAAGAGAAAGCGAATATTACTTACTTTAAGTTTATATTAATTAATTTGGGATCATACACATTTCTCCAGTAGAAGTATAGAAGCATCAGTCAATACTGAATAGCAGTTTTCTATGGATAGGGTGCTTAATTTGAAATTAATTAGAAGCCATTAATTAGTTCCCCACTTTATGGTTGGTGCTATATGACCACAGGTAAGTGACTGTGGCATAGTGTCCTACAATGGTTACATCTGGCCTGTTACGCCACACTCTCAGACTTTTTAAACATGAGGATCTATAACATAAAGCTTATGGAATTGTTATGAATTACACACTGATCTTTCCATAACATCCCCTCATCCCATCTATCACAGTTGTGTTGAAAACATTGGAAATCAACATTGTCCAGCTCAGCATTTCTCATCCCAGGTCCCTCATCTGATTTAAATACCCTTTTCCTAATTCTCCCTGGATGGTACAAAACTAGCACTTTCTAGATACACAGGAAAGAAGTTAATTCATGATGTAACATGTACTCCGTGCAGCTTTGTTTCTTCCCAACACAAGTAGAGGTCAAGCCTCAGTGTAAACACACAGATTTTATCAGGAAGAGTTTGGAAATAGCTCACAGAATAGAGCAATCACTGAACCAGCCAGTCTTGGAAAGGAATAAACAGGTGGAATGTCTCAGCTCCTCACAGTAGAGTTCCTGGTCTCCTCTGGGGTCGCACCACTCATATAACTTGACAGCAATTTGATTAGCTCAGCTTGTGTTAGTTAGAGGTCTGTACTCTCAGATCAGGCTGTTATGATTGGCATGGTGGGCGAGAGGGGGTGGCAGGATAATAAATCCCAGGCGTGGGGGGAGCATTGAGACAGGACAGCTTACTCATTCACTAACTCCTGGCATTGCCAACAAGTTAATGTTAGGACCTAATACTAAAAGAGCATCCTTTCTAGGATGTAAAGAATTGTTACGATTTCCTTTTTAGATTTACCTATGTTATAAACTTAGGTCTTAGGGCCCATTGTAAAAGAAAAAAAAAAGACATTAGCTCATTTGAGACTAATTTTATTTGAATTGTGAAACTTTATCAAAACATCACAGTAAATCACAAAATATAAACTTTAGAGTTGGAAGAGGGAGACCTATAAAGGTTATGAGATCTTCTCTGGTATCTATAGGCCCTACAGTATAGGGCATATGTAAAGTTGGCATGAGAAACTGAATTTCTAGACCAGTTGATCCCAAATAGGGCTAGCCAGCAGAGTCATCTCAAAAAAACCTTTAAAAAAGCATATTTGTAACACCCATTGTCTTAAGTCAAAATTTAATAAGCATGGGGTGGTATTATTGATACTTCCTTCTTATTTTTTTTTTTAATTCCTAACTTCTTCCAATAACCAGCTTAGCTTGAAACTCAATGTTTTCTGTAAAGTAGTAGGACTTTCCTCAACTTACTTTCCCTAGAAAGAACCCATTTCCCAACAAACAGTGAGCACAAAAAGTGTGATAAAATAAAACTAAGCAATCAAAAAGCAAAGTGCATTCTCACTTTTTAGTTTTGGAAGTAATCTGATCGGGCGAGAGAACATTCTGGCCAAACTGCATAATGCCACCTCTTGAATCAGCAGCCATACTTAACTATACATCCATTCACTCCTCACAGTGAGAGTTCTCTGGTCTCAAGGAGAGGATACATATCCACATTCATAGGCTGAAAATGCTTCCCCCTCCCCTACTTATTGCAAGTAAACCAAATGCTCTTTTGAAATAAGTCTTTTCTTTCTAAAGATCATTTGCCTTGACACCATATGATAAGAATATATGAAATGTTTTATATTCCATGCTACCAATAAGTAGCCTCCACCTCCATTCCCCAACTACATGCCTTTTCCATGAACAATTCATAAAACTATAAAAGTTAAAGCAATCTAATTCAAGGGCTTTCAAACATTTCTTCCCAGTTACCCAAGTTACACAATACATCAGCTCTCTATGTGCAATGCATTCATTTATATTTTATAAGAATAGAAATTGTTTCAAATTAACTTCATTTTAGTGATAAGAAAACTATGACCCAGAGAATTTAAGAAATTTCACAAAAACCACTTAGTTTGCCAACGCCTCAGACTAGAATATGGATCTCTGTGTCTGAGTTCCATGCCTTTTCTACCTTCTCTCGCATTTCTAATACTGTTTTGCATGGGTTTGAATGGACACCTTTGAAGTTACAAAGGGAAGAATATATTCATTTTGAAGAATATAGAACAGTCAGGTTTTTTTCAAACACGGTATTCATCCCTAATTTAATCTCCTTCTCAGATATCTCATTTTTATTATTCTGAGAGATAATATATAAGATTTTAGCTTTATAGTTTTCATATGATCAAAAATATTAATATTATTTTTCTCAGCTATAATCTCAAAGTGAAATAATTATTTCGACTCCCTCACCATATTTGCAATAATTCTGTTAACTTTCTCATAATAAAATTTGAATTTTGTAGTTTTTTAAAAAATATATAGCATTATAATGAAAGCATATGACTCAAATGTTCAGATATTCCTCCAAAACAGACAATGAATTTTAAGTCTACAGTATTGCTCATGTGAAAAAAACTACATCATTTTACAATAAAAATAAAAGGAAACTGAATACATATAACTATGTTGACAATATGCTAATTACTGACTAATTAGGTATGTCTGGCTGAGGTGATATAACAAAATGCTTAATATTCATAGTGATTCTTAACTTGGCATCACAATGGTATCACCTAAAGAGCCTAGAAACATATTGATGCCTAGGTCCCCTCCCAACACACACCTTAATATTCTCATTTAATTGGTCCAGTGTATGGTTTGAGCACTGAGATTTTCAGATATTTCCCAGGTGATTCTAACATGCTGACATCATGCAGACATGGTGAGAATCAAGTGTTTAGAGAGCTATGACTTAGGCAATTACTTATTGTGTAATAATTGTGCACCTATAAGTGTACTAATTTAATTATAATAATGTATCAAAGTTATATGGCTCATTGGGGTATAATTTACACTTTATCTATGCCCATATATAGTACTGCTTTACATGTGCATATTGCTTGATTAATTAATGAGCAGTTGGAATACTTTATCTTATAAATTGGGAACACAAGTGCATTTCCTCTCTTTTCTTCAAGAATGCATCATCTGACTGACTTTAGGCCTTTTGATCACAGTTAATCTCTATGTAACATCACATCAATGAGTACTCAAGCTCTTTGCATAGTATGAAAAGCTAAACCCTGTGCTGATCTGACATACATATCTTGCTATCACTTAATCCCATTAGCCAAATGTATAGAAACCCCTACTTAGTTGAATTCAATTGTTTTCATTCTTTTTAAACTCAAAAAAGAAAAAAATGAAGCCAGTCCCCAAAACTTACTTATACAAATATATAAGGTTCAAGTATTTCCTGAGAAACCTAATGCAAATGTTCAAAGAAGAAAAATGTTCCAAATCCTTAAAAACTTGTGCTTTTTATTTGCTGGTTAGAATTAAACCTGAAGCTGAATATATATATCCCACTATGGATAAAAAAAAAAAAAAAAAAAAAAAAGGATATTCTACTCTGAAAAGAAAGTCACAGAAGGAAAGTCCTGGGGGAAAATAGATAATCCTATATAACAAAAGCCTAATATGCAAATTGACTGAACAGCAGAACAACCGGCAGAACGATTGCTATGATGTGCACTGACCACTAGGGGGCAGATGCTCAATGCAGGAGCTGCCCCCAGCTCACAGACCCCAGGCTAGTCAAGGTGGGTTCCAGCAGGGCGCCCCCCTATCGCCCTGCTGGTTGCCCTGCAAAGGAAGGTAACTGGCAGTGGGGGGTGGGGCTGGCCCGTGAGTGGGTGCTGTCCCCCCCCACCCCCCGATTGCCCTGCTGGTTGCCTCCCGCAGAGGGAGGCGACTGGTGGTGGCAGCGAGACAATCAGGCGGTGGGGCTGGTGAGCAGGTAGTGCCAGGGGGGCCAAGGTGGGTGCCAGCGGAGGCCCCCCAATCGCCCTGCCGGCCCTGATCGCCGGCCAGGCCTAAGGACCCTACCCATGCACGAATTTCGTGCATTGGGTCTCTAGTATATAGAGAAAGACGCAGAACAAGAGCTAGTCCTGATACAGTTAACAAGAAGAGCTGACACCCATTCATCAACAATGCCGCCTTGACAGGCCCATCTTTCTTTCACACACTGGCACGTCTCTGTACACTGCGGGCTGACACTTTAAATGTCTAAGTCCTTCTTCCTCATTCTAATAGACAAATGCACAAAGGGCTGATTTTTGCTTTTCTTGCTGCTGTGCTTTGATAAACAATCGGCTCAGGATTTTAGCGAAGGCAAATGCTGACTAAAAGCCTCCTCACAAAAGCCTTTAGTAAGTTTCTGCTTGTGTTTTCTTTACATGTATTGCAGGTTGAAAACAAAGAGTTTCTTCCCCACTCCCCCCACTGGCTGTTGCTTGCCTGGCTAATTAAAAAGCAGACTATGTGAATGCTGAAAGGAGAGAAAACGGAAGAGTCGGCAGACGGGTCAAGATGGAATGTCCTTGGCAATGGCAGGCCTCGCGATTCTCTTGCCCCCAAACAAATCCTTTCTTCTTCTTCTTCTAGCTCAGATTCAAGGAAGGCACAGAAGCGGCCCTTCAGCCTTTCCTACTTCAGGCCACAGTCCTTTTATACTTGGCATACAACCTAGACACATCAGAATTCTGCACAGAATGGGAAGTCTGAGGCTCCCAGGCAATTCAAGTACATTCTGTGGTTCTTGCATCCTGTGGGCTGCCTGAGCAGATTTGAGGCATCTCTTAGCGCAAAGTGGTTTGAAAGCTTTGAGGTTTTCTTGGCGACCAGGAAGAATAATCTGACTTCTCTCGGAATAAGATCATATTCAGCAAAAAAGATCTGCTGAACTCAAGGTCATGGACCTTGGCTCTGTGGATATTCAGTTATTCAGCAGAATGGCCACTCCAAGCCGTCAAAACACTTTCGGATGCTGCTGCAGGTGTTGTCTGTGGAGACCTCCCTGACAGCCACTGAGTTCTTGTATTCCCACGTCACCTTCTTGGCGCTGCCTGTTCTGCTCTCTGACAACCACATTCCCTTTATACTTATGTGTATGTAGGCAACCCCATAGACTTTCAAAGAAATACTTCCATGAATTAAGTCATATAGATATGACTAAATCGTTACTTTTCCAGGGGGAATATATATTTTTTTAATTGATGGATTTCAAAGTCTTACTTAACATTTTAGAATACGTGTGTTCTTTGCAAAATAAGCTATGGAATCCCTGAGGAATTAATTGAACCATTAATTAGAAAACATACTAAAGACCTACTATGTGTGAGGCTCTCTGTTAATTGCTTTGAGGAAAACCAAGATGAATAAGACAGAGATATATGTTACAAGTGGTTCACAATGCAAAGACTTATAAGGCATAGAAAAGGCCATGAAAATGAAAAAGAAGAGATTACTTCCAAAGTGTTGAGATACATTTCATACAGAAGGTAAACTTAGATAACAACTTGAAGGATGACATGTTTGAAATTTAGGGGATTCAGGGAAAAGCCATTCCAGGTGAGGCGATGGATATGAGTAAAAGTTTTGAGGTGAGAAACCAAACAATTAATGAAATTTGACTAGAACTAAGGTGGCATGAAGAAGAATGGCAAATGAAGTGAGGGTGTTTGGCTCAGGCTGAATTGTAAATACCTTTATAAAGGGAGGAGACATTCCAGATATTTTTATCAGGAATATCCGCCTGAATGGTAAATTATTGATTGGCATAAATTGCGGGACAATGCACGACATTTTTTTTTTGTCATGAGTATAATAGTTTTGAACATTGCTGTCTACCTGAACTAGAGGTAATAATTTCCATGTAAAAATAAGGAGAGTTAAGCATTTGGAAAGCACTATTCAGATTTAGCTCAGAGAGGGAAAGAACAGATGGAAGGTCCATCAAAAGATATTTTTATTCTTATTCCCTATCAAATAGGCAAACATTTATAAGGGAAAAGACTTCATGTGAAAAGGGATTACTCTGCATTATCTGCCAAGGAGGATTTTGCTCTAAGGATTTGAGAAAGTAAAACTAAGTTATATTCTATTTAACTGTGAGATATTTTCTAGTAAGTTGCATTAAATATGATTAAAGTATATAATAAAAAGCCTTTAGAGCTTTAAAAACTACCATATTGAACATACAAAAAATAATAGGGCAAAGTACTCTTTTAAAATGTCCTGTGTGAAAGCCAACTTTTCTTATAGGACAAGTTTAAGGGCAGATGAACACAGGGCCTGAATACATTGTCTTTGACTTGGTTCCTGGTGCTGAGGGAAAGAACCCAGGCTCGGGAATCATAGGAGAAAAATCACTCCATCACTTATCAGTTTTGTGACGAGGGGCAAGTTTACCCAGAGCTTAATGAGTTGATGCTTATCCTATCTAATAAAAGTGTAATTTGCAAATTGACCAAACAGCAGAACGACTAGTTGCTATGATGTGCACTGACCACAAGGGGGCTGAAGAACTCCTACCCTACCCCCCCAACCCCCCAGGGAATGAATCCACTGGGCCTCTAGTAAAATTATTTTTTTAATATATT
>NW_006383011.1:12703806-12723127 GCF_000327345.1 Myotis davidii | reverse complement strand
TGATGAGAAAGCTCAGCTGTGAAGGATGCAAGTGCTGTGTGGCCTTCTCTTAGAAGTTCTGGGTCTGTCTGACCCGGCTGCAGTTAGGTAATTACAGGTTGCAAATGGCCGGGACATTCATATGCAAAAGCCTCTGCCACAGCCTGGGTGGGGCGGGGTCTCAGGGAATCAACAGGGCAGAGCAAGCAGCTATGGCTGATCCTCAGCCCTGCCCTAAGGGGCCGCGTGTCTCAGTGTCCTGGTAATCATTGCAAGCACCTCTGAGGGAAAGCCGCCCTCGAGTTCTGAGTTCTGCCTGTTGCCAGACAGTCCAGTTTCTCCCCGTATGGGCCCTGGGTCCTCAGAGACTTCCCGGAACCGGAGTTCAGAGCAGTCGGGAGCTTGTGACTCCCTCCTGATTCAAAAAGACAGCCGCGTCCTCAGGTGCCAGCCCCTTTCCGCACATGCTCAAGCCTCCGTACCTCTGCACTTTACTTCCGCAGCTCCTCTGAGTCTCAGTGCGCTTTTCTCTTTCCTTTTAGTTGTAGAATTTCCACTCAGCCAACCTTCCTGTAGTTCTGGATGATGACCGTTTTGTCTTTTCGTTGTATTTTTGAAGTTGTTGTGGGAGGCAGCAATTTCCCGTGTTTACCTATGCCGCCATCTTGGTTTCTCACCCTAGTAAAATTATTAATGTAGAATCTGGCCACAAATGTCATCCAGTTCTCCAGTACAGTGTTAGTTCATTTGATTTTTAAATATTATAAAGTCAATTCCATCAGTTTTATTTCATAGTGAGCTGCTTTCATACCTTGATTAAGAAAATATTACCTACCCCCAAAATTATAAAGATTATTTTCTCTTTTTTTTATTTCTATGATATCACAATCCCTTTTTTGATTACTCATATGAATGGTATGTGAGATGAACCTAATTTTGCTTTTCTACATGTATAATCAGTTCTTCCAATACTATCTATTAAGTACTACATTTTTTCATTACAGTTTTTAAAAAATATATATTTTTATTGATTGTAGGGAGAAAAGGAGAGAAACAGAGAGATAAAGATCAATGATAAGAGAGAATCATTGATCAGCTGCCTCCTCAGGCCCCACACTGGTGATTGAGCCTGCACCCCAGGCATGTGCCTCAACCCAGAATCAAACTGTGAACTCCTTGTTCATAGTTCTATGCTCAACCATGGAGCCATATAGGCCAGGCTCCTTACAGTTTTTAAACACCACATTTATAACATCATAAACTCTAAATGTACTTGATCCATTTCTAGATTCTATTTTTTTCCACACACTGGTTTGTTTCTGTGCCAGAACCAGACTGTTTTAATAATAGTCATTTCATAGTATCCTTTAATATCATGTTGGAAACTTACCCAAATTACTATCGTTCTCAAAAAAAAAATATGCAGCCATGACTGGTTTGGCTCAGTGGATAGAGCATCAGCCTGTGGACTGGAGGGTCCCGGGTTCAATTCCAGTCAAGGGCATGTACCTTGGTTGCGGGCACATCCCCAGTGTGGGGTGTGCAGGGGACAGCTGATCGATGTTTCTCTCTCATTGATGTTTCTAACTCTCTATCCCTCTCCCTTTCTCTCTGTAAAAATCAATAAAATATATTTTAAAAATATGCAAATATATGCTTGCCTATTAATTTTTGAATAAGTTTGTCAAGTTCCCAGCCCCGCTTCTCAAAATGAGATTATGAGTTAAATTGCCCTAAATGTATAATTTAATTTCAAGCTTGAATCATCCTAAGCAGGAGCATATGGTTTACTTTCATGTATTTGAGTCCTGTTTTATATCCTGCAGTAAAGTTTTATTTTCTTTATGCAAATCTTGTACAAGGCCAGTATTTTTAATGTTTGGGTAAGCTTTTCATATTCCTAAAAATCTTAATGAGGTAACAAATCCCAACTACTTAAACACCTACATTCATTTAATATACCTAATGATTTGAAAGAAAATTCCATCATATTTTTGTCTTTCCATTTTGGCCTTCTATCCTGATTATGTTAAGTAAGTGAATTCATAAGAAAATGTTTATTCTTTATATTATATTTTTTGGATCTGAAAAGAATAGCTTTTTTCACCAGACTTACTATGAATCTTGGGAGGTATCAAACTATACTATTTAATAGTACATCTATGTCAAGAAACAACTCCTATGTATTTCAGAAGAAACTATCAAAAGCAAAAAAATAATAAGAAAACACATAATTTAACTAAAAAACAAAGAAGCAGCTCCAATATGTCTAATCACCATGAACTACAGTAAAAAAGTTAGGACTACACCATCCTGAGAGATGGTTGTCAAGTTTAATCTCATGCTTTTATAGGATGGGATGAAACTCCCTTCCTCACCAGAGGTCATTCTTTCCTCCTAGTTTAATCTCTTCATTTAGTCTGTCCTCCAGGTTGAAGGAAAATAACTATTCACTATTACTGCCCAATAATAACCACGAGGGACAAACAATTACACTGAAAGTCAAACAGCCACCTTCCGCCTGCAATTGTACTACTGAGGTCCAGCACTTAGGGGGGGGGGGGGTGGTGGATAAAGTGCTGCCATTTAAGCCAATTTTAGATGCTGGAGAGTATCTACAGGTTTATTACATATAATTTTTCTTTTTAAAAGCACAGATACATAAATTTCTTGATATTGACAGAACATGTCAAATTACGGGTCCAAACGTAACCCCCCCAAAATTCAAAGCCACATCTCAGAAATCAGTATTTTTCTATAAAGTACACTTTTCTATACATACAAAAGTGTCCCTAATTTTCATTTCTAAAAGAAAATAAGCAATATAAGAATAAATAAAAAAATAAAACCTGAATCTCTCTATCTCTTTACTGGGCTTCATTTTTTTTTCGTATACCATTTATCCTTACCTAAATTATGCAATATGAATTTATTTCTACATCACCCACTAACCTGTGAGCTCCACGTGGATGTAGAGTTTTGTTTTTGTCATTGGCATGGTGATTGTGTTCCACTGTGTGCCAGGAACTTGAGCAGTGATTAGCCACTCAGTAACTATTAACTTTTTGGACTATTCATAAATAATTCATTTTAAATGTGCATAAGAACTACAAATCAACTAAATAAATCATTTCAAAATATACATGGAATTTTCTGTCATTACCTGTGAAACCTTTAAAGCTTTACTGTCCTTTAAAGTAAAAATCACATTTGATTAGAGCGCTAAAGAAAAGCTACTGCCTGAATGCGACTCCAGGAATAATTTTTATTTCCATGACTCCCAGTCTGAGGAGGGAAAACAGATATTGATGACACACTAACAAACCATTCAATTACATTTGTTAAAGTCCTACCAAAGAAGAAAAACTGAAATGTATCGTTAGGACAGATGCTCAAGTGGCACTAGGAAGGGCTTCCCTGTAAAGAAATGTTTCATTCTCAGGGACGGAAAGAAAGAGGAAGAGATAAGGTAGGTGGGAACGCAAGAGACATTTTAGATGTCTACACAGATATCTATAAAGTTGTGAGGCCAGAAAGATCTTGGCAAATTCTAGAAGCGAGGAGAACTGAGCCGCACTAGCAAAGAATCAGGACAAAGCAGAGGGAAGGCAGCTATTCCGCTGGCAGACTCTTCTCACACCAAGCCAGCCAGCTGGAGGCCTTGGAACTTTCCAGAACCTCCTGGTACCAGCCAGATGTGGCATCAGTAACAAGTGGAAACAGGAGAGACTCCAACAGGCTGATTTGTTGAGTGACAGTGACTCCTGGCTGGTGGGAAAAGGCATTTTGTATTCAGAAAGTTGAAAATTCCTTAGATAGCTTTCCAAATGTCATAAGCAACCTCTGCATGAGAGAGCAGACTGAGGAGAACCAGCTCATTGGCTGTGGATCTGAGATCTTTCTATGAGAGGACAAAAGGGAGCCAGAGCTCATCAGTCTACCTTAACGCGAGTGACACACATTAGTTTTACTTAGTCAGCTATGGAAAACTCACTTTCCTTATGATTCCTCAAATCCATAATTGTTCCTACCTACGTTCTTTCCACGTTTTTCTCTAACCTGTTCCACTGGGCACATATTTCCAGAATCAACTCAAGTCCCGTCGCAAAGATCCTTCTCTACCCCTAGTATTTGATGCCTCCCTCCTGCAACCTTGTCCAATATTTTATAGCCTTTATTACACAGTTCCTCCCTCAATTATATATGATTCCTGAGGAGAAGGAAAGAAAGAAGCAGGAGAGAGATAAGAAGGAGAAAGACTACATATGTGAATGTATTTTTCTAAAAAGAACATTTCTAATGAAAATATAAAAGGCCAATTCAAGGTCAAACATTATATTCTTTGGGAAAACATCTTTTCCATCTGACCATTCCGCTAATATTTTTCTACAGGATATCTATGCAAAATGGGGTCCTCTCAAATGATTACTTGCCAAACAAATCACAGCTATCAAACATCTCAATTTTAAACATGTTTGTTTAGGTCATTCTGTAGAGACTGTCCTAAAGAAGAAAGAGTAGAAACTTGTAGGCCAGGGGAAATTACAATGTTTTTCATTTTTAAGCCAGTTTGAATACCTCATATTTATTGTTTTAGGTGCTTAGGATATACATGGAAGGTGTAAAATCTTCTAGATCATTGAATTCAATTCAGAAAAATTTCTTGGCCCTCCAACAGAAAAACAGGCAAAGAACATGAATAATCAATCCATGGAATTAAAAACTAATGATATGTAAATCCATGAAAAATTGTACAACTTTACAGCATTCAAATAAATGGATGGGAAAACAAAATAGAAATGTCTTTGTGTTTCGCTTACAATATTCAACACTAGTGGCATGTAATAAGACAAACACTTCATATCTTAACCCGCAGAAGTACAAAGTGGTACCAAGTATGGGAAATATAAATTGGCAGTTTTTTAAACACTCAAAGAACACTTCTACCCCTATTCTAATAATTCTACTCCCAAATAACACAGCTATGGGGAAAAAATCAGAAACGTGATGAAAAACAAATTTGTATAGCAAGATATACAATACAGCCCTAAAATTCAGGAAAATTATAAATAAGGAAAATATTCAATTACTGGGAAGTTGTTAAATAATGTATGAAGCAACATTAGAAAGGAATAATTTGCTGTCACTAAAAATCATGTTTCCCATTCTAACACTGAGGGGGGAAAATTGCCTACTGCATAAAGCTAAACAAAATAACGCTTGGACATACACACTGTATCATAAGCTGTATGACTACAAATATATATGCACATATATATGCCTTGCACAATATACATATACACACATTTCTGCAAGGAAATACACCAAATGTTACCATTTTTGTTAGATAAAAATGTGTGTGTGTGTGTGTTTCTCTCTTTGAATCTTTTTGTATCTTCCAAATTTTCTATAAGCATTTTTTTATAACCAGAAAATGTTAATAACATTAAAGGATTGATTGAGACTCATTTTGCCATGCTCATGAATTATCCTACATAAACAGCTCCCTGTTACCAGCCAGAGATCCAAGCCATATTGGGTTCTAAGGAGACTCAATTGCCAACAATGACATAATGCAAAACCTCCCACAGAGACCCTCTTCTCTTTCACACAACACTGTAATCTTTTTCAGCAATGTTGAACAGTTGGAAATACTGAGAAGCTACAGATGAGAACATTAGTAGAAAGTATTTTCCATCGTGCCTTTTCAAGGAAAAGCCCTTAGGAGATCTATTTCTGACTTACCCTTTTATCCAGGCTGACAAAATTTAAAGCAGAGTACATAAAGCATGGACTAGTATTTATGAGCGTCTTTCTCTATCAAATGGAATTCACTTTGGCCATCGCACTGACAAAGGCCATTTGTTCTGGGCACACGTGATCCTGCATTTGGAGGGTGTGAGAGACCGAAAGATAGCAAGTGGTCAGAGCCTAAATAGATGCTACCTGAGCCACCACTTCTCCTAAAATAGACCAGAAATACCAGAAAAGTAGCTTGATGACAATTTGCAACCTTTTGTGGTCTGTGATTCAAGTGTGCTAGCTGTACCTAGCCAACGGGCTTAGTGGATCAACCAAGTTCATAGACACCCCGAATGGACGTGGCTGCAGAAAAGAGCCTGTCTTTATTTCTACTCCACTGTCACCCAGCCTGCTGGACTGAGAAGCCAAGGACTTGTCCTCACCCTCAGAGTCCACCTTTGCCTTCGGTGCCTGTGACCACCTTCTGCTCCCTTTTCTATACAGATCTATCCATGTGAATCCTCAAAACCCATGGCCTCTGTGTTTTCCTGGTTGGTTCACCTGGGGTTCTCTCCCTCCAGTCCCCACACTGCTGTGCTGGGTCAGGCTTTCCTGGCTTTGCCCAACAGGGAATTCAGCATAACTGAATACCCACACAGTCCGAAAAGCCTTAATTTTCCTTTATCAGCCTCCAGGGCTGATGGACAATAGTTAGATGTTTTTTATTCACATTTTAGATAGTCTGAGTTGTGTCCATTTTTTTTTTTTTTTTTTTGGGGGGGGGGAGGGGTCCTCTTTGTTTAAAAAATTTGGCTCTCAAAAGAAATTTCAATCGTTGTACTGTTGATATTTGGCTCTGTTGACTAATGAGTTTGCTGACCACTGCCCTAGGAGCTGTATTGGTAAAGATATTGCTATGACATATGTCTGATATTTTGCTGCCTATGGATTCTTCTAAGATTTTTATGGTTTCCCATCTTATGATTAAGTCCTTTATCCATTTTGAGTTTCTTTTTTTTTTTTTTTTTTTTGGTGGGGGCGAGGAGTCCTCTTTCAAGGAAAAAAACAAAACAAAATTAGGTTCCCGCACACACACGAAGAAATCACAACTAATCTGTGGACGTGCCAGTTCCTTTTTTTTCTGAGAGTGCGTTAGGTATTTACTGGAACATTAACACGGAAATGCTTCCAGATTACCATCTGGCTTCCTCTCCTGGCAGAGAAACACCCTACAGCTCCTAAAAGACATCATTGAAGGCACAGGACATGAGGAGTCCGGAGAGAGAATCCAATAGAAACTTCTGCTTACAGAAATGTGCTCATTTATTTACTGATAGATAGATTTTGCTTTTTATTGTGTGTCGGCCTTCCTTTGCTTGGGGGACGTCGGGGTCCCTTTCTGCCAATGACACTGTGACTTTTGGCTAAGTTGTTTCACTGTGAAATCATGTCAAATGGCACTGGTAATACATATTGCATTGCTTGCTTCCTGGGAAGATTAAGTGCAATCACAGTGAAATGGATTTATATTTCACTGTCTGAACATTCTCACGCTAGAAGATGACTCCTTCAGGGCACTCTTCCTGGCACACAATACAGATTTCCCCGATTAGGGACTGATAGGTGTGATGGATGGACATGAATCTTAGATGCCATGCCCGCCCTTGCCCTGTCTCTAAAATGGAGAAAAATGGGGCTGCTCTGGTCATCTGCATTTGCTCCGACAGACACGAGTGGTCTAAATCCAGATTAAGTTTAAGTGGGCACGGCTGGCATTTATTTCCCAGCAG
This sequence comes from Myotis davidii, assembly GCF_000327345.1. Classification (NCBI taxonomy): domain Eukaryota; kingdom Metazoa; phylum Chordata; class Mammalia; order Chiroptera; family Vespertilionidae; genus Myotis; species Myotis davidii. Next base: position 12,715,616 of record NW_006383011.1, on the reverse strand, counting down.
TTTCTCTCTGACAATTTCACCAACTCCAATCAGAAATCCGCTCGTTCCCGAGGAATTGGAAGAACTGCCTCAGTGGCGCACTGTCCTCTGGGTGTTTGGATATAACGTAAACGTCTACTGAGATAATAACTTACGGAACTTTATTTAAGCTATTGTAAGGTAGTTAGAAAAGTGTCTCCAATACCAAAAAACGATCCCAGGAGGAGGCCCCCCGCTTCGTGACGCCAGGCCTCCTTGTCCTGGCCTTTACACGTGTGATAAAATAGGATTTCGGCCAGAGCAGGCAGTGCAGGGCTCCTGGCGCCCCGTGGTAACACCTCACACTGTTTCTGTGGAGATGTCAACCCAGTTCTCAGAGGATGATCCACTCTCCGGTTCTAGGCTCTCTTCCCCTGGATCCTCTGAGAACCTGCTCTGAAACTTCAACATCGACTAAAAATGCTTCCAAGCAATTAGTGTGGCAGCAAACACACCAGCAGGCCTATCGGCAGCAGCCTTGCATGTTACCCTTGTCTTTAATGTCAGGTTGCTTTTTATTTCAGAGGTCAGGGAAACAAACACCCTATGAGCTCATTATGTGCGTGCGCAAGCAAGCAGAAAAACCGGCGCCTTTCCAAATGCCAGACAATAAAACCTAGGATTTTTCTTTGTGCCTCACTGTAATTTGGGTGATAAAACACTTGCTAATACAAGCTATTAAAACAAAGCAACAAACGGAAACCGGTCTCTCATAGTCTACTTTAAAAACCCCTCACTGTGTTCTTAATTAACTGCTGACTTATAAGCTACAAATGTCAGTAGAGAAGTACAAAGTTATCTTTAGCACCATCTACCTTGAAGTTTTATGATTCTGAGTATTTGAAAATGAAAAAAAAAGATAAAAAATAAATAGTAGGCAACTCATTTTAGCCCAACACTTTGAAATCAATTTTAAGTGGTAGAAAACTACAGAATAAGAACCCATTTTTCTATGGTTTCTGGTAGCTAATAAATTAGGTTATAGCAAAATATATCACCTGCCACTCAGAATATTCTTTCAGCAATACTTTCCTTCAATAACCCATAAGAAACTAAGTGATATCCATAATAATGTCTTCAACACATTGTGGAGTCCTGAGAATTAGATTGTAGGGGAAAATAAGTAATTCTTAGTAATTTTATTACGAGGCTTGTTTTATTTTCTTTTTAATTCATTGGAAATGAGTGGTCTATGTGTTGTGCCTGTGTATAGTAATTTTCTTTTGCATAGAATCTCTCTGATCATTTTGAAAAGTAAAAGTGGACTTTATTCTTAGGAGCTTTTCTAAAGAAAAATTATCTCTATGAAGTAAAGAATGTGAACTTGCGGATAGAACATGTTCTCTTCAGTTCTCCCCTTCCCCAGCCCTACCTCCTCTTTTTTTTCCCCCCCATCACTCACAATTATAGGATTAGTACAGCTTGTACTGGGGCTTTAGAATATAATAAACAAGGACAATTTTCTGGTCCTAATTAACTCCTGCTAAAATAAGCACTGCATGCCTGGCCTGTTTGATTCCTGGTCTAGGCACATGCTGGTGTTTCCAGCTCAATCCCTAGTTGGGGGAGGTGCAGAAGGCAGCCACCTATGTTTCTCTCATCCATGTTTCTCTCTCTCTCTCTCTTCCTCTCTCTAAAATCAATATAAACTTGTTGTTTTCTTTTTAAAAAATAAGCACTGCACAACAATAGCCTACCCAGGACTGAATTGGGAAAAATAAAAACAGAAACACACCCTAACATTCTATTCATAATGAGCCCTATTCAGTGAATGAGCAGACTGTCTTTCTGAGCTGCTCCATGGCACAGGGCAGGAATGGGACCTGAGGTGATGGAGGGCTTTCCTGCAGACAGTCGCAGGCTGGGCTACCAGCAGAATGGCTTCCTTATAAAATCAGAGAGACAATGGCTTAATACCTTTCTATTTTATTTTTTTATATCTCTCTCCCGAAATTGACACCATTGATCATTCCCACCCCTCAGCGAAGCATTGCCTTCTTTGACCTTAAGGTCTCTATATTTATGGCTTTGCCTCATTCGTATCTTTAAAAAATATTTATCAGATTTCTTTGAGGTACACTTTCCACATCTTAAATTCACTCATTTAAAGTGTACAATTCAACGAGTTTCAGTAAATTTACAATGTTGTGCAATTATCATCACAGTATAATTCTACATTTCCACTGCACCCAAAAGAAACATTATGCCCATTAGCAGTAATTCTTCATTCCCATTCCCAGAACAACCCAGGCAACCACTAATCTTTCTGTCCCTATAAAGTTGCCTTTTATGAACAGTTAATTTGGAATCATATGATATGTAGTCTTTTCTGTCTGACTTCTTTCACTTAGCTTAATGTTGTTGGGTGATTTTTTTTAAAAGATTTTTTATTGATACTAGAGGTTTGGTGCACATTTCTGCACTGGGGTGGGTGCACATTTCTGCACATTTCTGCATTGCAGTCCAGGACCCCTGAGGGGTCTTTAGCAGTGCCACGGAGGCAGGAAAGATTCTTGCCACCCAGTCTGCGCTCAGCAGCCATGAGCCTGGCTTCTGGCTGAGTGGTGCTCCCTCTGTGGGAGTACACTGACCACCAGAGGGCAGCTGCAGCGTTCAGTCTTTCCCCCCTGGTGGTCAGTGTGTGTCATAGTGCCCAGTCGTTCTGACATTTGGTCAATTTACATATTAGGGTTTTATTATATAGGATTTTTAGAGAGAGAGGATGGGAGTGGGAGAGAGGGAAACATCAACGTGAGAGCAAAACATTGATGGGCTGCCTCCTGGCTTATTATGTTGATCATCTCTCCTTTGTGTCTGTTTTTCTCTTTTATTTCTCTTCTTTTAAAGTTCTTTGATTTTTGTTATGTTCCCTTTCCCCCCTTATACTTGTTTCCTTATCTACATGGCTTACGTTGACTCCCACTTATATGTAATTAACTCCTGTATTAAATACCTGAAGCTTATGGCTGATTCTCAATCTCTCTCCATGAAATTCCTAATGTCACATTTTCATTTAGAAAAGAGGCAAGGAAGTGGAGTTTTAAATTTACACATAAATAATATACAGAAGTTCAACTTTACCTTGATTTAACATGTAATAATTCAAAGAAGTAGTACAGGAAAATCAGTTGGATGCTAAGTAAGTATGTGAACCACATGGTCAGACTTTCCTGTTCTACTGCCTCATAGTTATGGGATTTACTTAGCCGGAAATGCTGTCAGTTTAAAACACAGCTCTCATCGCTATCTTCTCCAGCTCCCTCGTTTCTTTTCTTTTCTTTTTTTCTGTTGTGACATGATGGCTGCACCTGAGGCCCAGAAGTAGAACCATACTATCTCCTCCTTCTTTTCTTCCCTTCTGGATTTTTCATCTCCCTATCTCAGTGGTCAGCAAACTGCGGCTTGCGAGCCACATACTGCTCTTTGGCCCTTTGAGTGTGGCTCTTCCACAAAATACCACGCGCGGGCGCGCATGTACAGTGCAATTGAAACTTCGTGGCCCATGTGCAGAAGTCAGTATTTTGTGGAAGAGCCACACTCAAGGGGCCAAAGAGCTGCATGTGGCTCGCGCCGCAGTTTATACTCCTAAGGCTTAGGAAGAGCCACACTCAAGGGGCCAAAAAGCCGCATGTGGCTCGCGAGCCGCAGTTTGCCGACCAGTGCCCTATCTAATCAATAGCCAAAAGGATGACTCCACACAAAGGTTCAAATGATGTTTAACCAAAAGTTATTATCCATTTCACACTGTGGAACCAAGCAAACATGGAGAAAACAGGAGAACAAAGCAGGGAACAGAAGATCAAGAAAAGTCAAATTATATCTTTTGCCACCTAGTCAAAACATGGCAGATTTTGATGTAAAATGAAAAGTTTGGAAAACTTGAATTGTTCAATTCATGGTGGCTTGGCTAATTTAAGAAGATCAATAAACTGAGTATAATTAAGTGGCATATTGGACTGATCAGTCTACATTTTTCTTCTGGAAAGTCACAAGCATTGGGAAAAGGTATAGTCTCTATTCCCTCCTTACGTTTCCTTCCAGAAAAAAAACAAATAAACTTTTTTTTCAGGTTTTAGTAAAGAGTCAAGAAGGACTTCATTTGATGCATTTTAATTTACCTTCCAAACAACATTTCCCGTGTTTCAAGGCCATTGCTTGTGGAGCCCAGATTTATTCTAGCCAACAAGTTAGGGATGAAAATATATGCTTTCCTATCAGGATATGTTAAAAAAAATGAATAAAACCTGAGACAGACTAGCCTGACATGTTTGTAGTGTGTATCTGAATATTTAAAATTACATTTAAATTAAACCTAAACAATATTTGTTAATTGCTAAAAAGCTCCACCAGTATGACCTAGTTTAAGAGCTGCAACTTGACATCTTATTGGGAACAAAGTATTTGTGAATGGGGGATATTTGCTGTTGTTTGCTTGGTGTTTGTTTTTGTTTTAGGAGGGAAGGGGAAAGAGAGAGGATAGGAGAGAGCTAGAACTTGGCAATGTTGAAAGCTAGGACACAATCTCCCATCACATAAATATAGCTGATATATATTATTTTAGCTTTGTAGTGGTGTAAATTAACACTTATATTTGATATTACAAGTCTATACAAGAAAATAATTCTCAAGAGAGGGAAATAAGGAAGGAAAAAGAAGGAAAGGAATTCTTAGACCTATTTAAGAGTAAATTGACATATAAATGTAAAATTATACTCAAACTGCTTTTCAATCTAATCACCAATACAAAGAAATGTTAAGATATTGACCACTAGGCTTCAGAAAGCTTGTGTAAAATCATTACAAATCTGTCTGTCTACCATGAAAATAAATCTAGATTTGAACCACTTCTCATTATTTCCTCTGTTGCCACCCTCATTTGAGTCACCAACATCTCTCTTGGACTTTTGTAATTACCTCCAAGCTGGTGTCACTAAATCCACCCTTCCCTCACTCCCCCATCCTCCAAATGAGGAATTAAGTAGCCCTTTGGTTTAGAAACAAAAGAGTTGTCAATTAAGTCACCAGTTGTGAAAATATTCACAGGGATGTAAAGTACATCATAGGGGAAATAGCCAATAATATTGTAATAATTATGCATCATGCCAGAGGCATACCATAATTACTGTGATGAGGCAAATAAATGTCTAATCACTATATTGTATATATGGGACTAATATAATATTGCATGTCAACTATAATCCTATATAATAAAAGAGAAACATGTGAATTGACCATCCCTCCGCTATGCTCACCAGCCAATCAGGAGTATGCAAATTAACCCAAAAAAGATGGCGGGTTAATTTGCATAGATAGGCGCTGGGCAGAGAGCAGAGAGGGGGCGCTGGCAGCGTGGAGGACTTGGCAGAGTGGGAGGCCATGGGACAGAGACAGAGCAGGAAGGGAAAACCAAGAGTGTGGGGAGCACCAGGAATTCTAGGAATCTTAGCCCTGGTGGCAGATGGATCTCCTAGACACAAGAGCAAAGTGAGCCTGGAGCAAGTTGCTGTTGTGGTGGGGTATGGAGGGAAAGCAAAGGTTAGAGACATAAGTAAAATCAGAGTGTCTAGGAAAAATTTAAGGGAAGATATTCTAAAACTTCCAGGAAATCTCCACCAATGCAGCAAAGAAAAAAAAAAGCTTCTATTATTCTGTGAGCAACAAACCAAACTGAGTTGGGGTCTCAGACAATTTGCTCATATGATTGCAAAGACAGACAGAAACTCCCGGATTGGAGAGGGCTCCCAGATTGGAGAGGGTGCAGGTCAGGCTGAGGGACCCCCAAACCCCCCAGTGCATGAATGTCATGCACCGGGCCTCTAGATAAAAATAACTTAATAAAAATGAGTAACACTTATATTCTAAAGAGCAGCTCAATCTGTCCTAGAATACTAGTAGCTGCAGCCAGAAGTCATGAAGATGATTTGATAAAGTCAAAAGGTAAAGACAAGATAAATAATTAACTATTTAGAGAAATAGTCATTTATAAAGTATCTCCAATGAATATGGTTTTACTCCATTTAAACCTTTGTACTAAGGTTTATAAGTGGAAGATGAAATTAATTTATCATCTAAGTATATATTTGTTTTGCATAGAAAAGCATGGTTACACAACTATATCTAGTAGTCTCGCCTGCGTCTCTTGGCTGTTCATAATCCACATGACAAGGGTTCTGTCACCATGAATGATGGACAACCTACCCCACAGTCCTCAAGTCCCCACCATTCCACCCATCTCAAGGGCTATTCAAGCAAAGTAGCAGCCTACAAAGAAAAAACAAAACAACATAAAGCAGATCTCACAGCTAGAATAGAATCTCACACATGAGATAAAGCTCTTCATTACAAGATATGCCACCATTTAAACTGAAATAACTTCATTGGTTAAAAAATAATAAGGCTATTTTAGAGCATTTTTTCTTTTTTATGCTTTGGAAAATAAAGAAATTAAATGGAAGAGAAATTACTAATAACCATCCAGAAATAAACACTATTAATATTTTATGTTTGTTTTGTACATGCTTTATCCACTGAACATGACATAGGCATTTTCCTTCCTCTTTAAAAACTCTTCAGAAACATAACAAATAACAATAATCCCTTTCTTGGCTTCCTATCTCTCATGGAATAAGAGCCAAAGTCCTTAACATGATTTATAACTCAACTAAATCGGACCTGGCCCTTGCTGTGAGCTTACCTTCAATACCATTCCAACCCCCCACCCCTCCCGACTTGTGCTCCAGCCACATCCACCAGCCCTTTGGTTGTTTCTTTAACAAGCCAGACAGTCCCATAGGTCACTACTTACACCGACTTTCCTCTGCCTGGTATATTCTTTTCCCAGGTATCTGCATGTCTTCCTCCCTCACTTCCTTTGTTCCAATATCACTCACACTTTGCCTTCCTCTTGCCCTGCTTTATTTTTCTCCACAGAACTTACATACTTTCTAATATAGTATGTAATTACTTATGCTGATACTTGTTCATCTACCACAATAGAAAGCAGTTGACATAGGACAACAATCTGTGTTTTTTGTCTGTTCAGTAGCTTCCACAAGGCCTAGACTGATGATACTCTCCTAATAGGTTTTAAATGATGGTTGTTCCTTGTGTTACAAGGGAAGACATGGCCTGGCTAGTGTGGCTCAGTGTTTGCACGTTGACCTATGAACCAGGAGGCCATGGTTCAATTCCCAGCCAGGGGACATGTCCGGGTTTTGGGCTCAATCCCCAGTTGGGGGGTGTGCAGGAGGCAGCAAATCAATGATTCTCTCTCTTTCTGTCTCTCTCATTTTCTCTCTCTCTCTCTCTCTCTCTCTTTCTCTCTCCTTCTCTGAAATCAATAAAAATATATTTCAAACAAACAAAAACAAACAAGTGAACAAACAAAAACAAGGGCAGACACAGAGTCCTAAAGCGCTTTTATTTAAAACCTATTAGGGCTCAGTTTGTACTGGAGGGTAGACATGACATAAGACTTCTGGTTCTGCCCTCAAAAAGAGAACAGAAAAAAACGGAATGTCTTTTTAACTCTTTTACACTTGAAATTCCCAACTTCCTTTAAACCACAAGGATAATCGGTTGACCCTTAACAAAGCTCTGAGCTACTATTATCCCCAACTGACAGAGAAAGAAAGAGGATGCAGGCCTTATTGAGGCCCTACGTGGCAGAACCAGGAGTAGGAAACCCGTTACCACATTTCCTCGGCTGTATGGTCACAATAAACTATGGCCACACATCAGAGGACAGTGAATAGCAAGTAGACAGGAGTCTCCTTCTCCATCTTCAAGGGAGGCTCTTAGCCTGTGAATTAGCTGTGGAATAAAGAGGCGAGAATGGCTATTTTATTGCTATGCTTTCAGCAAGGCTTAGTCTTTCCTTCATTTCAGCTATTTGTTGCCTTTTGTTAAGTTCAGTGTGTAGGTGCTTAGCCGGAATCTTCTTTTACTTCATTGCATCCTATTGCACACACACTACATTCATACAGCCCATCCCAGGGTCCAGAAAGCATTCACATCTGATTTGATTCAACCTCAAAACAACCCTCGTTGAGGTGAGGACAGGTGGGTGCATCTTCACTTCGGAAGAAGGAATGACCTGCCCAGTGCAGCCTAACTGGTCAGCCTCAGAACCAAGGTACAGACACAGGTCTTTTACGTCCGAACCCAAAGCTCCTACTGGAAATGCATTCACTGCTTTGGTTTACTTTGTGGGGAGGTACAATTACTATTAAGGAGAAATTTATCTAAATTATTTTTACTACAAATGTCTTCTAGAAATGTTACTTTTGCACGTCCATTTCCTGGCATTTATTCTGCCAGCATTATTCACAGACATTGACTCTTCGGAGTTCCTTCTGACTTCGGCTTCCTGTTCCTCAGCCTTGGCCACTGCTGCTACCTCTCTGCCATCTTTAGTAGCTCTGTGGAATTTTCCCAGATTCCAGCTCAGAAACAACATCCCCGTCTTTGGCCACACGAGTAAAAGTGCTACCTGCCATCCCCTCACTAATCATATGCTGCCCACTCCCTCCTTTTTAGTATTGTGTAAGTGTCCTGAGAACAGACTATAAAATACCAAACTATCCAGACAGAATGCATCGCAGCATAGCACTTATAATAGAGCCTTTTAAACTGTGGGCAAGCAACAGATAGTTGAAGAATGAACCATCAGCTCAAAAGATAGCCTCAGGTGGATTATTAGAGAGGGTGGTGGCAGGAAGCACCTACTGGCCTCCCTTCACCACTCAACTTGAGCCCTCTTAGCTATTTCCCAGTCCTTCATTTTGCTCACCATTTATCTGTCACACACACAGGATGGCATGAGCTATGGCTGTCTGTTTCCATCAAGAAGGGCAAATGCTAAACGCATCAATAACACATTGCTTTAAGGTTCCATTGCGCTGCAAATGGATTTATAAGCAATAGTTCTTTGGCCAATGCACACTTGTTGATTTAGTAACCTATTTTTCATTTTGCTGGGCACTTTTTACAACATTTACCCATTACAAAGGGCTTCATTTCATTTAATATGTATAGTTTCTCCTGCACAGAAAGCATGTTTGATTTGATAGGCTTATTACCTGACCCATTTTATTTGAATTCAGAGGATAATAAATGTCTTTCAAGAAAAAAAGTGAGGTACTTTTGATCCAAGAAATTTAAAAATTACTCTTTTGGGAGAATGCAGCACATTGATAAGCTTGATAAGTGAACATATCCTATTTAAAAACCATTCCGTGACATAAATTATTCATTATTTCATAATTTTAAAAATACATAAATCTTTTGAAATTTCAAACCAAAGACAACTCTATAAATGCCAAACTTATTTTAGGATATATGTATGTATGTATATTAAGAATCATACAATTATTTTTAGTTTCCTGAAGAAAAAAATTAGCAATTTATTCTTTAATCAATATAAATTATGGCTTTCATATTTTTTCTTTTGTTTTTCTGAATCTACAAGTTGAAAAATGTAAACAAAACCTGTCCCTCTGAAAGTTAATCAATACTTTGATTAACATTTTACAATAAGTTAGACCCATTACTTACACTTAAATTTTCTTTGATTTCACCCTAAATTAAGTTTCTATTTTAATAAGATCGGAGGTTTTGAAGATGCAATAGAAGCTATGAAGTACCCTTTTGCTTTACATTAAAGAATAGAAGCACCGTTAACATTGCGTCACCATGCTTAGACTTTTTGTCTGTGTTGTTCAGTGATATCCCAGCTTCTACTAGAATAGTGCCCCTTAGACAGGGCTTCTCAACCAGTACAGCAGCTGAACGAATGCCTCCTCACCACTGCACTTCATCCCTCGGAGAGGTGGAAGGTCAGAAGCTCTTCCTCTGCCAGGAATGAGGCTAAGTGATTTGCATACATCATCCCCTTCCCCAGCACAAACATGCTTTGTTGTAGCTGTTACTGCCTCTATTTCACAGATGAGGAAAGAGAGGCATTAAGACATTGCATTTTCTAAAATTAACAAAGCCAATAAATTGCAGAGATAAGATCCAAGCCTACATGCCTGTCTACAAAGCCAAATCCATCCGGGAAAAGCAGGTTCTGAAAGGGGTTCACAGGAGACCTTGACAATAAAATACGTCTTCAACCCCCTTTTCAACTTGCATTTTTGCCCAGATTGCTCCCTCATCCCAGCCTCGGTTGAGCATGGACTGCCTGAGTCTAAAAACAGATTACGTGGATGAATTTCTCTTTCCTGTTACAGAATCTTTTTTTATTCCATTTAGCAAATGCAAATAGGGTTTTGCTCTATCACAATGACCAACTACAACTTATTCTTAACAGCCTGCACTTTTCCCAGCTTGTGCCTTAAAGGTTCCCAATAATTACCCATCAGCTGTTTAGACACACAGCCTAGAGGCTGGTTTGGTCTCCTATTTGCTACATTCGGAAAATTCTGTGGTACAGTAACATGAGTGACAGCCCCAGTATGCCTTCATAAAAGGAAGGGCTTCCCCTTACTTCAGAAATAATTTTACATTTTTCATGGCTTTTAAGACCCAAACAGCTTCATCCCTTCTGCTGATGCATCGTCTGAAGACTATCTCAGATACTTTTATATATTAATTAAACACTGGAATGCTGGACGTGCAAACAGTGCAGAAGCTGCCCCTCTACAGGCAGTCAGTCCCGTTACTATATTCATGACATGCTTCCTAAAGGCTCCTTAGACTTGCAGAGACAAGGAAAGGAATTTTTTGGTCTGTCCATCACTACTATTCCTCCTAATTGTTATTTGTATGATTCCTTAGGGCTTTCACTCCCTACAGACTCTGTGACAGTTTTATTATTACAATGTACACAGCATATATTTTTCCAGAGTCTGAGGGTGCCATGTATAAAGTCTATTTCAATTCCTCCCACAGGCACTGAAATGCAACGAACTAAACAGGCTGTCCTTGCCACAGCTTGTACAAGTTAGAAAAGTATATCGTTGGCAAGGAAGAGCTGCTGGTTCTATTTTGCCTTCAGTATTTGGAACACTACGCCTGCCCTGCTATATTCAGGGCTAGATCTTTGCACAGGCAGAGTTAGTGGCCACCTACACAGTGTGTTTTGAAACGTACAGAAATAATCATCTTGTTACAAACATATCCCCACTAGGTACTCAGTGCTCCACTTTCCAGTCTTTAAATTCTAGCCAAGAGAAATATGAATGGTTAAACTATTATGAGAGTGAGGGATTGTCCATAGACATATTTCCTATAAAAAAGGCCTACTACTTCTCCAGTTAATATATTAGTCTTTAGGGAATGAAATATCAAATTTTGGTCATTTTGTTTTGAACTAATGAAAATTTGGATCAAGAAATTTCTATGTAGCAGAAGAGGGTCAACTTAATTTTAGCTGATGGGGCAAGATGAGGACACCAGCATGGAAGGTTTAGATCCAAGACTTCTCAACTTGAGAGAGGATATAAGTCTTCTAGAGATTATATTGATTCTTGGACCTCATCCCTAGTTGTTCTCATTTCAAAGACTGGGGGTGGATTCTGGGAAGCCTCATTTTTTAACTAATGCTAGTGGTCCATGAACCATTCCTTGAGAAATGATGCTTAGGGATAGTAGACCAGATACAGCAAATGGAGGCCAGGAGGAGAAGTCAGGTCTAAAATACCTTAATCTGCTTCACAGTGTCCCCTAGGGCTAGGCTTGCTAACATGCTCTTTTGACGTAAACTGCACATCCTATATTCTTGATCACTGAAATGCCATCCAGACACCATCTTTTCATTATCTCCAAAAGAATTTGTTTTCTAGAAAACT
>NW_006383011.1:12688460-12703789 GCF_000327345.1 Myotis davidii | reverse complement strand
TGAACTGAACTTTGCTGCTTGTTCTCACATCTATCTGTCTTTTAAATTTCTGGGTTTCCAGGAGATTTCTGGTTCATTCAGGTGAATGATTATCTGGGTTTTCTTTTCTGCTTCTTAGAAATTGTTATTGTTGTTGTTCAATTACTAGCTCAGCTCCATCTATTGTTTTTAGTGCCTTGATCTCCTATTCATGATATCTGGTAAAAAAATAAAAAATTAAAAAATAAAAATAAAGGCCTATTCCAAAGCTGACCCTATGGGGCCTTTATATTACAAGGTGACAGAATTTAACTTAAACAGTAAAGTTCAGACAAATAAAATATGAGAGAAAATGAAAAGCACATTATCTTGACTTAGAATTGCCTTTCTAATGCGGTTTTGCTAATTTCACAACTCCTTGCATTCATTTAGAACATATGCCAATTGGTGCCATACAGGTGATCCCAACTCACTCTGGGTTCCAGGAGAATATAAACCTGGAATTTTCAAAAGCAGACACATAATTTGTATATGTACACATCAAAATTCACAATCTATACGTATAATAATATGGGCTACTTCTTCTGGTACTGAAGTTTTCTGTATCCCAAAATATAATTCTGAGTTTAATGTATTTAAGAATACTTTCATTATCTCTATGGAATTATCTAGCACCTGTCTCCCAACAGCCAAAATCCTGCTTTCTGGATATATACATCTGAAAGCTTCAACCACATTGATCTCTGAGAAAACTGCTATTTAAATCTGAGACTGTATTTTGCTCATTGATTTCATTAATTCTGTCTTTAATAAAAAAGTATGTAAGGGTCCCCTACTATGAGTCAGGTACTGTGCTTAGAGGCTAGGAATACAATGCGAACAAACAAACGTTCTTGGAACTTACAAACTATTATGGCAGAGAGACGACAAACAGATAGTCACACAAAGAAGTTATTTAAACAACTTTTAAACAGTAAGGGGATCTTGAAACTAAAAAAAAAAAAAAATCTTTATTTTACATTTGCAAATCAGCATGCATGTTTATCTCTCCTCAAAAAGAAAATAATTTTAATACAAACTGAAGAATGGCATGCTTCCCGCTTCAGAGAAACTTGCAAAAGCCATCTAACAGAAAATAGTCATCCCAAATCTCCAGCTTAGAAATGAACTCTTGACAATTTGAAACTTAAGACAGTCTATACCAAGGAGGAGGGGAGAGAAGGGTAGGCACTGGGCTTTTTTTCTTTTTTTTGCATTTTTAATAAAATATATTTCTCCAATTTTGGCCCCAGAATTACCATGTGGAACTAGAGGCAAAACACTTGATTCTTTTGGAAGACTTAGCAGGAAAGTGTCTGTGGTCTATGTTGATTTGTACAATGACCTTCACTGCCTGGGCACACAGAAGCTGGCCATCTCATCGCAACCAGAAACTGTCTTGAGTTTATATATAAACCAAATCATATACTTGGGCATTCATTCTGAAGTAGAGATAAAACTTTAGGTTCAGAAAATAGGAAACAGGGCTAAAATTCATAAAATAAGTTAATATATAAAGTTGTGGGATAGATTTCAGTCTTGTTTTGCAATAAAAGGAGCTTAATGCTATTACCTTTTGTACAGAACAATGAGTCTTAATAAAAAAGCAGAAATGTTTATCTTTCAAATAGCTTTCATGTAATTTTTGGTTCTTTCACATGTAAGCTTTTTGACGAGAAAAAATATAAATCATGTTAACCTTTACAGCATAAAGAAAAGTGATAAACCAAAAGTATAATTAACTTTGTTCTTTTAACATAACATGATTTCTTTGATAGGTCCCAGCTTAGGAGTGTCTCCACAGGACTTTTTGTTTCTCAGTATGAACAGATGAATAAAGAGATTAAACAATTTTTGTGACCTACAGTAAGGTCAGACCTTAATTATTATGCTAATTTCATGCACTAGATTCTCTATGTTCCTACTAGTTAATAAATATACTTTAAGGCATTGTCTGGGATATAAGGAGAGAACCCAACCCTTTTATATCTAAAGATACTCCTTTGGAATAGAAGTGAAGGACAGTAGAAGGGATTTTTCTATATTGTTATTGATCTTGAATCTTTTGATTAATCTCAGATGGAATTAACTTACATAGTGCAGAGCTACATCTCATCTGTCTATATTTTATTATGAAATTTCCCTGCTCGTTAAATACTCCATCAAGTCTAATCACTGATCTATCGGCAACTGCAACTGATCAAATAGGCTAGAACAAATTAATCAAAAATATATCTACCACTTAAAGTCAGAAATGCAGATTTTGTGTGGTCTCCAACCAATATTGCAATAATGTATATAGGCTTTTTTGGTCGGGCTTCAGTTACTGGAATGGTTAATTTTATGTCTACTTAGGATGCCCAGACAGCTGGTAAAATATTATTTCTGGGAGTTTCTATGAGGGTTTTTCCAGGGAGATTAGCATTTAAAGTGGTACACCGAGTAAAGGAGATCCACCCCCACCAATGTGGGTGGGCACCTATCCTTTGGAGGCTCCAACACAACAAAAAGGCAGGGAAAGCATGAATCCACACTCTCTTCCTGAGCTGGGGTTTCCATCTTCTGCCTTCAGACATTGGAGCTCCTGGTTTAGGTCTTCGGATTCAGATTGAATCCTACTAGCAGCTTTCCAGGTTTTTTTTAACTTGTGTATGGCAGATACTGGCATATCTAGCTCTCATAATTCTGTGAGCCAATTCCCATAAGTCTAATTTACCTACCTACCTACCTACCTACCTATCTCTCCTATTGGTTCTTTTTTTTCTGGATAACCCTGACTACTGCTGTTATTTGGTATAATTATTTTAAGACCATCTGTGATATCTGTAATGAAAGTTAATGCCTTTTTATTGCTTTATTGTATGGATATGCCATATTTATTTATCCATCCACTTATTAGACATTTTGACTGCTTCCAGTTTTTATCTCTTACAGTTAAAATAGCCTAAACATTTGAATATGTATCATTGTAGTAAAGCAAGGCTTTCGTTTGTCTTGAGCAAATACCGGGGAGTACAATTGCTAGATTATACGGTAGATGTTTAACTTTTTAAGAATTTGCCAAACTACTTTCCAAAGAGGTTGTACCACTTTACATTCCCACCAGCAGTGCAAGAGAGTTCTAGACCTTCCATTGCCTTGCTCACACTTGGTATGAGCGTGATCATATGTGCCTTATCTGCTTCCTGGGAAGACG
This sequence comes from Myotis davidii, assembly GCF_000327345.1. Taxonomy (NCBI): domain Eukaryota; kingdom Metazoa; phylum Chordata; class Mammalia; order Chiroptera; family Vespertilionidae; genus Myotis; species Myotis davidii. The sequence continues at coordinate 12,700,575 of NW_006383011.1, read as the reverse complement.
TGAGAACACTGGGATTGTTAGGAGGCTGGTGCTTTATCCTGTCATTCTGTTTTGCATGTCAAAAACTGATACTTCATTTTTTCTCTTTGCATTATTTCTAATCAGGAAATATATGCCTTGAACAAATTAGAGCTAAGCTTATTTATTTAGAAAGACAAAATTTGAAGCACATCAGTGATTTCTAAAACATTTCATAGATAAATCACTAAATTTAAAGAGCATACCTGATAGCAACAAGAAGCAGCACAGTACAGATAAAAAGATAGAAAGCGGTGACATTCAGAATAGATTATGCAACTAAAAGATAGTTAGAATTGCTTTAAGTATTTGTGGTAATAGATGTTGAGATATTTTAGAACAACTGACCCAGCATCCTAGGTCAAACAAGGTAAACAATATTCAAGTTCCAGAGCATAATACAATATACATATTTTTTTTCTTTTTTTTGGTGAAGACTTTTTAACAAACTTATGTAGTCTAGATTTAGAGAACATGTGGGTGGCATGGTGAGGATATATAAAAGAGAAGGCTATGTAGCTGAGAAATGACTTCATTTTGCTTTTAAATAGCCAAGGAAAAGCTATTTTGTATTTGTTCTACCTTAATGTGATTTGAGTTGTTTTTGTTTTTTGGGTTTTTTTTACATAATATCCCTTTGTTTTTCAAAAGCAATTGAGATGTTTTAATCATTTATGAACTATGTTTTATTCTAAAGACAAAAACTATAAATGAGAAATATAGAGAAATCAGGAAGAATTAAAACGAGTTCTTCACTTTTTAAAAATTTAATTCTGTCAAGTAAATTTTGATGAGGGATCTTAATTGCATGTTATCAGCATGGTTTCCTATTCATCAGGGATAATTTCATAATTGCTGTCTTCAGAGAAGTGAAATAACAGAGGACTTCTTTTGTTAACATTTAGTAAAGTGTCGCAGATAGCACTGGGTGAATGGAGGGCTTCAGATGAGAAGGACATAATATTGGTTATACGTGTTCAGAGAATTAGAAAGATATTTTTAGTTTATTTCAATACTACAATTGCTGTGAAACAAATAGCATCTGTACATACTGATACATTAATAGGGCAAGTGGTTATTTTGCTAATGTGTGAGAACAAGGACAGAAGAGTATCTTACTGAGCAGAAGAAGTTCACTGAGATACAGCTAGGTCTGATTTGAGCTCTGAATTTCCCCTTCATATCCATCCTGCAATGTTCAGCTTAAACTTTAACTTCTCTGAGAAACATTTTCTTATTACTTCTGGCTATAAATGGTATTTTCCTTATTTAAAACATAGTATTCCTTCTTGTCTTTACCACTTCTATGTCTCTATGTTATCCCGACATACCCTTATATTCCTACCTATTATTGCATCTCTGTATATTTTATCTATTCATTGCATTAAAAGTTCCCAGAGTTCTCAAACCAAATTCTGAAGTTGGTTATGTCCCATTCACAAAGTTTACTATCATCTCTGTCATTATGTACATAAAAATTTTCACAGAAAAAAAATTTTCAAATTTTTATGTCATTGCTGATCGAACAAAATGCCTTGAACCAAGTAAGAATTCTATATAATTTTCATATAATGACATTTTATTCTTAAGCAATAAGGAATAAGACAAACTGCCTTTTAGAAAAAATGGAAACTATAAAAAATTCTGGATGGCACTTTAGTCCTGGTAGTTAACACACAATCTAATATATCCAATTCCCCTTCTTTTTCACCTGAGGAATCTGTTTTCAGCTATCTAAGGCCATATTTGATTTGCCAACTCTATATTGTTGGGGTTTTCATGGAGCATCTACTATAAGCTATGTGGGACAATAAAATAGAGAAATAGAGTGGTTGTCCAAAGCATTCCCTGTTTAAAAATGCTTTTATATTATGGACCAGATTATCCAGGTATATCCTTAAATGCAATTTATTACTTTAGAAATGACGATGCTTTTGGAACTTTCAAAACGGAAAATGCTTCAAACTCATTAGTTTTATTACAAATACTAACAAATAAGTACCAAATTTTATATCTATTTGAATAAAAATAATATGAAGCCAGTGCCTTTGGAGTTATATTTTATAGCAATGACTACAGTATCATATTTCTTCAAGTAGAAATGAATGTGTGAACACACTGAGCTCCCCAATTCTACATAGGATACAAGAGAAAGATAATCTGCAGAATTGCCTCTAAAAGATGTTTACATTAAGCAGTATAGGAATCATAGATGGCTAAGTTAAATTATTAGGATGCTTCAGAAAATTAACTAGCAAAATTATATTCTAGAAAAAGTGACTATACACTATCAGGCTCTACTTAAAATTTTTTCATTGGTTGCTTCTTGTATGTGCCCTGATGAGGATTGATCCCACAAACCTGGAATATGAGAATACATTCCAGCCAACCAAATTACTTAGCCAGGGCCCAGGCTTTATTTTAGATAGGGGTAAACAATGATAAAGAAGATACAGACCACCATCTTCAAAAGCTGTCAACTAATAGAAAAGAGAAACAGGTAAGTAACTATAATAACATATAATAAAACCTTCAGAAAGATGTGTACAAAGTATAGTGGCACTTAGGGAAGGGTAAGGAACACGGGAGATCTGGTCTGGAAGGACAAAGAGAAAAAAGGGAAGGGCAATTGCTTTAGAGATCAAAGCCTGAAGGGAAGCACCAAGGCCCAAACTGGAAGGCTGTGTAAAGAACTGCCAGGTAATCCGCTGGCTGAAGGACGGGGTGGAGGTGGGGGCAGTAAAGGAAGGCACAGCAGACGGCTTAGGCCAAGGCTAAATCCAGGAGGCCTCTTCTGCTCTGCCATAAGTTTGGCATTTATTCTTAGGCCATGGGGACATGTGCAATGATTTTTTAACTGGGAGAAACATCATCACATTTCATTTTTACTAAGCGTGGCGAATGGAAGGGAGACAAAACAGGAGTCACGGAGGTCAGCTGGGAGGCTATTACAGTAGCTGCGGTGGGAAATGATACGTGTAGCCACAGCAGTGACATGGACAAGTAGGAAGAAATTGAGAGCAGAATTTCGTGATCACTTATCCATAGAGATGAGAGAGAGGTAAAAGTTGAAAATGACTCCCAGGTTTTTGGCTTGAATGAATGGCGGCCTAGTTAACACAAGGAGAAAATAAAGAAAGAGGGATGTGATTTGGAGCCAGGGTAATGAGTTTAATTTTAGATGTGTTGAATTTAAAATGGAAAAGACTTGCTATGAAAGAAATAGAGAAAGAAAGAAGAAAGAAAGAAAAAAGAAAATAGTCCAGCAATCCCATAAAACACAAATGCTATTTGGGGAATCAATAGATTTTTAATTGATTGGCAATACTATTTGCTTCTAACTGGCTGCTCATTTATTTTGGGCTGTAGTCAATAATAGAAATATAAACAGATTTCAAGAATGACTTAATTTGTTGTGGTAGACTACCACTGCTTTTGTAAAACACAATTTAAATTTAGGCTCTATGAGAAAATCAACTAGATTTGACTTGTAGTATAAATAAGCAGCGCAATTAGGAAAAAATAAGCATTGGAATTTGGCTGGCGAAGTGATGGTAAACTAGAAGATTCCTTTTGGAATAACAGTGAAATATGTTAACTCAATCTATTTCAACATGATGTAAATAAAATATATTTATACATAATCTCAAAAATTCACCAATTAAACCATAAATCACTTTTGGCATTATAGTTACTCCAATTTAAAATCAACCTGGTACAAATATACACTACAATTGTCAAACTCAGTCATACCATTCTTTAGAAATCTGAATTGTATGAACTATCATCAGACCAATAAAAAAAATGAAAATTATACTAGCTAAAAATATACATAATTAATAAACCAGGTTTGTGTTAGTGACTTGTATTGTAGTTAGCTCTATCAAGGGCACTATGCAGAATAAAGAGTTAAGTCTTCATATAGACTCTTTGGGTTTGATTCTTGGTTATACTGGTTGCTAGCTATGTATTATTGTGCAAGGCACTCACCTTCACTGAGCCTATTTTCTTATCTAGACAATGTGGTAATATTTGTGTCTATTTCACTAGTTGTTATGAGAATTAAAAAAATAATAATAGCCCTGACCGGTTTGGCTCAGTGGATGGAACGTCAGCCTGTGGACTAAAGGGTCCCGGGTTTGATTCCAGTCAGGGGCATGTACCTTGGTTGCGGGCACATCCCCAGTGGAGGGTGTGCAGGAGGCAGCTGATCGATGTTTCTCTCTCATCGATGTTTCTAACTCTCTATCTCTCTCCCTTCCTCTCTGTAAAAAAACAATAAGATATTTAAAAAAAATAATAATACATACATACAATGTGCTTAAGGCAGTGCCATGCACATGTTAACCATCCAGTAAGTGTTAGCTCTAATAATAATAGCAATGATTATTTTTATACCAATTTATAACTTACTAGGGGCCTGGTGCATGAAATTTGTGCACTTGAGGGCAGTCTTCAGCCCAGCCTGCATCCTCTTGCAGTCCAGGAGCCCTTGGGAGATGTTGGAGAGGTGGAAGAGGCTCCTGCCACCACTGCTGCACTCGCAAGCCTTGAGCCCAGCTTCTGACTGAGCAGCACTCCCTCTGTGGGAGCACACTGACCACCAGGGGGCAGCTCCTGCATTGAGCGTCTGCCCCCCTGGTGGTCAGTGACCATCATAGCAACCAGTCACTCTGCTGTTCAGTCTATTTGCTTATTAGCCTTTTATTATATAGGATTGCTGAAATATGCAAATGCTAAAGGGTTTCAAAAAAGTGAAAGTTCAATTGAGCCTAGAGCATAAAGACTACGTACTGAGGTTTTAAAAATAGGGTAAGCTTGTGAAGTAGTGAGGAAACAAAAAGCCTTTATAAATCCATGATCATTCATTCATTCATCCAGAATTAATTAATTTTTAAATTACACTAGAGGCCTGGTGCATTAATTCATGCACAGGTGGGGTCCCTTGGCCTGGCCAGCGATTGGGGCTGGCCAGCCAGAGAAGGGATCGCAGAAGGTTGGCAGGTCATGGGAGGTTGGCTGTGGGAGTGCACTGTCCACCAGGGGGCAGCTCCTGCATTAAGCACCTGTGCATGTCATAGCTACTGGCAGGCTGTCTGGTCGTAACAGCTGCTTAGGCTTTTATATATATAGATGTAAAAACATCGAGCCATTATTTGATACCAGGTGTTAAAGACCATAAGGTGGCAAGAGAAACTAAAATAGGGTTTGTCTCAAGGAGCAAAGGGTAGATATACACCATTGTTTTCATTGCAGCAGGCCTTTACTACCCAGTAAACACAGCTGTATAAAAAGCCACAAAGGGGCATGCTGGCTTATGTATCTCCTTCAGTCTCTTCTTTTTGAAACACTCCTGTGAAAAATCTGCCTGGCCTGCATGGCTTGGTGGCTGAGCATCAATCTATCAATCAGGAAATCAATTCCCAGTCAGGACACAGGCATCGGTTGTGGGTTCGATCCCCAGTGTGGGGGCATGCAGGAGGCAGATGATCAATGATTCTCTCTCATCATTGATGTTTCTCTCTCTCTCTCTTCCTCTCTGCATCTTTAGAAACAGTACATTCCAGACAGAAAAAAAGCATAGGAAACTCTTGATTTGGGACATTCCCATACTTTTTGTTCTGTCATAGTTTCAGAGTTTTCAACAGTCAACATAGAATCTATACTCTTCCAGAATTTAACTTTGGCAATGTCTATGTGCAGGCTATTGAAAGACTGAAATAGGTTAGTTGAATTGTAACTTAAGGATACAAATCTTAAGTTGGCCTTCCTACTTCCTGACTCTCTCTAAGAAACTCTACTGTATTTCAACCTCTTTTGCCTACTCAAGGTTTTTGTGTGAGCACTCAGTTGCAAAGGCTAAGGTTTTGACTAAATTTACTGGCCTAATTCAGTCACCCAGCCAACCAATTTAGTTAATTCAATTGGTTTGAAGAACTTTTCACTGAATTGATTGATTTTTTTTTTCTCAACTGTCTGAATGACTAGACCGGACTTCAGGAAATGTATTCTCTGAGTATATACAAAGGACAATTGTTTTATTGTTAAATTTCGATATCTAGGCCATGAAAATCTGCATTAAAAAAAGCCCAGAAAAAGACAACATTTTAAATAGATATTCCCCTTCTCAGGTCAATATCTGGAAAAACAATTTCCCTCTTCTAGCTTTCCATTGTCAAGCCCACCCTGGCTTCATGCACATGGAGTATATAAAACACAAGGAGTTTATTACATACAACATGATTGATGTTGCTTCTGATATTCGTACAAATCACCTTTTACTTTGAAATGCCACCTCAGAAATCATTTTGAATTGTGAATAACAGGAAGATATATTCTACAAGGCATCTTCATGATATTAAATTTTCCTTCCCATGTTTTCTTTTAAAATTCTATCATCCTCTCTAGTACTCAAAATACATTTTTTTAAAAAAAATGTCAATTGGGTAGGGTCTGAGAAATTATCAGAGCAATTTTCTTTCATCCTCACAATTGCTAATGACATTTATTTAGAACACTGCATTTTCTGCCCAATGAATCTAATTTTATCAAGTCACCATTCTAAGCATTGCATCTGGTGTTTTGTTTAGTAGGACAGATTTGTATGGCAAGTTCACCAACACATTATGAGCAAGCATTGTTTGGATTAACATAACATGAAGATGCAAGCCTGAATTACAATTTAAATTATATTTCCAATGCAAAAAAAAATGTTCTTCATAGAATTTAGATGAATTTCATGGTTTGTTATTGAAAATCTTTAGAAAATATCTGATTGATCTAAATGGCATCCTTGTAAAAATGCCATGTAGCTATCATGGAAAGTGCAGAAATTATAGAAAGGTAACTCTTTTCTGAGTGAGTCTACAGCTATTGTACATGTTTTCATTAAAATAAACTAGAATTAACTAGAATCTGTCTTTAATTTTTCACTGACCAGCACTGACAAATCTTGTTTTCAAGTTCCTAGTATCTTTTTAATGTGGATCTTTGATGACTAGTTAACCCTAGAGTCCTATTCCCAGAGAATCTTTTAAAATCATATCTGGTACTCTTCTCTAATTGAGACATTTTTTTTTACTGCTTGTTACTAGTGGAGGGAATATTCTCTTCTCTTCTACTGTTCCAACTCAGTACTATATGATATGCCTGGAATGATGATGATGATGATGATTGGAAAAGAGAGAAAGTCGGAAGAGGCAGAGGTGGAAGAACAGAGATTGAGGAGAGTTGATTGGCATTAATGAGGTCCATTTTAGTGGTGTTAGCTCCTCAAGACATAGTGTTTAAAGTGATTCCAAAGAAATGTGTGAGACTATGGTCCACACAGTGGAGCAAAATAACACTCAGTCACCTCCCACTAAGAACACTGAGATCTGCCTTAGGATGCTGGTTACTACATCTTTTAGCACTACATTTTATAATATCATAATAATAACAGATTAGTTTTTTTTAAATTAAATAATCCCAATATCTATCCTTGTGTATATCTCTGCATCTTTATCACTGCCTATTGCAAATCCAAGGGCTTCATCATCAGCCAAGACATGAGAAAACAGTGAAGTGGGTCTCTCAGGGCAATTGGTCTTTACATTATCTGTAAAATTTAAGTGCATGAAACCACCACCAACAACAATAAAAACAACCAAACAAACAAAAAACAATGTGCAAAAACTGTGCTGCTCTCCACTTTAAACAAAAAAAAAAATCACTACTTATCTTTCCAATGTCTCTGAAGCATAGATTACTTGCTCAGAAGACTAGCCCAAGTGGAAATGGAATGACCTTGACCTCTTTTTTTTTTCTTGTTTAAGAGAGAACTAAATCTGAAAAAGGACAAAGAATTTGTAGTCTGTGTCTTATTCTCCTATTTTTGTGTGTCAGGCCAGGCACTGGGCTGAACAGCAGTTTAGGTGGGCATGAAAGAACAACGTACAGCAGCTGCCTAGGACTTTGACTGTACCTTGGCACATGTGAATTAACAAGCACATCAGCAGATTTTATGTTACAAACATTCCAGTGAATACTAATTAATGTGTATTCTTGTAGACAGCGATAAGAAAAACTTATTAAATACAAATTAGCTAATATTAATCTAGGTGTAATCTAGTATGACATCTCCCCTGGAACCCACCAAGCCATAGGACTTGGGAGACAAAAGGGAAACAGAAATTTTGCTTTGTTAAACTATTTGATGGTGATAGATATTGGTACTTGGCAGCCATGCCATGTTTATGACTAATCAAAGCAAATGGTTTGATGTTAAGTAAATGGTATTTATGTTAATTTGACTTATTGGATGTGGTCACATTTACATTATGGCTGAAAATCAGCAGAGTAATTAAAACTGTGTTCTGACATATTAGCTGCGTGATTCTGGGCATGACACTTGATTGTTCTTCATGTCAAGTTGCCTCATTTATAAATAGGAACTGATAATATCAATGTATAGAGCTTTTGTGAGTATTAAATGAAATGGTATATAAAGCAGAAGGTACAGTTCCTGACACAGGATGAAAGGCAATAAATGGCAGCTGTCAGCCATTAAATAAATATGAGGCCTATCAACTTGCAGGTTTAGGACACAGTGCCAAAGTTACAGGTTTATATTTCCACCTACATTAGTTAATTCTCCTTTTCCGTGTCCTAAAATGGCCTAATACTATATCACTATCTGTGACCCCTGTGAGACCATGGGTATGCCCCCAGCAAATTACCTAAACTGAAGACAATGACTTTATCTTTCTACTACAAAAAATGTATAGTTTTTCCCAAGAAGATCTCCATAAACCTTTAGCCCATCCTATATAACAAAAGGCTAATATGCAAATAGACCAAACGGCAGAACAACCAAACAACCTAACAACCGGTCGCTATGACGTGTGGTGACCACCAGGGGCATGCAAGGAACATGGCAGGCATTGGCAGCAGGCAGTAGAGTGCGGAACATGGTGGGCGTCGGCTGCGGTGGGATGGTGGAGGTGAGTGGGGACACCAAACCAAGGCAGAGCGCCAGTTGCTGTCATCTGGGCAAGCCTCTGATGGTTACTGAAAATTCTTTGTTCCCGCACCACGGTACCACCTGACCCTTGCACCCGCTGCCAGCGCCAGAGCTGCTGCTTGCACCTGCTCTTGTCACCCAGAACCAGCCCTGATTGTTCAGCGCTGTCAGTGGGTGCAGGCGGTGGCTGTTGGCCCCAATCACCCTTGTGGGCTTCTCCACATCCCTGGCTCCTGAGGGGCGATCGGGGCAGCAGCCGCCACTCGCACCTGCTGATGGCACCAGCCCCAATTGCTCCATGTGGGAGGGGCCGGACAGGGGCATGGAGGATGGGCTGAGATCAACCCCTGTGCCCACCGCAGCCTCATAGTCCAAAGTTCCTTTCAAGGTGCACGAATTTGTGCACTGGGCCCTTAGTTTAGTATAATATACAATCAACACATGTTTAAAATGTTCTTGTTCACTTATGCCATCTAATCTCCCCAATCTCTTTTTACCTTTTAAAAGAAGGTGAGAATTGACTTTCAACACAGAATGATGGTAACAGTATCACAATTCTGGTGGCAAATTTCCTTGGCTTATTGAGATTAAATAAGGGAGGAAAAAATGTATTAGGACGTCATGCATTTAGTGGTGTAAGAGCACTAAAGACAGAACAATACCAGTTTTTAGCATTTAACAGTGTTATAGCTTGGTGTCAGTCCAGAGGCAGAAAGGGTAAAACAAAAGTCATGGTGACATGCAATATTGTTTTAATTTTCAGTAGATAACTACATCCCATTCCAACAGGCTGACATGGAATTCCATTTCCAGTAGCTAATATTTCCAAGGGTCCAACAAGACACAATGCAAAAGTATATTGGGAAAAAAAAGAGAGAGAGAACTCATGGACATGGACAACAGCATGATGCGGGAGGGTAGGAGGGGTGGAGGAAGTGCGGGAGGTGGAAGAGGGCACAGAGGAGATAAATGGTGATGGAAAAAACAAAATAAAATACCCCTCAAAAAAGTATATACCATGTTCTAAGGCCTAGGAAAGGAATTACACAATCTCAATAATGCAGAACTAATTTTAAAAGATAGAGTTCAAATGTTAAATCTCGAAGGGAAAGTGTGGGTGGGAAGAGATCAATCAAAGAACTTGTTTGCATATGTGCATAATCCATGGGCACAGACAATAGGGTGGTGGAGGCCTGAGGCGGGGCGGGCTTTAACGGGTCAATGGGAGAAAAAAGGGGACATATGTAATACATTCAACAAGATTTTTAAAAAAGAGCTCCCATACACATTTTTATTGACCTAAATAGCTATATTATTTATGAGACTTTTGGGGGAGTGATCTCAATACTTTATAATGTAGCCTCATATATAGTAACACATTTATGCACAAGTTTTAAATATATGTGCATATTTGTCTACATACAGATACAGTTATATAAGTAAACATATACTTAGTCATCAGCTATTGAGGACCTAAGTGTGGTATGCTTTGATAATACAGAGGAGGCCAGTTTGGGTTGCTTTGAACACAGATTGAATTTATCCTGAAGGTGATTATTCTGAAACCTAGCTCTGGAATATACATAAGAATCAGGAAGCAAATACAGAATCTAGAAGCTAAAATAACCATTATTAAGTTCCTTCACAGAACTCTATTCACCTTGCCCATGGAAGTGCTCTTTAGGAGCTCCTTTGTAATGTATTAGCTTTATCTCTGACACAATTTAAAATTTGGTGCTATTTGGCATTCCAGCCTAGCAGATCAGAAGCAAACAGTTGAGCTAGCATGGAAGTGGCCTCAATAAGCAGGCGCACTGCTGATAACAACAAGCAATTGCTCTCTTAATAAGAGAGGAGGATTTAAAAAACTGAATTACAAAAGAGAGATACAGGAACTTAGAAAGCATAGCAGCTTAGCATGAGAGCAAACAGCTTTATACACCTCAGCAACCCCCAGGAATTACTGTATTTTAGCTCAGTACAGTGATTCATGCTCATAATGATGACCTTGAGTTCTCAAAAAGGTTAACTTATGTTAGCAGGTCCGATTGAACAAGGTAGAAAGTGTGTATTATTTTCAAGATGGCGAAATGAAAAAGAGAAGTTTTGTTGCATAAAATGGAAAGTATTAGTTATCTGGAAAGCTCATTTTGGAAAACAATCTTCTCTAATGGCATCAGATAGTTATTATATGGACTCATCTATCCATCTAAGTATCTCATTTCCTGCAATTTCCTGTTCTTTTCGTTTATCTAGGTTACCCACTACTACTGCTATAGCAAATCTCACCAACTATAATATAGTATGCTAATTAGTAAACGGAATTCACAATGAGGGCTGAACTCTCATTTATAATTTTACTTTAACTCTTAAATGTGTGACAAATTTAAATAACTCCATACAAATACATTCTTGAAAGCTCAGAAAAATTGAACCAGGAAATGCATAGTATTGGGGGGTTTCTGTTTTACTAACATTGAGTTGTTTCCCAAGTATCTCTGTATGCCTTCAAGGCAGCCAGGAATTGAGACATAATGACAGGCCCTCGGCAACTTTGTGGGTTATTTAATATATGTCAATATGCAGGCTATGATACACTCAGACCTGGCCTTTGCCCAGATCCCCAGCTTACCTGTATATTCAATTATTAAGGAAAATCCCACTTTCTGTTTCAAGTGTCCTGCACTTCATTTTGGATAAGAGTGGATTAGCATGTTTAGTTTTCACAAGATTATATAATTCTTGGTTTATATATTACATTTTTCTTATGTTGGGAAGTTTTCCCCCATCCCTGTTGACAAATAAGCACAAAAGATGAATAAGAGAACTTGTACTTTGGGTTTTACATGAGAACTGGACCACTAACTAATAAAAGCAACAAAGATAGGAAAAGACAACTGTTTTTCAAAGTATGAGTTCTAAGAATTGGTATCAATTACAAATTTTTATAAGTTGATTTAATTTTTTTTCTGTCGCAAAGATGAATGAAACCAGTTTTTATATGTTCCAGAAATCGAACACTTCACTCAGGGAAGATTTATGATTGTTATTATTATTGTTGTTGCTATTGTTTTAATTAGTTTCCTTGCCCCTTTG
>NW_006383011.1:12686512-12687117 GCF_000327345.1 Myotis davidii | reverse complement strand
TGCCTCCTGTGCCTGCAACCCAGGTACATGCCCTTGACCGGAACCGAACCTGGGACCCTTCAGTCCGCAGGCCGACGCTCTATCCACTGAGCCAAACCGGCCTCGGCAGATCATTGATGTTTTTATCTCTCTCCTTTTCCCTTCCTCTCTGAAATAAGCCAGGCTAGCATAGTTGTATAAGGGAGCTCCTGTCCACTTAGGCTTCCCGGAGGTGGTGTAATGTTTCATTGGACAAAGTTCACTGTTGCCATCGTATATGTAACTAGTTGAGGCTGCAACTGAACATTACATCAAATTCCCTTTCATATTTCTTGGGCCTTTCTAAAAGGAGCTCCCTTGGAGAAAAATAACATTATTTTATACAGATAAAAGGGAGTCATGCCACTATACAAATGAAATCTTCATTTTATTTGAAACTTAACATTTATAGACTTGGGAAACTACTTTGTTCTTTTTTGTTTGTTTTTTGTGTGTTTTGTTTTGTTTGTTTGTTTTTGCACAAAGTTAGCAAAATCAAACACTGCAAGTCAGTTTCCAAACTCCAACTTAAATTCAAACTATTCCAGCAATATAACATTTTAAGAAAAATATGTTTCCAAATTATG
>NW_006383011.1:12684262-12686375 GCF_000327345.1 Myotis davidii | reverse complement strand
ATACAGATGTAAGGGAATCATGCCACTATACAACTACGCTAGCCTGACTTAGAAAAAAATAATTAGCCCACTTGCTCCAGGTCCTCTGACCACCTGTGAAAATACTGCTACTGGTCTTATTTGATAAATGAAAGCCGAAAATAAAAAAAACCAACAACAACAACAAAAAAAACCTCACACCTCATTCCATAAAATGCTACATAAAACCACATTAAAATACAATTAAAAAGCAACATCCAACCAAATCCTGCTTTCAAATCCAATTTCTTAGAAAGGCCTGATTCTGCTATGTCCACCACATCCCGATCCCTCCCGGGGCAGAGGATAAGAGCAATAAAGGTCACTGGGAGGGACTGCTGCCAAGTCAATGAGAGGAGGGCTCTCTCTCTAGAGATGCATCAGGACACGCGGTGATGGGCTGATTAGGTCAGGCATCTTTTGTATTATGCATGTAAATGGAAATGAATGTCCACAGTGTGCCAGCCGCTCTTTTGTTGAGTGTGGTAAAAATGAAACCCTATACTTAACCCTCAATTCAATTCTCTGAAGTCTGTGTTGGGAGGAAGATGCAAGACTCTTAATATTTCCATAATTAACTAGTTGGTATGTGACTTCTCAATTGCTTCAACTCAGAATTCAAAATGTCTAGCACTGAGTGGAAAGAGAAAACAGCTTTCATTAGAACGGCGTTAGGTTTATATTTCAGGTAACTGCTGAAATCCAGTGAACAGTGAGGCCATTTATGGCCAAATTGTAGGAGAAAATCAGTGGGGTATTTAAAGATGAGATTAGTAACACCTCATTTACCTGGGTATATCCTGGGAAAGGGCAGTTCTGGAGACTGAATTTTCCACGGAGCTAAAGCTTCTGCCCATTTAAGGCCCAGATTTTAGATGGCAATCTTTATAAAATATATTATCCACTGGCTCCCTGCCTTCCCACATAGCTATCTCTAAACATAATATTATCCTTTTTATATCTTTGATGACTCAGGGGTCATCTAGGTGAGCACTCATGATTATGCCATATGGTTATAGAGCTACCTGTATGTCTACTGTATCATTTTCCTCTCTCCTCCCTCAATGCCAAGCTTTCACCTTGGCTGTCTCTGTGCCTCTTCCCAGCCTCTCCTCTGCTGGTTCTAATCCGTTGTGGGCTGGGAAACCCCAAAACCAGGCTCATTAAGAATGACATGCTGAATAACAGTCAATAAGACTAAGAGTGAGGCGCTAGGAGATAAACTGCACGTCCCTAAGGTGGAGTTTTTGTGAAAACTATCATGGATGTGCAGAAGCTCTTCCACTTAATTTCAGATTCAAGCAACCCCCAGGGTGAAGTTGTTATCTGAATTGGGAGAATATACCTGCATTTAGTGTCAAAGGATTTCTCTACAGACAGAGGCACTTTGGACATGATGCAGGCAAGATACGGTGAGGAGACCCTCTGGAAGCAAAGGGATTGGGTGGGAGCCTCATCGGAAACTGTGAAGCCCAAAAGATCCCCTGGGCCACTAGAAGATGTCCCATTCTTCTCCATATAAATAATAGGTAAAATGTATAGTTTCCTGTTGGAAGCTTGGAAGTGCATCATTAGCCCTGATAAAAGAGTGTTGGCCTGGTGAGATGGAGGTCATCTAGGATCGGAAAAGCCCAGAAGTAGCTGTGTTTTCACATATAGTAAACTAGCCGCTTCACTTCCATCTCTTTTAGGATAATGCCCAAGGGACCCGTGCCCCAGGTCTCTGTCTTTGTGTCTAATGCTGCCCCTGAGGATAGCCTATGGGTTCCCCCAAATGCCTGTGGCCTGTGCTCAAACATCGATTTACCCATTCTCATATGTGTTTGTGAAGGACCTCATCTTGATGGCTTAGCACCAAGAACCCTCCCTTCAGATTCCACTATACAGATCTCAGTCAGTTATGCATGTGCACTCCATGTTGTGTTCTTTAAATCTTTGCCATTTTAAAGGGATTCCACCTCTCTTAAACAGATGGGGTGGTGTTTGACTGGGTGGGAAGTAGAAATGGATTTTCTTTGCCTGTCCCTGTACCCCAGGGCCCAGTTGCTGTAAGGTCTTTACTTTTAATCAGTAAAGATTTCTCAGAGTCAAAGAT
>NW_006383011.1:12678301-12684218 GCF_000327345.1 Myotis davidii | reverse complement strand
CCTGCCTTCTCAGAGACTACCTTCTTTGCAGCATTACAATGGATGTGTTTTTGTTTTTATTTAATGACAACCTATGTGCTAAACAGCACCCTCCATGTCCCAACACTCTCAACAGTAAAATTAATGTAAAATCCAGTAGAACATTGATTATACAATTAGTCCCATAGCTCAAAGGCCACAGGGAAACACCATGGGCTTGCTGCTAGTAATCACAGGGGTTTTCTCTTAGTGACAGGTTGTATTTCAGTTCCTTTGCACTACATGAAGCTATGCCTGCATCCTCCCAACACTGCAATAGAATCTTTTCCATTCTGAGACTTAAAATAAATAGGAATATCCCTTGACTATTAATAGTTGGATTTTCTGCAATTGGATCTAAGTTATATGAACATGACTCCGGGTAATCAATTTATCCTGACACTGCATTGAAATCCATATCAAAACCTTTGGACTCAACAATCAATTAGATTTATTATATATAGACCTTTACATCAAAATAAAAGTAAAATAAAATATCACTGTATATAAATAAAGGTGTATAATCTCTGTAGCCCCCGTTTTATCCCTTCTTCCAAAAATGTTAGAAGCTTGACGAAAACAATAGACTTACAAACAAAACCAGTTTAACATTTCCATCATTTCACAGATTTCAATCAGTACAACTACACGTAAGTAGGGGTAATCACTTAGATAGACCAGGACAATTATGTCGTAAGTGTTGTGCCTATATAGACAAATGGGCTCCATTGTTTAAATTCTCTGCATAGCAAAGCCCAGTTCAACATCACATCCTCTAAAAGGGTATCCAGATTCCCCAGCCAGAAGTCCTCGGTTTATATCTTGTCTCTACGTATAGAAGGGTTGCATGGGTTTCACACTGTGGTTGTGGCAATGTTCACCAGATGATCTCTTCCCTAGTAAGTAATAAGCTCTCTATATTCTCCAGAAGTACATAGAAAAGAGTGCAATGTAGTGGCGGAATTACATTCAAGACTGTTATCCATTGCACTGTCTACAAAAACAGTTGTTTTGAAATGAAGAAACAAAGGCTAATAACTTTATAAAGCCATTTGCGGTTTCACATCAGTTTGTACTTTGAATAACAACTGCAAACAGAATGCTGTGATATTAACATTGCATTTTTACATAAAATTTTAGGTCAAACTCAACTTTCCAACTGATACAATTTGCTGCTAGGCTAGTCGATAATTGTGCATAACCTGAAATGCAAAACACAATGAAAAGCATGGTGTTATAGAACAGAATATTCCAAGCATTCATAAATATGTATTCAATGGTCTATTCTATGAATGATTCAGCACACAGACCTATGAAATTCTGATGGCGCTTTTTATGTATAGAATAAAAACCATTTAGAAGCAACAGAATGGATGAATTCTCTCGCGCATCAGACCATGAAGCCTCAGAGTCTTGCATGTGAGACTTGGGAGGAATAGGGAAGCATTTGCAAGTCTCTGGAATTCTCTGGCTCCTTATTAAGAGATGCCACACACAATTACATTCCTGGGTATGAAGGTGAGTGTGACAAGAGTGAATTATCATGTGTCATCCCCCCAACCCTCCAAAAAAGAACTGTCAGTTTCCTTGACTCCCAGCACTTCTAACACAAAATTGGAGGGAGGGGTTCCTACACCAACCAATTCTGCAACTTTTTGGACACCAACAGGGTGACCTACAATTCTGACACATCCTACCAGGAGTTAGACCTAACCCCACAGACTAAGGGTTCAGTACCACAAGACTGCTCCTCACTTCAGATGCCAACAATCAGTCCCAAGGTGTCAACTGTACTTGTGTTACCTGGGCTTCTGTGTCCCATAAGCCCCTTCTCAAGTTTGGTAATTTGGTAGGACAGCTCACAGAACTCAGAAAAGAATTTTACTTACTATTACCCATCCATTATAAAGAACATAACCCAGGACAGCCAAATGGAAGAGACAAGGTATATGGAAAGGGGCATGGAGCTCCCAGGTCTCTCCCTCCAGATGCGCCACACTCCAAACACCGTGATGCGTTCACTAACCTGGAAACTCTCTGAACCCCTTTGGTTAGGGCTGTTATGGAGGCTTTGTTATGAAGCGATGATAGATGAAATTATTGGCCAGTGGTGATTGAACTCAGAGGGTGAGCAGGTGATGCTACAAGTTTCAATCATGTAATTGACATAGTTGGTTCCTCTGGTAACCAGATCCCATCTTCCTAGAGCAGTGATGGTGAACCTTTTGAGCTCGGCGTGTCAGCATTTTGAAAAGTCCTAACTTAACTCTGGTGCCGTGTCACATGTAGAAATTTTTTGATATTTGCAATCATAGTAAAACAAAGACTTATATTTTTGGTATTTATTTTATATATTTAAATGCCATTTAACAAAGAAAAATCAACCAAAAAATGAGTTCACGTGTCACCTCTGACACGCGTGTCATAGGTTCGCCATCACTGTCCTAGAGTCATATCATTAGCATAAAAACAGGTAAGGCTGAAAGGGACTTTTTAAAAATATATATATACTTTTATTGATTTCAGAGAGGAAGGGAGAGGGAGAAAGAGATAGAAACATCAATGATGAAAGAGCATCACTGTTGGCTGCTTCCTGCACGCCCCCTACTGGGGATCAAGCCCACAACCCGGGCATGTGCTCTTTTTCAGAATCAAACTCGGTGCCCTTTAGTCCACCTGATGCTCTATCCCCTGAACCAAACCAGCGAGGACTGAAAAGGGCTTTTTATTAACAACAGAGTCATTCTTCTCATACGTATCACTCAGGAAATCCCAAGGGGTTCAGGAACTGTGCAAGGAACTAGGGAAGAAGGCCATTATATATAATTTCCTATCGCAATATCACAGTCACTAAGTGGCCTTGAAAACATAGATTTGTGTAGAAATACAGTACATATCTGTGCTGAAGCACTCATCCTAAATGCCAGCTTGCAGCACAGATCTGATCAAACTCTGGGCTTGAAACCTACCATTTCTTTGGTCTAAGTGACACAAACCAAAGGAGATAAATATGTAAGTACATTTCCTGATTCTCTCTTTCACAAACACACACAAATATTAAATTCATCACTGCCCTCCTCATTCTTTTCCTTTAGCCATGAGAATTACTTAACTAGGCTCCCCGCCTCATCCATGTGAAATATCTGGCCCTTGTCAAGTGCAGTAGATGCAATGCTGTATTAAGCTGATGTGTCACTCAGGATGCTGGTGCAGTCACTCACTGCACTGGGGTGACATTTTTCTAAAGGCGTTTTCTTTCAATACTTCAAAAGTCAATGATTACATTTTAGATGGAGGCATGACAGAAATCTCTAATAGCCACACCGTCTTTGTAGGCAAATACAGAGCGGCTTTAAAGATGTGAGGAGAGTCATGCACAGTTGGTTTCATACACCATGCGATTTTCAGAAGTGAAATTTCTTAGCATAAAAGTAAACAAAAAATGGCCGGCTGTATGGCACTTGAGTAACTATATTACATGGAAACGGAAGTGCATGTTCTCAGAATTGTTTTTATAGGGTTCCCTTTGAGCTAACCAGCTCAGATTGATCTTGTTATCTCATAAGATATTTTGAAAGCAATGCAAATAAATGAGGGTTTTTTTAAATATCGAAGCTGAACAAAAACTTAATCTCTCTAAATGTTCCTTTTATTTCATTAGGAAGGATAAAGCTGTCTTATTTTCTTATGTGGAAACAATACACATGACCAGTTTTGTTCTGAAACTCCATTGTAAAGATTTGTAATGCTTTTGTTTATTATTTTTTTTATTTTTACAATCAGGGTTGCTGCTTCCACACTGCAGAGTAATACCGCATTTTATAGAACTGACAGATGGAATCAAAGAAGACAGAAAATAAAAACACTGAAAAACCAACCACCCACTTCCTTTTAGGACTCGCCCCATCACACATTAACAGCCCTTCTTGGTGTCAGTTAATCTTCTTGTGGCCATAAAACCCCATGTACTACTCAGGGCTACTTCCATAGAAAGCCCTCCCTTTGGTTTCTGTCTCTGAACTATAACAATAGCCCACAGCTCCTGTCCCCTATGGAGAAGACAGACAATTCCTTTGCATAATCTTCCAAAATGTATTTAGTTTTACTTCTCTATACATTTGAAGTTATCTAAAGGAAAGCTACCTACACTCACCAGAAAAGACTTTCATTTATATCCTGTAGTAATTCAGGTTGATTTGGGGGGATATATCTTGGTGTGAAACAAAGAAAAATATATCAAATTCTAATGACTTAAGATCATTAAGAAAGTGAGAGAGAGAGAGAGAGAGTCTATCTAATCTTTACTAATTCCCCCTTCCTCTTTAATTTTCCAAGTAAGTTTAGTTAACAAAAAAATATTTATAGAAAATTTATTTTACAACATGTTTATCTAAATGATACTCCATAGGAAAAGCAGACTCTAGTTCATAAATGGAATAAAAGTGCCTTTGAATAGTATTAAAGAGTGCATCATTATATCATCCTATTTTAAAAATAATTCTTTTTTTTATTTTCCGGATGTTTCTTTTTATTGTTCCTTTGTGATACAACAGCATGCTATGCATAGTATGTTAGCAGTAATATTATGTGCTGTTTTTAGCTTGTTCTGAATATGCCTTTTCAAGGTCAAAGCATTCTCCAGTCTGCCTAAGAAGCTACTCTGTGGAGATCTTGTTTTCTTCGCTTCTATCTCTTCTTAATTCCCAGACATGTTTAAAATTCTAATCAGAGTGTAGAGGGCCTCACTCAAATATATCACCCAGAGAATCTAAAATCACTCATTCACTGTGATTTTGTCACTGTTTACTTCATGACCCATAAACATACGGCTATTTTTGTAATCAATCTCATTAGACTTGCCAGTAAAGATGACCAAGGACTAAAAATTAAGGAGAGGGTTTTCCTTTTTCCTCTTCCCACCCCTCCTCTTTGGGGTAGTATGAGTCACTGTCAGTGCTGCATTTAAACAATTACTCACACCACTGTCCTTGTCAGCTTTCCCGTGTTAGCATAACACATAAGACCATTCCTTCGTCTGCCAGTCAAAATGTTCGTTTTGTGAATACTGGCCCTGAGTCCTAATCTGTGATGACTGTTTAATGTAAAAAGTTCACTCTGGGAAAGACATAAAACTTGTAGTGAATTCTTGTAAGTGGGTTGTGTCAAATGATCAGTGGCAGGGCCACCATCATTCATGGGTGGAGCAGAAAAAAACCTATTCCATGCAAAGTTGGGGAACTTACTGTTTGCCAGGCTCCCTTACCCCAAACTGGACCTTCTGGTTGTGCTGAAGGCTGACACTGGACTAGCTGCGGATGGGGCAAGGGTTTTCAAAGCACCGAAGAATGCACGTTTTAAAGGCAAAAATTCGAAGGACAGAGAACAAATATATGAAATCATAACCTGAGTCAACTTCTAAGCTATATATTACAAATGAACTGTTATAAGTAACAAAAAACCTTGAAATGTGTCTCTCATTGTATCCTTCCATAACATTCTTTTAAAAAATATTTTTATTGATTTTACAGAGAGAGGAAAGGAGAGGGACAGAAACATCAACAAAAAAAGAAACATCACAAATCACCTGCCTCCTGCATACCCGCTACTAGGGATGCAGCCCCCAACCAGGACATGTGTCCCGACTAGGAATGGAAAGGAGATTTCTTGGTTCCTCTGTGGACACGCAACCACTGAGCAACACCAGCTGGGCCATCACATTCTTTATTTGTTTATTGCAGTTATTATTTCTAAGCCTGAGGATTGTCTATTTAAAATTGAAAACTCAAGATGACTGATTTGTCTTTTCTTTACAAAGTCAAAAATCTAAGAAGCATCCTTTTATTTGGCTAAATTCAAGGTAGAGGGAAAAATTTCCACCAAAGGACTTTATAATTGAATA